>NC_059435.1:64339662-64639662 GCF_021028975.2 Sphaerodactylus townsendi
ATAGAAATTGTGTAGTTACAGAAGAAAACAGGCAGGAAGTACTGGACCCTAAGAACCCAAGGAAATATTAATCCTTTTCAGCAAAACCCAGCCCAGCGCTCTATCAGCAAAATCTCACCTGATGTTCCCAGATTTCACCCAAAGGATTAAATAAACCTGTTCTACAAAACCATGTGTTATTTCCTTCTCATTCTAAAAGTCAAATGTTACTCCAGTTTCAGATGCTTAAACTGTCTGATTTCCATCAATAACTGGATCATACCAGAACCAAAAGAATGGTTTGTCTTCATTTTACATGAAACATGACCCATTATACCACGTCTCAAGTGTCTTCAATAACAGTATTCACATTTATCGATTGAATGGAACTCTACTTTAATCCGAAGCCACTTTACATGCCATTGAAAATATCAGGGAATACCATTCTCACCCACTCTTTAAAGTTTCCTGCAGCGACAATAAGCTTGTAAGTTATGGTTAAAGCTGATTAACTTGGATCTCTCTAAAGTGAATCCAAAATCCACCTGCAGAGTAGTGTCCTAATTGTACTGCACTTATCTCTTCTATAATAAGAAATATACTCTCTCTTCTGTAATAAGCTTCCTTCCTAATCATACTGGAAAAGGAAATCACTGAGTTAATGAGGTTACATTTCCCTCTTTCTGCAACTCCGCTGTACTAGTGAACATCAGCCACTGCTTAGGATCTCTGCTCCTGTTGATGGCACGCTAACCTAAGGGTTTCTGAGGCCATCTCCAACAGTCCTTCTAATAAAAGGTAACTATTTTTCCCTATTGAGTTTGAGCAATTTTGTTAGTTGCTATTTTGTTAGTTTTGTTCTCAGCCCAGCCTCAGTGTTCTCCATAGCAGGATGCAGCCACCGAATATAGAAGCAGGAAGCGGGAACCGCAGTTCTGCCCATTTGTAGATTGCATTTCTTTCAATGCTGCAGTCGATCCCAGGATCAGAGATCAACAAATATGTGGACCAGAGGGTACCAGTTCAGCTAGGCTTCAGCATGAAGCCTCACGTAGTATTCAGGTTATCCTATCCAAAGCATAGACCCCTTCCGCACATGAAGAATAATGCACTTCCAATCCACTTTCACAACTGTTTGCAAGTGGATTTTGCTATTCCACACAGTAAAATCCAGTTGCAAAGTGAACTGAAAGTGGATTGAAAGTGCATCATTCTGCAGGTGCGGAAGAGGCCATAGTTAGGGCTGCCTTAAATAACTTGTCAAACCAAAGGTTCATCAAACTCATTGAATTTTCAGGAGCAGCAAACTAAATGCCCCAGGAAGCTTACAAACATGGCGTTAACAGGAATGACTTTCTCCTGTCATTTACTCCCAGTATCAGGTGTTCAGAAATGTACACCCTTTATACATCAGGGAGGGGTAATGGGGTCCATTCAGCTATTGCAACAAGAGCTACTGAGATGTGGATCATATACATCTCTGCACGCATGACATTGCCATTGGAGGTATTCACTTCAACCTCAAAAAAAAAGGTGGAAGGATAACAGGAATCAGGCATGTTACACAGAGTTATTGGTGCTGTTGATCTGCCTAGTTCAAAAACCCTTATTTTATTTTTGTATTTTAAAAGTGTATAAACAGTTTCCATTGGCTTCATGTGCTCAGCGCAGTCACAGAATTTAGTGTCAGCCCGCAGCACCTCTCAATAGCTTACAGTTTCTCAAAGAATTTATCTTAGGACTTTTGTTACCACTTCCAGTTGCCACATATATCTGAAAAAATTCTGCCCAGGCTGTAATAATCCACAGACACCAGAATAATATCACCGCTGCAGCCCGGGGGGCAAATGAAAGCCATGCTAAGCAATATCTTCTTTCATTATTGCTGGTTCTTCTATGCTGTAATGGAAATACAGATTATATCTACAAAAATGTAATTATATCACCAGTTTGGGAAAATGAATTTTCTCAACCAATAACGTTGCGGAAGCCCTGATGCACAAAACCACAAGGTTACAGAGAGAAATTATGAGAGCTAATTTTCATCGGCAAGGTATTTTACTCACACCTACACAAAAGCAGCGCAGTAAACTGATATCTTTCTTACATAGTACAGCTTCGTTTTGTTCCTCTATACTTGACAACACTTGTCTATACTTGACAACAATTCAGAAGTAGAGAGAACATATAGGCCACAAATAGGATTGTCACCTTAGGCTTTCCCTAGTTTAGGAATACCTACAGAGTAGCGAACTACATGGCCTTTCATCTTCCAAAGCCCTTTTTTGGTCACAAATACTTAGGTTCTAAGCGTAGCTACAGCTGACAACCTCCAGGTAGTAGCTGATGATCTCTGAGGATTACAACTGATCTCCAAATGGTAGAGAAAATGGAGAAAATGAGCACTTTTGGAAGGTCCCTCTCCAAATCCTACCTTTCTTAGGTTCCACCCCCAAATTTCCCAGTATTTTCCAACCCAGAGTTGACAACCCTAAGTGCAGCCCATAGTAGATAATAAAAGACTGATTTGTATTTTTATGCACTGGTAAAAATTAAGCTTTTACAGCCCTTTCCAAAGCTACAGGCGGTGGGACACCATACCAATGTGGTGATACTTCACCATCACCTCCAAAAGGGCTTTCTGGAGACAACGCTCCAATCTCCCCCCTCGGAAAGCCCCGTGGGGCTTAGAGAACTTAAGTCACCCCAGAGGTTGACATAAGTCCTAGGACTGGGGCACCACGCTCCCAGTCCAAAGCCCTGGGAAGAAGCCAACTAATGTTGGCTCTGCCTGCGGAAATCCCCCCCCCCCCCCCCCGACGTCCATTCTGAAATGCCAACACAGCCCTGTCGTGTCCCAGTCTTTCAGGTTTTGCCACAGCAGGGCTGAGGGGAAGGTGGTCACCGGCATGTCTGCCTCCTCTCTCTGGGGAAGTCCCCTAGCGAGGGTAAACACACTGCTGCAAGGCCGTGCCACTCTCTCAAGCCCTTTCACACAGACCCTTTGGATGGGTTCCTTGTTTCATTACTAAAAGATCTTCAGATTGATAGTGTTTGGTGAATGAAACTGCTTATGTGCTTTCATCTATTATCAATCAGTTGCATTTTTGATGTGGTAAAATTACAATTCCATTTGTTTGTAAATAGAGATCCTTGTCGCTAACTTTGCTAATGTTTGCACACTGCCAGAATAAAATGCCGCCCTCAAATGTGTGCATGACTTCTCTATTTCCTTTACTTAACACTTCTCCATTTCATCCTCATTACCTCTTGGGACAATAGTATACCTCAAGATTAAATACTGTGTCCAGTTATTAAGTCAATACTTCTGACTTCTGCCAAAATTTGAGCTACAAATAATATTAAAAGCAAGCAAAATGTAAGAGTGCTGGGCTCAGAAGGCAAACGCTGCTTGTTCAGACAAATGGCGAGAATGTCAACACAAAGCACAGAGCAGGGAAGCTAAAACTTCTTTGTTCAGATCTTGCTTATCGTAAGTTTATTGAGTCTTTTCTCACTCACATCTCCTGTGCAATATATTTGTTGCAAGGAATACAGAATACAGAATTTGTGACATTTAAAAAAGCATAATACTGTTAATGTTAAATGTTACTGTAAATGTTAAATTGTATAGCTGACAAATTCTGGCACATCACTGCGTTTAGTTATTTTGGCCCACAATGTGACATTCAATAAAAAACTGGCCACCATGTGACACTGCCTGTTCTCACCACAGCGACCACAGCCTCTATCTTACACACACACACACACACAAGGTCAAAATGTGAGCTTCCGCTTGAATACATTAATGGGTTGTTGCATTCAGAAAAGGTAGCATGATCTCGGTGGAAAGCGCCGTCAAGTCTTATGGCGTCATGACTTATGGCGAAGCTGTAGGGTTTTCAAGGCAAGAGATATTCAATAGGGGCCTGCCATTGCTTGCCTTCACATCACAACCATGGTATTCCTTGGAGGACTCCCATCCAAATACTAGCCAAGGCTGAGCCTGTTTAGCTTCTGAAATCTGATGAGATCGGGCTATCCTGGGATAATTAGGGTTTTGGGACCACAGTCAAGTATTAATAAAGTAACAAACCAATGCTTTCACACACAAAAATGAGTGAGCTAGCCAGTGGTGGGATCCAAAAATTTTAGTAACAGGTTCCCATGGTGGTGGGATTCGAACTGTGGTGTAGCGCCAATGGGGCTGGGCGGGGCACGACGGGGGCGTGGCCAGCATTCCGGGGTGGGGCATTCCTGGCCGGGGCTGTGGCAAGGACGGGAAACAAATGCATGCAGGCGCAGGCTGCCACGCACGCCGGTGCACCTCCTGCTAGACTGCTTCAAGTTCTGCGCACTACTGCTGAGAGGAGAGGCATAACTAAGGCAAAAATCACGTGGCAAAATCACCAATTAGTAACCCCCTCTCGGCACACACAAATAATTAGTAACCTACTCTCGGGAACCTGTGAGAACCTGCTGGATCCCACCTCTGGGGCTAGCATATTTCTTTTCAAATGTCTGTTACTGATTCATTCCAAAAGGGGGAGGACTTCACCTATAATATTTCATGCAGCACAGAAATAAACACTAACCACAAAGGGGAGGGGAGAAGGATGGGGGTGGTAAGAAAAGAAGCCAATTTCAGAAACTGATCAGCAGAGAAAAGCTTGTCAGTAGTTAAAAAAGAACCAGCAGGAAAGGTGGCAGTGAAGCACGATAAATAAATCCACTGCTGAATACTGCAAAATTACAACACAGTAGCAAGATAGTTACATAAGAGGCACAAGGACCCAGAAGGAATTCATCTAAACTGTTCTGTGCAGCACGTAAAAGAAAAGCACCTGAAATATCCAAAATAGCCTATTTTACCCCAAGAATTCTCTGCCATCAGAGGCTGTAATAATTCCTCATAGTGTAACAACTTATAAAAGCCAAGCGGTGAAGGAGGATGGGAACATCGAACCGTCATGGGGCAGGGCATTCAAGGCTCTCCTCTTAAGGATGAGGGAGTCCCTAAAAGCTGGTGATTCTCCGTGAGTCAAGCCCAAGCTATCAGTTTCCTGGCAGCTGAGTCACCAGATCTACAGGAGTGGGTGTGAGGGAGAATACCAATGACTGTGATGCTATAAAATGAGGGAGGGGGTGTTATTGGGTTACAAGCTGATTTAGGGGCAAACAGACACTGCATAAATTACTCTTTCCATACTGTACTAGAATACAAATGAAGAATTAAAAAGAGAAATACTCCGAAACCAATGGGGAAGCATTTTCACCTCCTCGCAGGTCAACGATGGATTTAAACAAGCAGAGGACCTGTGAAGATTCAAGGAGAGGAATCCACAGTCACTTTTCCTCTTTGCTTCCCCATGGTAGTGCCTGCAGCCTCTCCCCGTTCCTTCTAGCCCAGCTACCCACCTACCTCGTTTCTATGTTTCTCCCTATGGCAGTTTCTGAGAGGTCTTGAACCTTAAAGCAATAAACGGACTCTGTATTGTTGATCAGCAGCATTTATTGATTGGCATCGAAGCACCCAGCTTGCCTAAGCCAGTTCTGGCAAACCTGACTTTTGCTATCCTCTTTATTCGGATGTTAATCTCCCCGTCCATTTTCCCCAAAAAAGTGAGAAAGAGTTATTTCAGAGCTGAGGTGCCCAAAGGTTGGCAATAGATGGATATAAACAGTGGTGGGATCCAAAAACTTTAGTAACAGGTTCCCATGGTGGTGGGATTCATAGCGCACAATGGGGCTGGGTGGGGCACGATGGGGGTGTGGCCGGGCATTCCGGGGGCAGGGCATTAATAATTTCTCTGTTACTGTAAAAAACTCTTACTGTAAAAAAAAGTTACTAATTTCCAGCTGGTATCTTTCTGTCCATAATTTAAACTCATTATAGCAAGTCCTATCGTCTACTGCCAACAGAAACAACTACTTCTCCTCTAATTGACTGTCTGACAAATTCTTACTTTTGTTTCTAGAAATCAAAAGAAGGATACTTTCCTTAAACAAGGAACTTTACCATATTTCTAAAACATGTTTTTAAAACAGCCCAACAGGGAGAATTATCCCATTTTCTACCTTCGCTAACCAGCCACATAGGAAACAACAGGACTTTATGATTTTTGGACCTAATGGAAAAGCAAACCCAATTAGTAACCCCCTCTCGGCACACACAAATAATTAGTAACCCACTCTCGGGAACTGATGAGAACCTGCTGGATCCCACCTCTGGATATAAAGTGTTGTTGTTTTTCTTAACTTGTAAAACACAGATAGCGCAAATAATGAGGCAGAGTCAGTTGCTTTTCTGAAATAATGTTTACTTACTAACAGGAAAGGGTAACTTGGAGGAAAAATAAAAAAAAATCTTTCTAACTAGCTAGCTCTAACAGCCAGCTTACTGTTTAGACTATTACATGGCGACTGGGCGACTGACCACGTGCAGAGTGCAACAAAGAACATATATCTTAAGCCTACATGCAGACCTGCATGTAGCCCACCCAACCAATAGGTATCCATTACCTGGTCACTGACTTCTGACCTCACTAACTAATTAACATGCAACAATTAACTCCTTCATTACTGGATTGTGTGACTGGCACGTGCCTAATCCCAACATAAAGCCACCTGGCCCTCTGCCCCTCAGGACAACAGAAACATCCTGTTTCCCATGAGACCAAATGTGTCAGGAGTAAGCCTAGTTATCTACTCAGTATGTGAAGCCATAAAGCAAAGATCAAGCAAAGAATGTCCCAATATAGCAGTGGCAACATATAGTAGGCTGGATACATATATCTTGTAGCAATTACATTGAGTTAGGAATGCATCTCAATCAACTAGATACAATCCTCCTCATTCCTACTTGCCTGTTTGTTTGTTTCCCCTCTATAGTTTTCCCTTTTTCACTCTTCCTCCCTTCAGCTTTACCTTCCCTTCCTCCTCTCTTATACATTTGGATCTTCTCCCACCTCAAAACACACTAACTGAGGCTTGGAATGCTCAGTTATGTTGCTTGTGGGTTGCTAGGAATGTTTAAAAAAATGGTAGCCTAGATTTCACAGTGAGGTCTTTTGATGTCTCAGGGGTACACTTTTCTTAAAGAAGCAGATACTGCATCGATGACTTTGGGGTGGGGGGGGGGGAGGCAACTCCCCATGTAACTTTAAACAGTTTTTCAAACCTGGAACTTCCTCTAGACTTACAAGGGGCATCCCCTCTTTCTATCCTTAGTTTCATAGAGTTTTTCATCCACACTGTTTCAGAATTAGATATATCATGCAAGGGACCTGAGACCCTCATTGGTGGAATTCCATTCCCCATCCCCCCCCCCCAATCCTTTGCTCACCAACCAGTCTGCCTGCCTGCTTGTGGTAAGATTTTACCAGCTGTTCAATGGGATGTACCTGCAAGTAACCCACAAAAGAGAACCAGTATTGTACTGTCATTCGGGTGTCACCACCCTACAATCTGGGAGACCCAGGTTTAAATCGCCACACTGCTGTGCAAGTCAGCTGGGTGACCTCACAGGATTGTTGTGAGGAAAAATGGAGGATAGCAGAACGATGTAAGTTTCTGTGAGTTCCTTTTAGGGAGAAAATTTGGGTAAAAAGTAGATAAATAAATAAAACAGCTGGACTAAGCTATGCTTCATTGCAAGGCCTTCTTTGATATGTACTTTAGGATTCCTTTGCAGCAGGTCTTTTTTTTTTCTTTTATTCTCTGGACGTCACAAGGATGTTTTTTTTTCTCCCAAGCATATCCAACAATGATGCCTGCACTCAAAAATCAGATTGCTTCGAAAATGCTTACAGCTTCAACCGAAGAACATCTCTTTAGAAATGTCCTACTGAATTCATCTTATTTTGCAATCTCCAAGAACATTTTTTCTGGGAGTAAGTTCCAATGACTAGATCTGAGTCAGACTCTGAGCAGATCTGCTTTAAGATAGCATTGCTACTCCCTAGTACAAGTGTATTTCAGCCTTATTCCCTGCAATTTAAAATCATTTATGCACCTATTCCAGATTTACTCCAATTCTCATCTGGCTACACGTGTATACATGAAGAGAAACTATAGGAAATCAGGAAACTATAAAAAGGTAAGAACTACAAGAGCATTGGTACATAGACATATAAGCCAGTCTGAGATTTTGATTTAGTGAATCAGTGACATCAAAACCTCAAACTGATTGTGCAACTTTTCCAACTAGCCAACGCCACAAACAACTCCTCTGAGATTCCAAAAAGGGGGGGGGGTGAGTCGGAGTGTGTATGTGTGTAAGTCGGTCGGACTCTTTAGTCGCCATCATTTTTATACCTATTTATTCTACTGTTTACAATGTGGCAGGCATTTTAATGTTTAATACTGTATTGTTTTATTGTGTTTTAATTGTTGCAACCCACCCTGAGCCCTTTGGGATAGGGCGGGATAAAAATGTGAAATAATAAATAAAATGTAAACCACCTGACAGAGTAGAGACACAGAGAGCAGCAGGCTGCTATCACAAGTGACGTTTTAGTTGGTTATAAAATCTTCTAAAAGTTCAATAAAAAAGCCTACACTGGTTGCAACATTTCACACTAGCTCTCTTCTGCTTCCAGTCCCTGGTGAACTATGCTCCTGCCGACATAAAGCTGCTCACATTGCCCTGCAAACCAAAACAAGATATATTTCCTCTAAAACACGTGCACTTTGATATGGAGGGTGCAGGAAAACCAGAAGATCAAAAATAGTGATGCGAAAGCATGCTCCTGCTTCTAGCCTTTTCCTGATTCATCCTAGAATGATCCCTCAATATTACAAATATTACTCAGTACACACTTGCTGCATGATGTATCAATGACCTTGAAAGGTCGTGACTCAGAGGTACTTCCTTTTATGTCTGTTCCCAGAATGCTAGCACAACACATGCCCCTCTATACTTTGTCTCCAGGCAGGTTAATAAAATTAGACCCCCCCCCCCACCTGTCCTCTCCCCAGAGAGAGACACTTTTTATCTTCCTCCAGATAAAAATTCAATGCCTTTAGGTTGGATGTTCTCTTTTATTTTTTTTCCCTCTCCTGCAAGAAAACAAAACGCTGCCGGAACAAGGGATTTGGCTGCAGTCCCAGTTCTAGTTTCCGGACCTCGCCCTTCTCTCTCGGTTGCTTGCATGCTACAGTTGTCTTGGCCGTTAATAGTGAAACCTTAAACTTTCCCACGGAGTTCAACGGGACTTACTCCCTAGTAAGTGCATTTGGGATTGCAGGCTTAGATGAGCCAATCTTGAGAAGATGGCTTAATTTCAGGCAGAGATGGAGATGCCGAAGCACATAGCAAGATTGTAGCTTCCTCATAGGGGCAGCTTGTGTTTTGATTATATAAGCTCCAGTCGTGCAGGAACGAGAGCCAGAATTCACCCTCTGGCTGAGGCACATTTTATTCTCTTTTTTAAATAAAGGGGACTCGGGGAGGTGATTTTTGCATCTCCTCCAGACCCCAGCTCTCTTGGCACAGAAGGGGTCCCCGAGAAGATGCTGGCTGCTGAGCGTCACGTTCTCTTGCTGGCACGACGAATGCAAAAGATCATTTTGGGGTTTGGAGAAACCGCATGCCTCCAGGCTTACTAGCGGTCTCCAACTGCGTGGCTTAAGGCGTCCTAGCAACACACCGTCCTCGCAACAAGGCTCCAATCCCCATGCATGTTTGTTTGCTCAGAAGGTTCCTCGCTGGCAAACGCGCGGAGCGTTGCAACCTTAGGAGACCCAGGTTCGAGTCTTGCCGGGACACCCCCGTCCCTAATCACAAACGCGTGCGTGGTTTCACATAAAGGGATTCTAAGCCTGGACTCAGGGCATCCCTGCTGCCCAGATCCCGGGGTCGTTCTTTTTTCAGACCCGGTTTACAGAAAGAAAAAGACGCGCGCGCCGCTTTCGTTTCCTTTCCAGCAGAAATGACGCACAGAGGCACAATCCGCAGCAACTTGCCGCGAATCACGTACACACTGGAGGCGGAGCCTCGCTGGACGGTCCTTCCGTGTGAAGGAGCGTCCCTCTTGTGTCGCTGGCATGGCCGGGGTGGGAGGGGGGAAACACGAGGGAGAGCGATGCCCGCCAGATTCCCCCACCGGGCCCGCGCGGGCGGGCGGCGGGCGACGTGCGACTCTTCCTCGCGCGCAGCCTTAGCAACCTCGCTGCAGCCACTTGGCCTCACACGACCTTTTACCTCCTGCCCCCCCCCCCCAGCAGCAGCCAAGCCGCTTGCTTTAACCCCTTCCTCCGCAGGTGCCTACGAGGAAGGTTCGCAATAGGGCCCCCGACTGTAGAGGGGCACAGCCAAGGCGGCTCTTGTACTACTTGCAACCTTGCGCCCTAGGCGCACGTGGCCCTGTTACCCAGGCGCGTACCCGGCCGGTCCAGGAAGGGCTGACTCGTCTGGCATCCCAGAACCAGCCTGCTGGCCTGGTCGCAACTGTTGGGGCAAACGCATCACAGAACTGGGGTGTTGTGGGGTTTCCAGAGTGTATGGCCATATTCCAGTAGCATTTTCTCCTGACGTTTCGCCTGCATCTGTGGCTGGCATCTTCAGATACAGCCCGGAAACCCCACAACACCCCAGTGATTCTGGCCAGGAAAGGCTTGGACATTACAAGAACTCCTTGGATAGCGGTTAGGGATGCCAGGCTCCAAGATGTGATCTGGGATCCCCTGCCTAGACTTGCAGCTCATCTCCAGACTGCAGATATCAATTCTGGAGGAAATGGGTGCTTTGAAAACTGGACTCTATGCCTGAGGTCCCTGTCTCTCCAGGCTCCATCCCCAAACCTTCAGGAGTACCCCCAACCTGCATCGGGCAGTCCTAAACCCTGTCCCCTGGCCACCAGACCTGGCAACTCCAGTTAGGAAAGCCTGAATTCCAAGCATGCTTTTTCCTGGTTCCTGATCTATTCCTTAAAAGTATCCATTGGATATCACTTAACCATCCTCACAAAGACTTCAGAAATAAATGTCAATCTGTTACAGCCAACCTTCCGCACCCACAAAGGAACGTAACTGTCTGTGTGGTGTTGTGGTTAAGAGTGTCGGACTAGTGTCTGGAAGACCCAGGTTCAAATTCCCACTGGTTCCATGGAAGCATGCTGGGCGAGTTTGGGTTGAGGTGTATGAGGGGTGCATGCCACCCCTCTCACCCCCTCCCCTCCTAGCTTAACCTTCTCCACAGGGTTGGTGTGAGGATAAAACCGAGGAGAATGATGCTTCAAGTCCTCCCAGGGGAGAAAAGCAGGGTATAAATGAATTAAAAATGACAGCCTGGCCATTGTGCTGTGGCATAAACTTTTTTCCTTTTTACTGTGGCATAAACTGATGGGGACATCAGATGCATCTTTAAGAAGCCACAATCATTCTTGTTGACTTGTGGGACACTTTGAAATCCGTTTTGTTCCCCTGGCGGCCCAATGAGCAGGAGCGCATGTAAGTTGTTCTAATTTGCAGGCCCAAGAGGGATTAATTAGTCCAAGCCAAAACTGTGATTTTGTACGTGTCAGTTTTGTTCAGACCATCTTCTCTCAAGACTGGATTATTTTAAGCACACGGGAGTTTTCTGGAGCAAGTAATGTATGTTCTGCAACCTTTAGTGGTTGGTGGGTGCCCGGAGCATCTCATTTTGTCATGCAGGATCCTTTTAAAGTATGTCCTCAAGTGAAGGGAAAGAAGTTGGATATCAGGGCAACAGGCGGATCTATAACCCGGGAGTGGTGGCTGGCACGTCCACCAGACCAGTCCCTCGGTTACATGCTTTCAGCCAATCCACATAATGGATGCCCTGGCTCTCTTCCTCCTGCTGTTTTGCCTAGAAAGAGGGGCTCAGCGTGATAACAGAGTTCCCAGGGAGCCGTCTGTCCTCTTGCAAGAATGTCACACGTTTGGGAATGCGAAGGGAGGAGGGAACGCTTGCCAGCCTGCCTGCAGCTCAGACAACTGGATGAGAAAAGAATCCCACAGCAGTGTCCCCCTCCCCTTTTCACAGTTATTTACAGATGCCACCCATATCGCACGGCCTACTACTAACTTCCACCCCCCACCCCCATAAAAAAGCCAGCTTCCTCCTACCAGCCCTCATGCTCCCAAACAGTAACATCTTTCAGACTGCGCTTGGGGTTCCCATTGGTTGTTTCTGGTCCAGCCATCCTATGTATGCTGCCATGACCTCCGGGGAAGGGAGGGGAATCGAAATGCCGCGAATTCACCCCCAACTTCGCCCCCTTGGGAGCATCCCTCAGTACTCCCAATCAGTATCCCCAGCATCTTTTCCACGCAGTTGCCGACCCAGAGCCCTATCCGCATCTGCCGCAAGTCCCCGCTTTCACAGCATCCCACGCCCCACATGGACTCCGGCTTCCATCCTCCGCACAGCGCCCCCTAGAGGCCTCTCGCCCCCACCCCCGTCGTGCAGGGGTCCCGCTCCTCGCCCCGGCCGGGTTGACTTACCCTGCGCGTCGCCGCCGCTAGTGAGCACCCCGATGGCTTTGCCGGTCCCCGACAGGTTCTCGATGAACTTCTTGTCCGGCATGGTGGAGCGGAGGATGCGGTGCTCCCGAATGTCGTCCTTGGGCGCGGAAGGGCTGCCTGGCGCTTTCTTGGGTGGAGGTGCAGGTGGAGGTGGAGGGGTTCGCGCTGCAGAGAAGTGCAAGGTTATTGGGGGGGGGGGGGCTTTTCAGGCAAACGTGTCGGCCGTCTGAAATCTTGGGTTCTGCTCTAGATCAGAAGCGGGGGGGGGGACGTCTCAAGAAGGGGAGGGGCGAAGGGAACCCGGGAGGAGGATGCGCTGTCCAGCCTGGCCGCCCAAACCAACCAACCACCGGCGCCCCTCCTGCAGCCGCTACTGCCGCGCCGTTCTCCCCTCCTTCCCGGTGACAGCTCCATGCAAAGCAGCCCCGGCCCCGCCCCTTCCCCGAGCAAACGCTTTGATAGGCAGGCCGAGGGAACCAATGAGAAAAAAGCTGCCGGAATGGGACTGTGATCTCGGGAGGGATGCGAATGGGCAGTATGTGATGCAGGTCGGCCAAGTGGGAGGGCAGATACGGAGGGACTGGAGGAGGCAGAGTAACGGAGGGGCCGCTGCAGACAAGAGCAACAGTCGGTGCATGTTGGCTCAGGGGTGAACCCTGCTGAGTTTGGTGGGTGCGGGTTTAGGTACACGTGTTCACCTCAATGGCTTTTCGAAGGCAAGTTTGGTCATGCAGAGAGGGTAAGCGGCTCAACAGGCTGTTTGGCACTGAGAGCCAAATGGAACCTCCACTTCCAGGGCAGTATACCTGAGTGTCGGATGCCAGGGAGAAACAGGGATGAAAACCAGTACCAGTTTTTGATTGCAGGAACCCAGAGGATAAACTCTCCGTGCTGATCCAGCAAAGAGATTTGTTTGCAGGTGTAAGGGGATCAGGTCCTCCAAAAGTATTTGAAATGTATTAATTAGAGGGATTTGAGAGGACATGTTTGTCTCTTGGCAGCGTTTTGGTAAGATATGTTAATGATATTTAATGAAAGCATTTTAAAGCCACCTTTCTGCGTTGGTGTCCTAAAGCAGTGGGATGAGAGCCTTATGGCACTCCAGATGTTCATGGACTACAATTCCCAATTGGCCATGCTGGCCGGGGCTGATGGGAATTGTAGTTCATGAACATCTGGAGTGCCATAGGTTTGCCACCATTGTCCTAAAGAAATTAAAATTAGCATCAGGCTTATATCTTAAGTCATGCACACTGCCACATAAATTGAACAAGTCAGAACAAACATGCTGCTGTCGGCCAAATAATGCTGAAGAAGGGTGGGCAATAGAATTACAATTAGTGAGACAGGGGTACAGCTTGGTCTACTCCTGTATTTTTAGTAGAGATTTGAGATGTAGAAATTAGCAGCTGGAAATTTTCATGTCATGGCGCTAAACATTAATACCTGCTAGTTGCTAACAATCAAATTAATGTGCTTTATTTTACAATATTTACTTTGCCATGCCTAAGTGAAGATGCCACTACCAAAAAGGCCATTTGATGTCGTAATTCTAGAAGGCCTTTGACAAAGCATTTGATAGTCTCATAGCAATGGCTGTCTACTCAGTGTGTTGCTGCATATTGATCCATATGGAATTTCTAAATGGTTTTCTGAAATCACTCCTTAAAGGATGTGTTGGTAGTCCACTCCTGGAGGTTTCCAAAGCATGTACTGCTGTAGCTAGGCCCCTGATTTTTAGCTGTAGTTTGCAGGGATAAAATGCCCTTTTGGCAATGACAGCTATCTGTTGTTCCAGAAGCAGCCCTATGGCTAGACCAAAGGTATCCAACTCTGGATCTCCAGATGTTCATCAGCCCCTACCAGCAATTAGCCATGATGCCAGGGGCTGAATGAGAATTGTAGTCCATGAACATCTGGAGGGCCAGAGTTGGACACCCCTGGTCTACAAGGTTCTGCAAATTATTCATGTGATCCTTCAAAGGGATTAGTCCCATCCAGAATAGGGGCTCACCACCTCCCAAATCAATTCCTGCCATAAACATTTGTTGTGAAAAGGGTTGTGAAATGGGCAAGCACAAGGACCCTTTTAAAAATGGGCAGTCCTGGGCAATCTGTCCTGACAGTCAGCAAACACCTTTTAACCTGAACTGTCTTACAGTAGCAGTGCTTCTAAGCGCAGCTATCAGATGACTGGAGCATCACAGTATTTAAGTTAATCTAGTTACATCCTATTTGGATCATGTGCAAAATAGGAAATGCACAGCTGGGTGGCAAAATCCCCTCCATCATCTCATGCAAATACCAATTCAGGAAAGAGATCATGTTCCCCAGAATGGATTATCATTGCTACCATTATTGTATTGCCATTTTGCTTACAATTCCAGCATAAATTTTTAATATCTTTTTAAATGTTCTGGTAGGCAAAGATGTTTGTCACTTTAGAAAGAAACATCTGTGGAGACTTTAATTCTCGATAACATTATTTCACTAGAAAAGTGGTTAGGAATTATTTTATTCCTACTACATATGTAGCAATTGATGGTACAAACAGATGTTGTGAAAAAGATCCAGACAGCAAACTTCTGTTTGTATTTAAGGCCAAACAGCATAGGAAAATCTGTGATCTAATTTCTCAAAAGCTGACTTCAAAGTTGACTTCAAATTCTGTCTTCAAAGGGTGCATGGAGGGAAACATACCCCCCCCCCCCAAGGGGTCAGGAGAGCCCAGAGAAAAGAGTACATACCTTGTGGTTTGGTGGCCATGTTTCACACGTAGATTGGCAAAGTGTTTCTCAATGTGTGGTTATTCTTACACCCTGTGGATATCTAAGAGGAATGATAGATATATTAGGTACAATAGGTGTATTAGGGTTGTATCTCTCAGACCACTCAGCTAAGGCAAGTGGGTTCCATTGACACGAGATGCCTTTTCTGTCAGTCAGTCAGTCAGTCAGTCAGTCAGTCAGTCAGTCAGTCAGTCAGTCAGTCAGTCAGTCAGTCAGTCAGTCAGTCAGTCAGTCAGTCAGTCAGTCAGTCAGTCAGTCAGTCAGTCAGTCAGTCAGTCAGTCAGTCAGTCAGTCAGTCAGTCAGTCAGTCTAGCCCACTGAGGTCCCTTCCTTCCCCTAACACTGTCCTTCCCATGCTTCAGCCCCAAATCTCTAGGAATTTTCTGAGCTGGAGTTGGCAAGCATAGGAACAAGACCAAATTCTTCTCTGCTGTGTGCACTGGTTATGTTTAACAATAGACCCTTACCTCTGCTTGAGGGCCAAACTACAGGTTACAACGTCTGGGGACTTTTCATGCTTTGTGTTCTGTGTCAGATAATCCTTGCTTTATCAAGCATTTCACTCATTCAGAAAGAGAAAATATTGCATAGGGGTTTTTTCCCTGTGCTCCACCAGATGCCTTAATTTTTTCATCAGAAAAATGGGGGGAAAGTCCTCAGATGTCCTTACGCTGTACTTTTTCTGCAAGAAAAATGGTGTCTAAAAAGTATTTCACTCACTTCAAAAAAGAAAATGTTTCATATGAGTTTTTTTTCCAGTTCTTCCCAAAATTTCCCATTTTTCCCATCAGAAAAATTGATGGAAAAAAAAGGACTTGGGAGGGGAGAATACAAAAAGAACAGTTTATGTTTTCATTATTCCATTCTTCCTGGGTCTTTCACTTCTTTATTCACAACTAGCCTGCACCTGCAAGTTCCCAGTAGGAACCCAGTTTAAAACTATTGCACAGTTCCAGTTTAAATTGAGATGAATTAGGTTGTGATATGGGGGTGAGGGTGGGGGTGAGGGGCACCTGCCACCCTTCCCCATGGCATGGTGGGGAAGCCGAGAACTGCTACTCTTCCCATGCCATAGTCCCAGTCCAAATTGGGCCCCTATGCCACTTTCAATTATTGTCCGCACAGGCAACCTCCAGTAGCAGACTCGCAAGTAACATGTAGTTTGGCCCTGAGGATTCCAGGAAAGAAGAAATAACTTACTCACCACAATTCACACTTCCCTGTTCCTACTGTTTAAGTGATAATTTTGCTTGCTTCTAAAATGTGGACATTTTCTCAGATCTGCTTGATATGACTTCCTTGGGCAAGGAGTCTAGAATTTCAGGAAAATTATGCAGGAACAGAGTAGTTACCATTAGAAATGTGTTTCACATCAATGGAAAGAAAGAATTGAATGAATAAATTGGGAACTGGTGGCAATTCAGAGGCTATTTTTTTTTAAAAAAAAATCTAGCTTAAACCTGTGCTCCCCTGATGAAGTGGACCCTGATATATAAAAACATGCTAGAGGGGTTTTTTTGGAAGTATTTAAAATGTCACAATACTTTTTCTGCTCGTCTAACAGGTATCCCTTTGGAATGCAGAGTCTCGACACATGTAATAATATAATAAAGGTAATTGACACATTTTTATGAAACAAAACGAAATCTAAATACCATTTCTGTACAAACCCCCTAGTTATCATTTATGCTATAGGAATACTTCTACCCATATAATTCCATAACTGTTATACTGGCAGCAGAACCCTATGTGGAACTATACCTATTTGAGCCTATTGACCTCAATAAGCCTAGAAGGGTTAAATTCTATTTATGATTGTGCTACGGTTGGCAACTCCTGGTTGGGAAATTCCTGGAGATTTGAAAGTGGAATCTGGGGAAGGAGAGGTTATTGGAGGAGAGAGAACTCAGCAGGGTATAATGTCCAAAGCCACCATTTTCTCTGAGGGAATTGGTTAATGTAGTCTGGAGATCAGTTTTTATTCAGGAAGATTTCCAGCACTGACTTGGGGGTCGGCAACATAAGAACATAAGAACTGGCCTGCTGGATCAGACCAGAGTCCATCTAGTCCAGCACTCTGCTACTCGCAGTGGCCCACCAGGTGCCTTTGGGAGCTCACATGCAGGAGGTGAAAGCAATGGCCTTCTACTGCTGCTGCTCCTGAACACCTGGTCTGCTAAGGCATTTGCAATCTGAGATCAAGGCAGATCAAGACTGGTAGCCATAGATCGACTTCTCCTCCATAAATCTGTCCAAGCCCTTTTTAAAGCCATCCAGGTTAGTGGCCATCACCACCTCCTGTGGCAGCATATTCCAAACACCAATCACATGTTGTGTGAAGAAGTGTTTCCTTTTATTAGTCCTAATTCTTCCCCCCAGCATTTTCAATGAATGCCCCCTGGTTCTAGTATTGTGAGAAAGAGAGAAAAATTTCTCTCTGTCAACATTTTCTACCCCATGCATAATTTTATAGACTTCAATCATATCCCCCCTCAGACGTCTCCTCTCCAAACTAAAGAGTCCCAAACGCTGCAGCCTCTCCTCATAAGGAAGGTGCTCCAATCCTTCAATCATCCTCATTGCCCTTCTCTGCACTTTTTCTATCTCTTCGATATCCTTTTTGAGATGTGGCGACCAGAACTGAACACAGTACTCCAAGTGCGGTCGCACCACGGCTTTATATAAGGGCATGACAATCCTTGCAGTTTTATTATCAACTCCTTTCCTAATGATCCCCAGCATAGAGTTTGCCTTTTTCACAGCTGCCATGCATTGAGTTGACATTCCCATGGAACTATCAACTAAGATGCCCAAATCCCTTTCCTGGTCTGTGACTGATAGCACTGACCCCTGTAGCGTGTATGTGAAGTTTGGATTTTTTGCTCCAACCATACACTGTACTGGAAAAATATCTGACACTGCCATTATTACTCGTGGAGAAAAGTTGAATTCAGTTATCTGACAAAAATATATCGTTCTTAATATTAAACACTGATTATTCGACTGCCATCGATAAAATTTTAGGATATCCATTTGTATAATATGGCATAACTGCTTGTATTAAAAACATATATTTCATGTTGAAGCTGAATATTTGCATTTACTCTCACAGTGACAAAAGAGAATGTGCTATTATATTGCTGAATATTATGTGGAAAACATGCTAAAAATGATGCTCACACATTAAGATATTCTATAATCATATTGACCATTTTACTAAAGAGACAGTGTGTCATGGTGATATACCAGTCAGACAGTTGGACTTTATGATCTGGAGAGGCATAGGTTCAAATCTCTACTCTGTACTGGAAATTTGCTGGGTGGCTCTGGACCAGTTACTTTCTTTCCACCTGACCTACTTCATAGGATTGTTGTTGTGCATATAAAATGGAGATGGGACATGTAAATAATTTGAAGCCCCAGTGAGGAAAAAAAGCATATAAACATCTAAAGAAGCAATAAATAAATAATGGACCCCACTTGTCTCACAGCTGAAATGTCTGGCTGAGAAGTATTGATTTGAATTGATAGATATACATCAAGCTCCCCAGATCTGACAGATAATGTTTGGAATTTGGAAGGGCTCTTTTGGTGTTTGGCTGTCAACTGTGTTGCTCAGCGACACTGACTCACAGTGCTATTTTCTACGTGTTGTTTCTTATGCATGTGTTTAGGGTCCCCCCCCCCCGTTTTGTCCCTTCCCTTTCTACAATAATATCTAATATCTTGTGCAATGTTCTACTTTCTACTTTCCTAATATATGTACCCAAACACATACACATAATGTGTTATGGTATGGTATATGTAATTTATATACAGCCCTCCCCCAAAAGGCTCATTTTTCTCATTTTTAAAAAATGTTTTCTTTTCTAGGTTCAAACTTTTTTTTTCAAACCCTCAGTTACTTTCACACAATTTTGTGAAATTTCTACATGCATCTCTTCATCATTGTCTGGCAATGCTCAGATTTTTAACATTCTGTTTTAGAAACTGTTCCCCTCCTCCTTCATTTTTATTTATTCAGAACCTTAACTTGGGAAAAAAAACTTGAAGAAAATGTTCCCCCATTCTTGCCTTTTTGAGGTTTACAAAAACAAATTTTGCCGATGCTTTTTTGGACTATCAATTTCTCCTAGCTTGTTAGTTTGAACCCTGCCTCTCCCCACTTTTGCTTTGTTTATTGTTGCCTAGGGCAGCTATGCAAACACTATTATAAACTTATTTCATTTTCTTGAGTTTATTCTATAACCCATCCATATCCTTCATTCCACTTTATTTATTTGAACAGTGGCTGTTCACTCAGCCTAGGAATCTCATCTATCGCTTTCTAACTTTTTATCTATTTTGTTCCTCCTTTTGGGGGAGGGATGATGCTTAAGATTTCTTTCAGTGGCCTATGGTTTGTCATATCACTTTACTAGTTTGCTTTCCCCCTCACCTTCATAAATTAGTTTGAGACTCAATCTGTAATCCACTCTCTCAAAGCCAAACTCAATATCAGCTTCAATGCGTCAGACCAACTGTCATTTTCAACTGTAACAAACTGTTTCCCCTACTCAGATCTTCCCAAGTAACATTCTGTCTTCATTCATGCAAAGTATTCATTCTTATTTACACCTACCCATGTTGCCACCCCCCACCCCCCCGATACCATCTCTGGCCGCAAATATGGTGTGCCTATTCTCTCCCAAAAGTGGATTTTTATGGGCAGCTGTAACTACTGACCCAGTTACTGTGGAGGTCATGTAATGATATTGTTTTAAATTATTACTGTTCTGATTTTATTGTGTTTTATCGTGTTTTAACTATTGTACACCGCCCAGAGCCCTCCAGGGGTGGGCAGTCTAAACAAACAAACAAACAACAAACAAACAAACAAACAAACAAACAACAACAACAACAACAACAACAACAACAACAACAACAACAACAACAACAACAACAACAATAATAATAATAATAATAATAATAATAATAATAATAATAATAATAATAAAACATCAGACATCACCGTGATCGAGGACAAGAAAGTGACCATCATCAACATAGCAGTCCCCGGTGACAGCAGGGTCATTGAAAAAGAACACGAAAAGGTCACTAGATACCGCAATTTGAAAATCGAGCTTCAGCGTCTACAGCACAAACCAGCTGAGGTCGTCCCAGTGGTAATCGCCATGCTGGGCACCATCCCGAAAACACTAGGGCAGCACTTGAAACATCTTCGAATTGACAAAATTAACATCTGTCAAATTCAGACAGCAGCCCTGCACGGATACTACGCTGATACATTACAACTTCCTAGGCCTCTGGGTGAGGCTCAAATTGTAATGAAGGCCAACAACCAGCTAAAGATCTGGCAGCTGTGAAATCTACAATAACAACAACAACAACAACAACAACAACAATAAGTATTATTATTTTGCAGCAGGAGTAAACTTAAATATATTATTGACACCTACCCAGCTGACCAACTCTTCTATAAAGAGTACAACTATTAGATGGCATGTATAAGGAAAGAACACATATATTCTCCTTATCACATTTTTATTCCCCTGTTCCTCCAAGAAGTTCAGGGCAGTAAAAAAAGTTCATCCTTGTATATTTTATTCACAATATTAACTAGTGTTGCCACCCTTCCAGTGGGGCCTGGAAATCTTGAATTACAGCTGTATCAGTTTCCACAGAGGAAATGGCTGTTTTGGAGGGTGGGCGATGGCATTATATGCCATAGATGACCCTCCCATCCCCAAATCCTGTCCTCCTCAGTCTCTAAGAATTTCCCAACCTGAAGTTGGCAAGCTTAATGACATCTCTGTGAGAAAGGCGAGGCTGAGGAAAAAGTCATCAGCCAAATGTCACTTTGTGGAAATCCTGGCTGAGGGAGGATTTGGACCAAGGTTTTTCCACATTACTCAAGTCGTCTTGGAAATCATTATGTAGAGGATACTCATTGTTTGCATCTTCCATGTAGACATCCATCAAGGTTAGGGTCTGTGCAGTAACACACTGGACTCATTAAACTGCTTTATACTGAAACTGACCATTGATGCAATAGGGTAAGTATTGTCTACTCAGACTGCCAGCGGCTCTCCAAGGTCTTTGGTAGAGGTCTTTCACAACATCTTCTACCTAATCCTTTTAATTGGAGATCCACTGAGCTATGTCCCCCAGAGAATTTTCAAGTTCAAAGGTTGTTGGGTGAAATTGGGCCAGTCAGTCTTAGCCTAACCTTGCCCAGAGGGTGGATGTTGTGAGGATAAAATGAGGAGGGGATAATAACAGTATGAGCTGCTTTGGGTCTTCATTGGGAGAAAAGCAGGGCATAAATATTTAGATAAATAAAATCACAGAGGTTAGAAATTCCACTTTCCTAGGTCAAGGGGTATGACATTATCCTGCAGTGTGCAGATAGAAAAAACCCAGTCACAAAGGTAATAAATCTTCTATCAGATATAATAATAAAATAGCAATTTATATGTATGCTTTCATTAATTATAGGGCAAAGTTGAGAAAAGATTAATGGAAAAGTACAAAGGCCCTGCTGTTAAGTGTCTTCAAGATTGCTTAGTCAAAAAGGTAGGAATACTTGCTGAGATATAGGTCCTGTAACATATAGGGTGTGTGTGTGTGTGTGTGTACTAGTACTCCAAGCTGAGTGCTGGTAACTGATAAGAGATGCTGGGGCCAGGGACAACTAAAGTAGCCATACACAGATGTCAAGACCAATTCTGGCAACAATCTGAAAGCAATGTCATGTTTAGGGATTCCAGCCTCCAGGTGGGACCTGGGAACTCCTGGGAGTTACAACTGATCTCCAGAGATCAGTTCCCTTGGAGAAAATGGAATCTTTGGAGGGTGGACTATAGGGCATTCTACCCCACTGGGGTCTCTGTCCTCCCCAGGCTCCCTCCCCAAATCTCCAGGGGCCCTTCCGCACATGCAGAATAAAGCACTTTCAATCCACTTGCAGTGCGCTTTGCAGCTGGATTTTACTGTGCAGAATAGCAAAAACCCCTTGCAAACAATTGTGAAAGTGGATTGAAAGTGCATTATTCTGCAGGTGCGGAAGGGACCCAGGAGTTTCCCAACCCTACCCTAAGCAGTGACTCTCTAGGTTCTGAAGAGGAGGGCTTTCACATGAGCCCCTTCTGCACTTGCAGAATAATGCACTTTCAATCCACTTTCACAATTGTTGAAAGTGGATTTTGCTATTCTGCACAGTAAAATCCAGCTGCAAAGTGCGTTGAAAGGGGATTATTCTGCATGTGCAGAAGGGACCATAACCTATACTACCTGATCCTTTTAACTGGAAGTGTTGGAGAACCTGGGACCCTCAGCATCATGCAAAGGAGATGCTTGACTATTCAGCTTTGGCCCATTTCCCACGATCCCCTCTAACTGGCAGTCCAAAAATCTATGTCTTAGTTTATTTCTAGTAATGCTCACTTCTATCCAGTAAGGATTACAGCCCAATTTCTCTTTCAAACATCCGTTTTTGCTGTCTCACTCTGCTCAAGCTGACTGCTGGTATATAAATATCAACACTGGCTTTTTCCACCTACTCACTAGTGTGCAGCCAGTTCTCCACCCCCATGTCTTATTTTTTTTTTAAAAATCAGCGTACTTTGTCCCTTGACTTATTCAGAGGAAAAATAGTTCTTCTGATTAATGTGAACACATGAAACTGCCTCATACTGAGGTAAACTCTGACTGGAGGGTAGCCAGCCTCCACGGAAAACTGATCTCTCTAGTCTGGAGACAAGCTGTAATTCTGGGGGGTCCCCAGGCTCCACCTGGAGGTTGGCACCCCTGTCACTGCTTGTCAGAGAAGTGCTGCCCTTGATAGACTCGTGGTCTGGTTCCGTGTCAATAAAAATGCCAGTGTTTCCTTGGACATGTTCAGAGGCTCCACAATAGATATTTTAAAATTATCAACCAAAGGCTTTACATGGCGCTGGTAGAATCCAACAGTCCGTATGCAGGCATTTGCGCAGCCTGTATATCCTTAGGCATGAAGAAAGGCACCTGGGCTGTTGTGATTTAAAAAGGTGGCTCCTGAAGTGATTGGGTTTCTCTGGGTCACAATTTCTGTCCCATCCTTCCCTCATAAAGTTCAGGGAGGCTATACCTCCCCTTCTCCATTTTGTCACAATGTCCCTGTGAGGTTGGTTAGGATGAGAGAAAGTGACTCAAACATCTACCTGGACTAATTCCTTTGGAAGAGGACAGTAAAGCATATATCATTTTTGTGGTAGCAGAAGAGGAGGAGTTGGTTTTTATACTCTGCTTTTCTATGCCTTATGGCAGTGGTGGTGAACCTATGGCATGAGTGCCAGAGGTGGCACTCAGAGCCCTCTCTGTGGGCACGCACAGAGTGCCCCCCACCCCATCTAGGCTGGCCTGGGCTGCTTGGCTCGTTTATTAGCATTAACCCTAAGACCAAGTTTTGGGGAAGCAGTGTAGGTAACCCTGATAAGCGCTGTTAATCCCCACTGATTTTCATGCAAAGAACAAAAGCGCAATCTTTTACCTGGGAGTAAGCTTGGTTGCTGGCAATGGGGCTTGCTTCTGAGTAAACCCTCCTAGGGTCGTGATTCACCTGTTGGAAGAGATGCACGGTTGCTTCCAAGCAAAGCCACTGACTACCACCAAACTTACTCCTGAGCAATGCACGCCTCTGAGCCAACCATTTTTTCTAAACTAAAACCTCAGTATTCAGGTTAAATTGCCGTGTTGGCACTTTGCAACAAATAAATGGATTTTGGGTTGCAGTTTGGGTGCTCGGTCTCAAAAAGGTTTGCCATCACTGCCTTATGGAATCTCAAAACAATGTATTGTTGAAGGCTTTCACAGATGGAATCAACTGACTTTTGTTGGCTGTCCAGGTGTATGGCTGTGAAAACTACCAAACCAAAAACTACCAGACCACTGCCACACAGGGTCTTATTTGCATTTTGTTGGGGAAAGATGAGGTTTGTTCTGTTACACGTAAACATCCATTGTGTGAATCAGGTATATATAGTAGGACCAGACAGACTGTATGGGAGCTAGGGGAACAGTTGAAGCTTCCAGCAGGTGTCTGTATGAAGTCACTGAAAGGCCTGATGGGGAGACCTGGATAGATGACACAAAAATGAATGGTATGAGCCAAAGTACTATTTAGGTGCTTCATTTATGCTGCATCTTTCTTCCTAATGGGACTCAAGGTTTATCCTCACAACAACCCTGTGAGGTAGGTTGGGCCAAGAGTGTGTGACTGATCCTAGTTTACCCACTAAGCTCTCATGGCAGAGTGGGGATCTAAACCTGGATCTCCCAAGTCCTCTAGTCTAGTCCTCTAACCACTTAAGCTCTCAATTGTGTAAGTGTGTTTGTTTGTTTACATAGTGCCAAGAAAAATTTTCAACTGGGGACATGAAAGAAAGGGTTGCAAAAGCTCTAATGAGTTTTGAAGAAGGGCAGAGTTAAAGTAAGGTGGAGAAATGCTTTCTAAATCAACAATTAAGTGCATTTTTCCGCAGAAGAATGAACTCAGAATAACAAAGAGTGGCATTAATAGACGTTCCCATGTTAATTATTTACAGTTTTAAACAGGAAGGAATTTGGTCAATTGTGCCCCATTCCTGGAATGACAGGCTGCTGTGATTTCTGGTTATAGCAACATCCTGCTTCAGGTAGAGATGCCAATTCCAAGTAGGGAAATATCTGGAGATTTGGGGGGGGGGGTGGGGGGTTGGGTGGAGCCTAAGGAGGGCGGAGTTTGAGGAGGGGAGGGGTTTCAATGGGATATCATAACCCTTCCAAAGCAGCCATTTTCTCCAGGTGAACTGATCTTTGTCACCTGAGATCAGTTGTAATCCCAAGAGATCTCCAGCCACCACCTGATGGGTGGCAACTCTAGCTTTAGGATTGCCAATCTTCTGGTGGGGCCTGGAAAAAGAACTTTGCATGACTTCTGGTCATAATTGTGACTTTTACTTCGTAACTAAGCTATCCCCAAAATGCAGCCTTTATTCCTTTTAGTGGCAAAAGCGTTCCATGGAGAGAAAGAGGGAGGGGGGATCTGATAACCCCAAATGAAAACAATTAAGGATGACTTTTAATCACTGTCTTAAATGCACACAAAATTCCTTGAAATATCTCTGGGTTGGTTTATTGGAGATCCACCAGCGCAAAACATTTGGAACATTTTGCGGAAATGTTGATGTCCATTTCCTGCACTTGGAAGTGAATTACGAGAATGGTTCAAATTGGGAGCAGGCTATTTAAAAGACTGCAGCGTCTTGTATGAACAACTAAAACCATACCCTGTATGAGGCAAATGAGAAGGTTCTTTTCCTATGGCACTTAATCACCGAAAATAAATTACAGGGTCCTAATTCAGGCATGTGGATGTCTGTGCAGCCGAGGAGAATAACTGGTCCATACTATCACTGTATTATCCCGCCAGCATAGTATGTCATCCAAAGGGTGATAAATACAAGCCTGGGGCACTCGAGCGATGCTTGCAGATTTCGCCATTCTAAATTCCTGATTCTGCTTCTCCCTGGTGTGAACTGCTCTTGTAATTATGTCCACTTTGGCCCATTTGAAATTCTCTGTTGCCCATATAGACCTACCAATCAATAGAGCATTCCAATCAAGACACTGACTGGGTCTCTTGTCTGCACGCAGAAAAATGCTGAGCGTGATCTATCGGGAGAGAAGGGGAGCTTGCCGCTTGCATGCAGATTTAAAGGCCGCCTTGGAGCGGCGTCTAAAGCCCATTTGTTTCTTAATGCGCTCGTGGGTGCACGCACACACATACTGAGTCACTCTCGACAGTTCATATGAGGATGTGCCGTGACTCAGCTTGAAGAGAGACATATTGTCCACTGAGGCATGTACTGACTGAGGGCAAGAGCAGAGCATTGCACTTTGCTAATGGCAAAGCATCCTGCCTCATGCGCTCACTGTGTTACATTTTCCCAGGGCGCTTTTCACATTATTTCTTCACTGATAGAAAAGGGTTTTAAAAATGCTTAGACATATTACAGTCATTGGTGAAAATATTCAGCGCTGAATACTGTGAGTCACATCCAGCAAGATCTCGGATACTAGGAAAGGGAAGCGAAGACAGGGCCCCTTCCGCACCTGCAGAATAATGCACTTCCAGTCCACTTTCAAGGCACTTTGTATCTGGATTTTACTGTGTAGAATAGCAAAATCCACTTGCAAACAACTGCAAAAGTGGATCGAAAGTGCATTATTCTGCATGTGCGGAAGAGGCCCAGGTGAAGATAGGCGGAATTCTGCCTCTGCTTTAGTATACAGACGCCAAGTTGACCCAGAAACCAGGAAGAGCTCTCTGTGGGCCACCAGTTGAAAGACTTAGGGGTTCAGACTTGAGATGTGCAATTTTAAAAACTATTTTCCTGTCTGTCTGTCTGTCTGTCTGTCTGTCTGTCTGTCTGTCTGTCTGTCTGCCTGCCTGCCTGCCTGCCTGTCTGTCATAAAGGTAGCCCCTATGCAAGCACTGGGTCATTACTGACCCATGGGGTGGTGTCACATCACTAGGTTTACTAGGTCAACTTCATTTACAGGGTGGCTTGCCATTGCCTTCCCACTGTCTACACTTTACCCCTGGAAAGCTGGGTATTCATTTGGGAAGGCTGGAAGACTGAGTCAGTGCTGAGCCAGCTACCTGAAACCGACTTCCACTGGAACTGAACTCAGGTTATGAGCAAAGCTTTGACTGCAGTACTGCAGCTTGCCACTCTGACCCACATGGCTCCTTTAGCTGCCTGCCTGCCTGCCTGCCTGCCTGCCTGCCTGCCTATTGGTCTACCTATCTAGATAATTTCTAGCTGTGTCTCCAGGGAACCTGCCAGGGGTGGCTTACAATATGCACCATCTCCAATTATCCACTGAGGAAAAGTACCTGGAGGCAGAAGAGAAGCAGAAGGCAAAGGAATCAGGCTTCCTCCTGATGACTCCCCCCCCACCCCCCACCCCCACATCATCCCAAAGGTCATTGAAACACTGCAGTGAATCTTTATTGTTGCTTGTAGGCCAATAGCAGATGGGCTTAAGGGGGTGGTGGGGACTCTCTTCACTCCTCATATAGTAGCAGTTGGGTGGGGAGAAAGCAACAGCAAGGAAGGTAGAATAGAACCACCAATGGGGCAGAGGAGTGGTGGGAGAACACTTAGATCCCTTCCACACATGCAGAATAATGCACCTTCTTTTTTAAAAATAATTTTATTAAATTTATACGAAAAGCAATAAAAATAACAATATCATTTTCCATTGTACAGGGATATAATCCAATAATAAAACACTATATAGAATATTAAAACATAAAAACAAAAAATAGAAAAGAAAGAAAAAAGAGAGTTATTAGAGAAAAAAGTTTAGGGGGAAAAATAAAAAGGGCATGAACATTTTTTTTAAAAAAGTTCATCTTGTTATAAAAATACTAATGTTTAGAATTTCGAGTCTCTTCAAAGTCCTTCCATGCTTCAACGAGATAGATTATTTCCTTAGGCCTTTATGCAAAGTATTTCAATTTCTAGCCACTATTTATTATTTACATATAGATGGCTCTGAGTTCATAACATCTTAATACAATAAGTAAATAATATAAATCCTATGTGCCCTCTATCAACAAATTTACATCTTTGTGTCGTCATTGCAATGGGCAAATATTATAATTTGATAAGAATAATGCACTTTCAATCCACTTTCAATGCACTTTGCAGCCGTGCAGAATAGCAAAATCCACTTGCAAACAATTGTGGAAGTGGATTGAAAGTGATTTATTCTACATATGCGGAAGAGGCCTGAGTGTTAAAAGAAGGAAGCCCCATGCCTCCATGCAGTTGGTTTCCATGCCTCTTGGTATCACAAGGAGGAGACATAGAACTTTCCTGCAGTTCACCTTCTTTCTTATTATGTAATTCTCTTGGATAAATCCTAAATAATTAACTTCCGTGCCATAATGTTCTTCCTGTGCCCAAAGCAGCACAGGCTAGATCCACTTTCCCCATTAAGCACCACTTTTATACGTGTGGGAGAAATATTTTAGCTGCATTTACACTTAGCCACATTTATACTTCTAAATAACATTTTACAGCACACAGGCTGTACAGGGGCAAGGGGGAGCTTCCTTCTACTGTTGGTGGTGAGCCGCTTAAAAGCCTTTAAAGAGAAGGAAGAAAACTAGGCCATGTTGCTCTTGTAGGCCCTTGCATAACAGGCCCACTAGTTCCTGCAGAGCTCGTTTGGCTGTAAATATTTGCACTTTAGAACCCCTTCCCGGATCGTTTCCTTACAAGCAGGACTCCACAGCCAGGCCTTCTGGCTTGCTGGCATACACTCTTGCAGGTCACGAGGTTCAGGGTGTTCATTGGTTAACCATGGAGTAGGTGCTAAGATTGCCAGCTGTGAGTTGGGAAACACCTGGAGATTTGTGAGGTAGTCTGGGGAGGGTGCAGTGGCATAGCGCCAAGGGGGGTGTGACACACCAGGCACGAGCCAGTGCGAGGGTACGGTGGGGGAGTTCTGGGGTGGGGGCGTGTCAGGGGACGCAGGGCGCACGCGTGCCCTGGGCGCAGTTCTTCCTCGCTCCGGCCCTGGGAGGGTGGAATGTGTTGACAGGAGGGACCTCAGCGGGCTACAACGTCATAGAATCCACCCTCCTTAGCGGCCATTTTCTCCAGGCAAACTGACCTTGGTCATCTGGAGAAAAATTATAAGAGTGGGTGAACTCCTGGAGCCACCTGGAAGTTGGCAATCCTATCTTGGGCTGAATGCTGACAACCACATACATGGAAAAACAGGCCATTCATAAACAAGTTGTTGATGGAGGGGGTCTTTAAGTCTTAATATGAACTAGAACTGCTGGTGGGAGCTGATGCCAGTAGATTTCAGATAGGAGGATCAAGCTTGTGAGTTGGGATATAAATAGGCTGACCAGACATCCCGCTTTTGGCAGGACTGTCCCGCCTTTAAACAATTTGTCCCAAGTCCCGCGGGTTCCTCAAATTGTCCTGATTTTTGGGAGGCTGCCGCACTGCCTTCTGGGGCACAGGGCAGTGCGGCAGCCTCCCATGCACCCGGCCGCAGGAGCGCACTGCCTTCTGGGGCTTGCCTTTTGGCGCTCTGTGACAGGGCGGCAAACGGCAAGCCCCAGAAGGCAGTGCGCTCCTCCATCTGGTCACCTTAGATATAAATGCATTGGTGAAAGATTGCTCCTAAGAGGGAAGGGAACTTCACATTCTGGCAGCTCTTTTTCAGCAACAACTATTCCTGTTATCTAGGGACTAACAGAAAGTCAGAAACATCTTTATTTGTACCTGGGAGGCCTGCCTATTTGTTTGTTTGTTTGTTTGTTTCATACCCTGCTTTTCTCTACCTTAAGAAGTCTCACAGTAGCTTACAAACTCCTTCACTTCCTTTCCCCACAACAGACACCTTGTGAGGTAGGTGGGAGAGACTTCTGAGAAAACTGTGACTAGCCCAAAGGTAACCCAGCAGGCATCCTGCGGAGGAGTGGGGAAACAAATCCAGTTCACCAGATAAGAGTTCACTGCTTCTGTGGAAGAACTGGAAATCAAACCCAGCTCTCCAGATTAAATTCCACCACTCTTAACCACTACACCACTCTAGCCCTTTCCGCACATGCAGAATAATGCACTTTCAACCCACTTTCAATGCACTTTGCAGATGGATTTTACTGTGCACAATAGCAAAATCCACTTTCAGATGATTGTGAAAATGGATTGAAAGTGCATTATTCTGCAGGTGCGCAAGGGGAGTCTGACTCTCATTGTTGTCATTCTTTCTGAATCTGCTGAAACCCTGGTGTCTAGCTTTGGATGTCCCACCCTGAGCTGGGGATGGGGTAGGCAAAATTTGAAGTAAGTATCTCTCCAAACCTTATGATCCTATCTGTTACATCCATGATGTGATACCAGCTTGGCTGTACTTGCTGATTATTCTGAAGGACTCCCTTCTCACAAGGCAGAGACAGCTGGAAGGGATCTAAGTCGACCTCACAAGAAAAGAAGAAAATTAGTGCCTAATTTCCCCTATGCCTTCTCGTCCTCTAGGAAAAATTAGCTGCTCTGGAAGGAGATTAACAACAGAGCAGGCAGGCTTCCTTCTTCCAGTGGCACAGTTTCCTTGCTGGTCAGCAAGAGAGATTCCAAGAATTCAGTTTCCACATAAACAGAACTAGACTGCTCTCCTGTGGCAAGTAGTGTACATAACCTGCCTGTATCAAATATTGCTTTAGTTTCCTTTTCACAGTCCTTTTTCACTCCTGGCCACATGGTGGCAGTGAGAAAGCAGAGCTTTCAGTATTAAGGTGAGCCAAGCTTTGGGAAATCAACGGAAGTTTGCTGTTGAGTTCTTTTTTGTGGTGTCCATAATGTGCTTCTCTTGTTTCTCAAAACAAAAAACAAAAAACAGGAATTGATCCTTTGGTGAGCAATCAACTATTTGCTGAATGCCAAGAAAGTGACAGGTTTATTATTGTTGTTGTTATCGTTGTTGTTGTTGGGAGTATTTATTTTGTCCTACAGTGTTTCCAATGGCCCCTTTTGCACATGCAGAATAATGCACTTTTAATCCACTTGCAATGCACTTTGAAGCTGGATTTTACGGTACAGAATAGCAAAATCCACTTTCAAATAGTTGTGAAAGTGGATTGAATGTGCATTATTCTGCATGTGCGGAAGGGGCCAATGAGTGGCTTTGTATGCATGCAGGTATGTCTGTGTAGATGTACTGGCTAGAGTGTGGGACAAGACTCTAGAGACCCAGGTTAGAATCTACTCTACCATGGAAACTTGTTGAGTAGTCTCAGTTCAGGCACATGAATTATTCTGCATGTGCAGAAGGGGCCTTAGAGTCTGCAGCCAGTGGGTGTGGCGTAATGCTCGGCTTTACTGGAAATCATGATTAACTGGCATGGTCTAAAACATGCCAGTGTAACCTCTATCTGTGGGTTCTGTGGGGCAGAACTTGGAATGAGTTTGCAACAACAAATTAAAAAAACACAAAATGGTTTACTTTCTTAACATATAACATCAAACATCAACATTTAACATCACACTTCAAGGTCCTGTTCAGGTTGCAACTTCAAGTCCTTATATTTACAGTCTACTGATACTGCCAAGTCCAATTCTTCTTTGCAAGTGGGTTGGCTCCTGAAGACTCCAAGGGCTTGATGAACAGGATTCAACATGATGAAGGTTTCCAGGAGAACTCTCACCCATTACAAACATAAAAACCCAAGGCCCGAGTCTGGTAGCCTTGTCTCCTCCAAACTACATGAGTTCTGCAGCCTTCTGCTGCTTTGAGTCCACCCCTTTCTGGGTCAACCCATTCTGAGCATGGGGGTTACACCAGCACTCTCCTCCAGCTGTGTATCAAAGGGGAAGATCAGTAGCAAGCAAACTGCCTCCCACCAAAGAGCATATCCAGCGCTCCTGACCTCATTGAGGAAAGCTGTAAGCTCCCAAGGAACAGTGAGCTTGGCTGGAACCCCAACAGAAATTTCACAAAAAGGAACACAGTACAAGTTACAACAACCAGAGCAATACAGGGTGCACTGTGTATACCGGCACACACAAGCAATAAATTGCAATGCACCTATGTGCAGGATTAATATAACTTTATTGCAATAACAGCAACATACAACCATTCATAGCGCATAAACAAACAGCAACCATTCACTGTGCATATAGAAACAATTACTTGCAAAGCTACATCAGTGAGAAAACAGATACTGTAAGAGAGGGTCTTGTTAACAGAAGACAACCAATTGCACCAATGATGATGCTTCAAACGATTATTCCTAGAGACAACAATGCTTAGGTGTGTGCAGATACAATAAGGTCAAGAAGAAGAAAAGTCTGCCTTCAGAAGTCAACGGAAAGCACTGCAAATCCGTTTCACTCTTTCTGTGCTTCTTCAAGGCTTTTCCCAAATGCATGTCATAGCTGTGCTTTGTGTTGCTGTTTATAGACATACAAACTATAATTAGTTACCACATCTAAATTTCATGCAATGCTTTTACTTTTAGTAACCTAGCTTACCCCTTATCTTCTTGATTTAAGAGGACACGTGGTATTCAGTTCAGTTCCGGTGTTCTGAAATAATTGTAAACATTCATTACATCACATTTATCAACGATAACTATAAAATCTTAAACACCATAACACGATAATATGTGTAGAATCTTACACACCATAACACAAGAATTAGAAGAACTAGTGGTCATCTCCCTCTGGCAAGCTCAAATGCATGCTGCCCTTAACATCCACTGATGCATACATTTGTTTGTCAGAACGAGCCAGTGAGTGTTTACTTTACACATGAAACCAAGGGTTAGTCTCTGGAGAAATGTGAACTTTCAGTCATGCATTGAGATGTACATGCACTGAACATAACAATAGAATTACTCAGGTCACATATAAAGAAAAATCGAGTTCATAGCGTACATCGACTGTACGTGCATTTTGTGTAACTTGAGAACAGGGCTACTGTTTGTGAAAGCAAAAGAGCATTTCCCCACTTACCTGCTGCTGCATGCTACTCTCCCCAAGTACAGCGGGGTCCCCCAGCACTCCCCATTACAGGGGCGGCGACAGTGCAGCTGCCCCAACGCTGACGCTGTCGCGCCCCCTCAGCGCGCGACATTCCTTGTGCCTTTTGAAACGGTGCCTTTTGAAGGGGAAGCCTGGACGCGCGTCAGAAATGACGCGCATTGGGAGTAGCGCGCAGCAACCACTCACCCAGGTAAGTGGGGAAACGACCAAAGATTCACAACAGGGTATAATGTCATAAATGCCACCCTCCAAAGCAACCATTTTATCCAGTGCAATTGATCCCTGTCATCTGGAAATCCATTGTAATTCCAAGAGATCTCTAGGTGCCACCTGGAAGTTTGCAACCCTCTGTCAACTTCCTTGATAATGTACAAACGTGGGGAACTCCCGATGGGACATGCAGGCCAAGTGATTTGGATTTATGTGGTATTTAAAACTCAACCAACCTGGAACTAGCATACGGGCCCATTGCTCCCATTGTAAGCCTCTCTGCCCCACTCCATACCCTTCCAGAGTTTCATTTTAGTAATCCCCCTCGAAAAGGTATTCTATCAGCCACTCTCTTTTTACTTTCTCTGCCACAGCTTCTCCCATTTGAAATGCTTCTTTTGAAGATGCAAGACACGCCCCTAGAATTGCCATGGCATGAATGGTTCTAGTTTCCCTGCAGTGTAGAGAAACACATCTTACCATGACAGGCCTCTGAAGACACCATCCATAGATGCAGGCAAAATGCGAGGAGCAAAAACTACCAGACCACAGTCACACAGCCCAGAAAAGCCACGACAGCCAGCTGAAACTGAATTGTTTATTATTTTAAATTGTTGCCTCCTCGACTAGCCGTTGCATTGAATTTCTGTAGCAGTGAAAAAGATAAACTATAAATCTGTTAATAAATGAGGAGGAAGCTACAGTGGCTACAGAATTCAGACTTATATTGCCTGGGCATCCTTTCCTCTTGCACAAAATGAAAAAAGCCAGCAGATGGCGCCATAACACTGAACAATGCAGTAACGACTATTTAAAAGGAGTGCCAGCACAACAGAGGAACCATCCACAGAGACAACAGATATAATTACCAGTGCTCAAATAATGGTATATAGTTTATGTGTTGAGTGGGTGTTTCTACCATAGAAACTCACTCAGCGACTTTTGCTAGAATCGCCAGTTTCCAGGTGGTATGGCAACAATATAAATCTGTATCCAATGGCTTAAACCACGAACAACGTGGGTAATTTTATCCACAATGTATAATACACAATTTCATAAGCAAAATTTTATACGATGTAATTTTCACAACTTTATACATTTACAATTTGTATTTGAATGCGTGCAATTATGTACAAAGTACATTTACAATTGATATTGAATTAAGTACGATTGTACAGAATGATACTTCATATATAGGATAGGATAGGATATTTAATTTATATACCACCCTCCCCCGGAGAGCTCAGGGCGGTGTACAACATAATAGGAATAACAATAACATGATAATACAAAACCATAAGGCTACATATAAAGACAATATCAATTTCAGTGGATCCACGAATTAACAATTCAAGATCAAAATAATACTGTCAGGTTAACAGCTCAGAGCAAGTTAAACAACTTATGACAACATCCCCAACACTAATATAGCATTTCACAACATTAATATCACATTGCATAACAATAACAATATGATAATTACATAATAACAGTAGCATAGTATATCAAATGAAATAACAATAATGCAATAACAACAGCAATATAACATAACACTATCCTCACTATGTGAGTTGTTGCTTCAAAATAAACACAAAAGGTGGGGCTAGTTAACCTCCGGTATTGGTTAACCTCGCAATGCCTTCTTAGGCCCCTCCTAAAATAAACAAAAATGCATCAAACATATCTGGTTATTGTTAACACAAATTTATATACTTATATATATAATCATATATAAAGGAGCAGCAGTGGCGTAGGAGGTTAAGAGCTCGTGTACGTAATCTGGAGGAACCGGGTTTGATTCTCCACTCCTCCGCCTGAGCTGTGGAGGTTTATCTGGGGAATTCAGATTAGCCTGTACACTCCCACACACGCCAGCTGGGTGACCTTGGGCTAGTCACAGCTTCTCGGAGCTTTCTCAGCCCCACCTACCTCACAGGGTGTTTGTTGTGAGGGGGGAAGGGCAAGGAGATTGTAAGCCCCTTTGAGTCTCCTAACAGGAAATAAAGGTGGGGTATAATCCAAATTCTTCTTTCTTTCTTTCTTTCTTTCTTTCTTTCTTTCTTTCTTTCTTTCTTTCTTTCTTTCTTTCTTTCTTTCTTTCTTTCTTTCTTTCTTTCTTTCTTTCTTTCTTCTTCTTCTTCTTCTTCTTCTTCTTCTTCTTCTTCTTCTTCTTCATCATCATTACCCAAACTCCATCCTTCTCAATGTCTGCCTCCAAAATCACCAGGAACTTCCCAATCCAGATTTGCCAACCCTGCTTCTGACCAGTTGTATACTCTCAGCCTAACTCACCCCGCAGGGTTGTTTTTTGTGGGTGTAAAAAGGAGGAAAGGATAACGGTGTAATCAGCCACTCCGATTTCCCACTGGAGAAAAATGGGGCCTGAATATCTAAATAAATGAATAAATAAAATCTAAGTAGTTAGAATCCAGCCCTTGTCTGTGGGTGATTCCGCACAGGCCGAATATGATGGGTTCAGGGGTGTGAAAAAAATTGTTGTGGGGAAGAAGTTCACCCAGATGTTTCAAATGCCACTGGGACGACCTCAGCTGGTTGGTGCCATAGTCGCCGAATCTCGATTTTCAAATCGTGGTGTTTAGTGACCTTCTCATGTTCTTTTTCAAGGACACCAGGTATTGCTATGTTGATGACGATCCCTTTCTAGTCCTCGATCACTGGGATGTCTGGTGTATGATGTGCCGACACTCTGTCCATTTGGATTTGAAAATCCTACAAGATCTTGACCTTCTCATTTTCTGTGACTTTCCCTGGACAACGTCCCATCCTGATGGTGTAATTCTTGCATAAATTCCAGTGGATCATTTTGGGCACTGAATTGTTACTGTTGTTGTTTTTATTAGCGGGTAACAAGAAAGATCTCCCTCTGAGATTCTGGAGAGCAGCTGCCAGCCCGAGTACACAATACTGACCTTTGGTAGATTCAGCTGACTCTCTACAAGGCAGTTATATGTGAAGGAGGACACATGAGAAAGATCCACGACTGCAAATGTCTTCCGCTCATGGTTCACAAGATCCATCCCGTGTAGTTTAGCTCCTGCACATGCATTATTTTTAAAAAATAACATCTTAACATGTACATTTCTTGTCAGCCACTAGAGGGAAGCAAGTCTCTGTGTGATAACCTTGCTCACTGTTCACATGGGAAGAGAAAATGCAACGCTGTCTCCTTATTTACTTAGTAGTTCATCTTGCTACAGTAATATTTAAAAAAAATGTTTCCAAGAGCAAATGAGGAGAGTGAGGAAATGAATGCAAGTTCTCATGACTTGTTTTCCCCATAATGGATGCCAAGAACTGTTCCCTGAAGCCTGAGTTACCATTACAGATCATGTCCAGCCAAGCAAATTACATATTAAAACAATCACAGCTAATGCTTACTTGTCATGCGCTTCCCTTTCCCCTGCCTTTTTGTGATCTGTTTGTTCAGATAGATCAAGTGTATGTATTTTCAGAGGCTTGGTCAGGCGACATTTAGGAGCCTTCATTGGTCAGCTGATATAGACAGGTGAGGATCTCAGCTCAAATCGCTTATCTGAGGTCAGAAGTAACAGCTGTGAAAGAACCATGCACAATTTACAAATGATGTTTAGCATTAGTGTGGAAGTACCATATGGGTCAGCTTGATCTCCTCACTAGGGGCAGAAGGGAGGCATGAACAGTCTCAGCTTCTGTTCTTGCTCTAGACAAGTCAACGTTTCTCAGCGATCTCGATTCTCCTTTGTTTGCTGTTGGTTTTATAGGTTTGTTTGCATCATGGCTGCCCATATTCTAAGGGAAGAAATCTTTCCAGCTGTGAAAATGCACTTTTGGATCCAAGCTGTGATTGCTAATAATGGGTTAGGATATTCCTTCCTTTGTCACTGGAGAAGTGGGGGGTGGGGAGTAGTTGTGAATTTCCTGCATTCTGCATGTGGTTGGATTAGATAACACTTCATGTCGTTTCAATGTTTCCTGGAGTTTTTGCGGGTAAAATTTAGGGGGAGGGAAGGGATCACGCTCATGCCATTGAGTCCATCCTCCTAAGCAGCAGTGGCATAGTGGTTAAGGGCAGGTGCATTCTAATCTGGAGGAACCGGGTTTGATTCCCCGCTCTGCCGCTTGAGTTGTGGAGGCTTAACTGGGGAATTCAGATTAGCCTGTGCACTCCCACACACACCAGCTGGGTGACCTTGGGCTAGTCACAGCTTTTCTGAGCTCTCTCAGCCCCACCCACCTCACAGGGTGTTTGTTGTGAGGGGGGAAGGGCCTTTGAGTCTCTTACAGGAGAGAAAGGGGGGATATAAATCATCCTCCTCCTCCTCCTCCTCCTCCTCCTCCTCCTCCTCCTCCTCCTCCTCCTCCTCTTCTTCTTCTTCTTCTTCTTCTTCTTCTTCTTCTTCTTCTTCTTCTTCTTCTTCTTCTTCTTCTTCTTCTTGAGCAGCCATCCACGGAAACTCATCTCTGTAGGCTGGCTATCAATTGCATTTCTGGGATATCATGCCCCATCTGGAGGTTGCCAGTCACAAGACTGGTTAACTTTGAAAAACAACTAAATATATTTACCAATACTGTACACCCAAGCAATTCTTAAAAGCGTCAATGTGATATGAAGTTCCCTGGGACCGTCTCTCAGTCACCATCAACAGCTCCTGATCAAATAACTCTCAGACCAAATACAGAAGTCAAATAACTCTCAGTATAAACACAGAAGTAGGACTCAGCCTGAGTCTTAAGTCGCCACTTAGAGAAATGCGAGCAAGTCAGCTCCCAGATGATGCCTGACCTCATATAGTGTCTTTGCAAGCTGGAAAGACTGTAAGTGCTCATTGAGCCTCCCACACTGTTACTGAGAGTTATTTGACTTCTGTATTTATTCATTCATTCATTCATTCATTCATTCATTCATTTCATTTCATTTCATTTCATTTCATTTCATTTCATTTTTAAATCGCCCTCCCCCGAAGGGCTCAGGGCGGTGTACATCAACATCATAATACAAATATAAAACAATCTATAACAATTTTAAATTAATAGAATTTAAACAATTTAAAATTTACAATTTACAGATGGCGACTTATCCCAACCCCATTCCCGCCCACAGGAGACCAAGATGGTATGGGGTCAGATGGTCATCCTGGCTGGCCAAAAGCCTGGTGGAACAGGTCCGTTTTACAGGCCCTGCAGAAACTCTGAAGGTCCCGCAGGGCCCTGGTCTCCTTAGGGAGCCTGTTCCACCAGGTAGGGGCCAGGGCAGTAAAAGCCCTGGCCCTTGTTGAGGCCAGCTGGATCTTTTTTGGACCAGGGATTTCCAGCAACCGCTCCTCCGTAGAGCGGAGGGCCCTAGCTGGGCAGTACGGGGAGATGCGATCCCTCAGATATGTAGGCCCAATGCCACTAATGGCCTTAAAGGAACTGAACTGAGAATTATTTGATATGGAGTTGCTGCTTCTGAATAGTGGAGGCTGAGGATCAGTCCCGCACAACTTCATATCCTATTGACACTTTTGAGAATTGCTTGTGTATAGAGTATTTGTAAATATATTTAGTAGTTTTTCAACGTTAACCAGTCTTGTGACTGCCAGCCTTTTCTCGGGTGTACTAGTGTTCTTCACGCACAACCCCCCTACCATGGCCAGGTGGTGGGACCCATCTGGAAACTGGCAGCCCCAATCTAAGCTAATGCATGTCGTTTTCATTTATACAAATGATCAATATATCGGTTTCTAAACCACACTTTGGAAGATGTGGTTGATTAAACCTGAAAAATGGCACTGGAGATGGACTGGAAGGATTTCTCTACAAACCTGAAGAAAGACCCAGGGTTCCAGAAAAGGCTGAAATCCATTGGAAGATTAAAACTCCCCAAAATAACAGAGGGCGTTTCCCCACTCGCCATGATCCCCCCTATGCCACGCGCTGCTCTCAGCGCGCGGCATCCCTGGCGCACGCCTGGGCGTCCCCACGACCACGGTCATCAAAAGGCGCCCTTTACAAGAGCATCATGGATGCCACGCGCTGAGGGGGCGCGACAGCAGCAGCGTCAGGGCAGCTGCGCTGTCACCGCCCCTGTCGTGGGGAGTGCCGGGGGACCCCGCACTACTCTTTTCAAGTAGCGCGGGGCTTAAGGTAAGTGGGGAAAGGCCCAGAAACAAGTCTATAGCTTTAAGAAAGGAATGCCACTGAAGTGTCAGTGGGTGTTGGGGGATTGTTAGGCAACCTCAACAATATTGACAAGCTCTCCAAGCAAAGCCAAGGATCAGGAGTGGGGTGGAAGATCAAAACCACTCTGAAAAAGCATACTCCCGCCCCATTTTGTCCTCTGATGGAAGAAGACTCACCATGGACAGGCCCAGCAGCAACCACCGGAGGCTCCCTACCCAAACAACTTGGCTGGCTGGACAGCAGCAGCAGTAACTGTGCAATTCAGTCCAGCCCGATGTGTCCCAGCAGCAGCCACCGTGCAATTGGGTCTGGCCACAGTTGTTTTAATTGGCCCCAATGCATCAAGGGCATTAAGATCAGGAGCCGAGGGACTCCTAATTGCCCCTGGCCCATGAGAGGCCCATTTGGCCTCAGTGCGGGCCATGGCTTTTTCAGCCTTGGCTCCCTTCTGGTGGAACAGACTCCCAGAGATCAGGGCTCTGCAGGATTTTATGGAGTTCCACAGGGCCTGCAAAACAGAACTGTTCCGCCAGGCATTCTGTTGAGGCTGATCTTTGACCACCAGTCTCCCCTGGGGCTTTGTGTTTTCTTAGCCCATACTTCTCAAACTGGTTTCATAGCTTTAGCTAATCTGTTTTTTTAATTCCTGATTTTATGGACTATGTGGGTTATTTTATTTTATTGGGTTTTGTTTTGTCTTTTAAACTATGGGTCCTTTGTCAAAACAGTCTTTTATATATTGTAATTTTGGTTGTACATTGCCCTGAGCCAGAAACTAACTAACCAACCAACCAACCAACCAACCAACCAACCAAACAAACAAACAAACAAACAAACAAACAAACAAACAAACAAACAAACAAACAAACAAACAAACAAACAAACAAACAAACAAACAAACAAACAAACAAACAAACAAACAAACAAACAAACAAAGGTTTTTTTAATTTGGCAAGATCAGTGTTGTCACTTGGTTAGAGAAATATTATTTGAATAATTATTTGGCCTCAATCAAATCTTCATGCTGTTGTACACACACACATGTGGGTGCACACGCACACACACACACACGCACGCGCACACACACACACACAAAATGCAATCTTAAGAACACTTTCCTAAAAGTAAGCTCAGCTAGTTATAATATTAGGATTCTTAGTAGTCCTACAAGGGATTGACCTGGTAGTCTACAGGGGGAAAAATACAGCTGTTTTGCCCCATGAATCGCAGTGGGCACCATATTAAAAGTGGCATTCTTTTCTGCATGAGAGACACGGAGAAATCCCTCTCCTAAAAGGGTGCTTGAGCTTGTCTAGTACATACATGCTTATATTAAACATATTTTTAAAGTGATCCTATTGTAACAGCTTTTTTCATTGTGACACCGTTTTAATCAAAAGGTTTCTGTCAGTTAAGGTTATCAATTTTTTGTCTCACCAGTGGAAGCCAAGATGAGATCGATTGGATTTATAGATCACTCCCCAAAGAACAAAAGGTATATTGAGCTTTAGGTACTCAAAATATGCTTCTGCTCTCCCATGGGCCTTGTGTACAATCCTGTCGGCAGGTGAAGTCAATGACAACAGTTCCATATCAAAGCCAGTTTAATGGAGTTGATGTCCTGCTGATGTGAGGCGCACGCCAAACACACTTAACTGGGACAGGATGTCAGCCTCAATGACCTGCCTCACACAGATGAATTGCTTTCCCTTTCTCCAAATGTGCTGAAGCTGCGCACAAGCTCTAGGGTTGCCAACCCCTGCTTGAGGAATTCTGGGAGAGCTGGGGTAACCTCTATCTGTGGGTTCTGTGGGGCAGAACTTGGAATGAGTTTGCAACAACAAATTTTAAAAAACAAAATGGTTTACTTTCTTAACATATAACATCAACATTTTACACCACACTTCAAGGTCCTGTTCAGGTTGCATTTTCAAGTCCTTCTAGTTACAGTCTTCTGTAATTGCCAAGTCCAATTCTTCTTTGCAAGTGGGTTGGCTCCTGAAGACTCCAAGGGCTTGGTGAACAGGATTCAACATGATGAAGGTTTCCAGGAGAACTCTCACCCATTACAACCACAAAAAGAAACCCTGAAACAATAAACTCCAACATTTACAACATAGCAAAAACAAACAACTACCTTCCCACTAGTTCCCAACAACATTGCAGTTACCTTAACAAGGTGTTAAGGGCTTATACAACCAAGGTCCAAGTCTGGTAGCCTTGTCTCCTCCAACTACATGAGCTCTGCAGCCTTCTCTTGCTGCGTTGAGTCTCCACCCCTTTCTGGGTCAACCCATTCTGAGCATGGGGGTTACACTGGCAGTGGTGCCTGTAGAAGGCAGAATTTGAAGAGGGAAGAGACCTCAACAGGGATGTGGGGCTGGAGTTTCTACAATGTGCCGTTACAAAAATGGAGGGTTGAGAGCATCCACGCTCTGTTGCGACTCCAAAACATCTTTTTTCAACACTCCGAAGCTGTTGTGGCTTCTTGAGCTCCCATCTCTGCAAGCCTGGAGGCCAGTGGTCATTCCAGCAGAATTCCAGGCCCCACCTTGCAGTTGGCAACCCCACGCACAGCTCCAAGACATGCGAGACGGCCTACTGAAAAGCTGCTCCATTTTGAAATGGATGACATTTAATATAGCCTATTGAGAAGTAATTTGCTCACATAATGTTTTCAGCTGAGCTTATTTTAAACACTAACTGTTCTTTCTTCTCTGAATGCATTAATCCATTTAAAATAATTCCTCAGCTGTAGTAATTTGTTTTGTCAAATAGATTGGAAGCCTTGATTTGATTTTGTTGTGTTATCTTGTGTTTTGAGAGAATATGTTCGGGGGATGGCGCCTCAGGAAGAAATACAGAGAAATGGTCTATTACGAATAATTGTTGCTGGAGAACAAATTCCACAGGAGTAGAAGAATGTAGGTTTTTATACTCTGCTTTCTCTATCTTCAGGAGTCTCACAGTGGCTCACAATCATCTTCCCTTCCCCTCTCCATAACAGACACCCTGGTGAGGTAGGTGGGGCTGAGAGAGTTCTGAGAGAACCATGAATGGCTCAAGGTCACCCAGCTGACTTAATATAGAGGAGGGGGAAATCAAACACGATTCTCCAGATTAGAGTCCACTACTCTTAACCACTGCACCATGCTAGCTCTCAGGGTGTTTGTTGTGAGGGGGAAGGGAAAGGAGATTGTAAGCCCCTTTGAGTCTCCTACAGGAGAGAAAGGGGGGATATAAATCCAAACTACTACTCCTCCTCTTCTTCTTCCTCTTCTTCTTCTTCCTCTCCTTCTCCTCCTCCTCCTTTTCCTCCTTTTCCTCCTCCTCCTCCTCCTCCTCCTCCTCCTCCTCCTCCTCCTCCTCCTCCTTCTTCTTCTTCTTCTTCTTCTTCTTCTTCTTCTTCTTCTTCTTCTTCTTCTTCTTCTTCTTCTTCTTCTTCTTCTTCTTCATGGTAGCTTTGTGCGAATCCAATGATAAAGACCAAGACTTCTGTGAAACTTAAGAAAAGAAGCTGCATCAGTCAGTCTTTACAGAACCACCAGACATGTGATTTTATGAAACCTGTCTTTGTTGTTAATGACACCACCAGTATGATTCATTCATTAATCCATTCCTTTTTATCCTATCTTTCCTCCAGAGAGGCTAAGGTGATCTCCATGGGTCCTTCCTTATTTTCTCCCAATAATCCTGTGAGCTACTGTGAAACAACCCACTCTACGGGAGTAATTGCGAGGGAGGGGGGCACTAATCTTTGAGGCATCGATTATAAAAGATATGGAGAACTGTTGCACAGATCTGCGCAGCATTGAAGCATCAATTAACTAAAAAAAAAGGGGGGGGAGGACACACATAATGGCGGCCAGGAATCCTTTTGAAGGGGTGAGTGCGGACACACATCGTGGTGAAAGGAGGGACTGAGAAGTTTTCCAAATGTTTAGGTGATTTGTGTGGAAAGGGCAAATGAGTCAATAGCGCACGTTTAGCTCAGCTGCTAAGCCTTGTAAACAGATGTTGGCGACTGAATCTGAGGCCTTTTTCATGAGAAGCTGATACTTTACCACCGAACTACAGTCTCTCTCCAAAATGGAGATGCAACCCAGTACCTCTACATAAAACATACATTTCACTACTGACTAACAAGAAGAAGAGTTGGATTTATACCCCCTCTTTCCTGTAAGGAGACTCAAAGGGGCTTACAATCTCCTTTCCCTACCCCCCCCCCCAATAACAAACACCCTGTGAGGTAAGTGGGGATGAGAGAGCTCAGAAGAACTGTGACTAGCCCAAGGGCACCCAACTGGCATGTGTGGGAGTGCACAGGCTAATCTGAATTCCCCGGATAAGCCTCCTGTAACGAACCAGTAAAGTCCAGTCAAAAGCAACTGTGTTAAGTTCTTTATTGAGCTGGCATTCTTAATCAGGCAATGCGAGAACTGACCCTCAACTCTCAAACAGCCGCTTATACCGGCTTCAGACAAGTTCCTGCCAAGAACAGATAAACAATTCAAGTTCTCACACAGAATTTCACACAGACAGTTTCACACAGGCAAGCGAGCAGCAGCAAGATAACAGTGAGATTCCTCGTCCCGGGCGTTCCGCCAGAAACTCCAGCAGGAACCTCTCCAAGGTTGAACTGCAACCTTACACCTCCACAGCTCAAGCAGCAGAGCGGGGAATCAAACCCAGGTCCTCTAGATTAGAGTACACCTGTTCTTAACCGCTACACCATATCAGGGCCACAACAAAATCAATGAGACTGTGGTAGAGTCAGGCTGTTTCTATACTTTTATTTATCTTTAAATATAAATGTGCACACAGAATTCAAAGTAGCCCACATCACCTCCCTCCATGGAAAACCCCATTCCTTTACCTCCCCCTGCCCCTCCCCCCTGGCATGTTTCTTTCCACGATTTCTTTCCTGACGTCTTCTCCATCAGGGATAAGTTGATCCTTTAATCATAATTACAATTACTTTGATTCAGTCTTTGTTTGGGCTTCAGAGAAATTAAAATATAACCCATTTACATCTCAATTTTATTAATACAGCCATTTGAAAGGAGAGTCCGTAGTTACTGTTCTCTATTTATTGATTTAAGACCATTATCTGGAGAATAATAATTAATATCAGATTTTTTTTCTCCTTCTGTAATGGTAAATATTTGAACAGAAATTATTCATTTCTCGGGCCTTTTTTAAAGCAGAAAGATCTGTTCTGCAAATAAAATACTGTTTGCAGTAGTGACAGGCAATTAGCACACGATTTAGATTTACTCTGAATTTTCTTACAGGGTTTTTTTTTTTGCTCTTGAGTGTTAGATGGGGTATAATTATATGTAGCATTCCCTCTCTTTAGACTTCTTTGTTTTGGGATATGTGGCTAGTCAGAGGATGCTGGTCGTTTCCCCACTTACCTCAACCAAGGAGTTTGCTCTTGTAGCTTCCACCTCTGGCCCGGCGCGTCATCATTTCATATAGCGCTGTCCCGGGCTTCCCCGACGACCCGAGCTGCGGCGGGGGGGGTCATCAAAGAAATACGTTTAGAGGCGCCAGGAATGACATCGCGCTGAGGTGGTAGCGACAGCGGTACCAGTGTCGAAGAGACGCGGCTCTCGCGTTAACCGCCACCCCTGTAATGGGGAGTGCCAGGGGACCCAGCGCTACTTGGGGAGAGTAGCGCGCAGCAGCAGGTAAGTGGGGAAACGACCACTGTTGACGATGATAGGAGGATCATAAAACCTACTACTCGTGGTCACTGGCCACCTAATGTGTGCTGCACTTCTGAGCACACCACTTCCAGAAGTAAACCTTACAGCAGCCCAGAGAGCATAATCCTGACATTTGGGGGACAGCAGTACAGAATCAAGGGGAAAAATCATGATTAAAAAATCTCCTCAGTTCTACATGACTGTTAAGGGGGAAGCCAAGGAGTTAAACAGCCTGCAGATGCTTTGCTGCTGTAATAGATAGTGGACGGGAAACAGCCAAATGTGACCTAAATCGCAGGACAATGTGATGACATCATCACACCAGGCCCTGCAGGAGATACTTTGATTCAGTCTTTCCTACCTGTTAGAAAGTCGCTCTCTAGTCTAGTTGGTCTCTAGTCAGAAAACTGAATGGGCAACAAAGAACTGGTTCCAAAGCGGGGGGAAAATGAACCCATCTTCTATATTCCTAAAGGGTCCCTAATCTAACAGCTGTAGAAGGGCCAACCTGAGTATTAGGAGTTGAAACACCTGGCTGTTGATAAGCTTCTTCATATTGAGATAGGTTTGGGCTCCCAATAGAGTCACCAGACCTCCAGCTATGATGGGAGGCTTCCTGTTGATTGCTGCCATTACCTACCCCAGTTCTGAGTGCTGGTGAGAGGTATAGAAATTGCATAAACAGACAAACAAAATAGATTTCTGTTGACATTTACGAGAACATTCCCAACATAAAGAGCAGCTCAGGTGTAGAACAATTTACTTGGTTGGGGGTTGAATGGACTCTCCTTTGCTGGAGGTTTTAAAACAGTGAAATAGGGATACCAACTCGAACTTGGAAAATTCCTGGAGATTTGGGGCTGAGCCTTGGCAAAGCAGAATTTGGGAAGACATGGGAAACAGTAAGTATGCAATGATTCTCAACCTTCCTAATGCCGTGACCCTGTAATACAGTTCCTCATGTTGTGGTGACCCCCAACCCTAACATTTATCCATTTCACCGATGGAGAACACTGATGCAGAGAGTCTTAGGCGACCCCTGTGAAAGAGTCGTTCGACCCCCAAAGGGGTTGCGACCCACAGGTTGAGAACCGCTGCTCTATGGATTACCATTGAATATCTATGGTATTTCTAGACTCCATGGTATACCATAGATTCTGCCCTCCAAAACAGTCATTTCCTCCAAGGGAACCAATCTCTTTACTCTTGACCCTACCAGTAATTTGGTAACCTTAGCAACAAAGCCATCTGTCGGGAATGTTTTAGTTTGGATTGCCAGAACTGAGAAGAGGATTGGACTAGATGATTTAGAAAGTCTCTACCAATATATTATGCCTACCTTTATCAAGGTCGCTGGATCAAGTGATCCATATAAACATATCCTGGCCCCCTAGCAAGAATGTTGGCACAGACTCTGTGGCAGAAGACCCTCACATACAGTACAACTTAGATCTTGGGTCCTTTGCCGGACCTCTTCAGAAATGCTATGAAAAAGGACGAGAGTCCTGAAAGTGTGCCAGTGTTTTTAACAAGCCATTTGTATTCCCATTTATTTAATAACTCTTTACATCCATCTAGGTCAGTTAAAATGAGGACCTTGTTGCAAGGGAGATGATTATGAGTTGCAATCCATTTAACATGCCCAATGATTCATGCTTAATTTATTGACTTTTTAGCATGCAGCATCTGAGTCCCTCTGCTGGGTGTTTTGGTGCCTTTCAAATACACACATGCATGTGCGTGCACATCTGCCGGATGTATACAACTGCCTGGGCAAAGAGATCAGGCGTCTCTGAGTGGCGGACTTTCAGGGAGTGTGTTACTTTTTTATGCACTTGTTTAATTTAATGCTGTTGCGCTAATGAGACTGTCTGGGTTGAATGCCTCCCTCTCAGGAGCTCTTTGGATTTTATGCCAACATGATGGGCCTTCAATGAGGGCTGGGTGATTTACGCTAGAAGGGCAGCTGGCTCCAGGAGTTGAGCTGCGCTTGCATTTTATTATCCCTCTTTTTTTAAAGCCAAGCAGGCAATCGGGTAAATGAGCTAGCCTCTGTTTACAGCGGAAGGTTTGAATTATGGATTAAGAGCTCCTGAAAACTCCCAGTCATTTCAGTTGTTGTGTTAAGTGGGTATGAAATGAAGTTGGTGGCTTGGTCGTTTGAGGGAATGGTCCTCCTGGACGTCTCTTTTCCTTTTCTTGAGAAGGATGATTGGTAGTCCACTCCCATCGAACCAACACAAGAAGACGCCTGGAATTGAGGTGTGTCCATTAGCTCAATTTGGAACGATGGTTTACGAACCTTCTCAGGGAATGTTCCGGAAAACACTTGTCTGTCCTTCAGGAATCTTCTCCCAGTCTGTCAAGTTGGCACGTGTGCTGATGGTGTCCTGTGGCAACATGCTGTCACAATTCAACCCTTCACCCAGGAACCCGTATTGACTATGGAGAAGATTCAGTTGGTAAATCAATTCCACATACTCTTCCTTTAAATGCAATTGGAAAGGTCTGAGAGCTGGAGGAGGGACAACATCCACATCAAACATCCAGAAGCAACAATAAAGCGAACTGACACCCCAAAAATTTGAGAGAAGAAATTTTCAGGGAAGAGGAAATCCCACCCCCATTGAATCTTGTTTTACCAACCCCTGCTGGTTTCTTTCTTGCTTCCTCCATTCCCTCCATGCTTGGGGTTCAGTTTCTCTTCTACTGGCTACTTCCTAGCACTGGCTACATTCAGAGGCGGACCACCCATTGGGCAGAAGGGGCAGCTGCCTTGGGCGTAGAAATTGTGCGTCACGTGATGGGCGACAAAATGTCTGAGCGGCCCCACCCACTCTGGCCGGCCGAGCAGCCTGCAGGCTGAGTTACACTTCCCCTGCCAGGCTCTGCCTGCTAGCGCCGCCCACAAGCTGAAGGAACGCCGGGAACCAGACTACCACTCTCCCCTCCAAGTGAGCAGTGAGGGTACTCTGCTGCACTCCGCTGGGGCCCCCGGCTGGTGAGCTTGTCCCCGGGCTGTCTGTGCTGGCAGCCAGCAGACCGGCCATTGAGGAAGTGCGCAGCTGAGTTCGGAGACTGGGGAGGAGGCAGAGGTCTCCACCCCAGTCCACACACAGTTCTGGAAGGGCAAAAAGCCTTCAGGCTGCTGCCGGCGGCAGTGCTCCTGCTGTTTTTCCTTGGACTTTGAAGACAAATGCGGGCAGGGAGGGCTGCCGGTGGAACAGGTTTCCACCCCCCCCTCTGAGGCCGCGCTTCGGGATTGCGTCAAGTAAGTTGGAGAGGAGGATCCTCCTGGAAATGAAAACTTACCAAAAAACCCCCGTAAACCCCTGCTTTGAAGCTCATCTCTCTGCACTCGCTCCTCCCCTCCTCCCTACCCCTCCCCCCTCCGCCCCTGCTCTGTTTTGAAGAGCGGGATACAGGCTCCAGCCGCTGCCTTTCACCAGGGCTTTATCGCCTTCTGCCCAGCTCCCGATGCTCACCAGCCGCAGCAAGGGCGGCTGCTGCCTCACTCGAGCACAGAGCCCAGCCGGTGAGCTTGTCCCCACCGAGGCTGTCTGTTCCCAGCTGCCCCACGGCCCGCCGAGGTGAGCGCTCAGCCGAGTGCGGAGGAGGAGGCGGAGGACTGAGGCGCTCTTGCTGCGGCTGGTGCACATCGGAGCTGGGCAGAAGGCGATAAAGCCCTGGCGAAAGGCAGCGGCACTGGAACCTGGATCCCATTTTAGAAACAGAGTAGGGAGGAGGGGGAGGAGCGCGAGGAGCGAGCGCGGAGACGGAGCTTCAAAGCAGGGGGGGGGTGGGGGGGGGGGGGGGTTGAGGTAAAGTTTTTCATTTCCAGGAGGATCCTCCTCTCCAGCTTGCCTGACAATCCCCAAGCGGCTCGGAGCTCAAACCTGTTCCACCAGCACCCACCATTCGAGAGTCCAAAGAGCTACAGCACAGCTGCGGCAGCTCAGCCTGAAAGCTACTTCGAAGACTGAAGGTCTTATCTGTTCGGGGAGGGGGGGGCACCAGACTCAGGTTTTGCCCAGGGCTCAGGTTTACCTAGGTACGCCACTGGCTACATTTCACCCTTATCTTCTCTTCCAGCTGCCATTTTGGATTGCTAAAGCAACCCAGTGTGTCACCCAAAGTCGTTTGTGCATGCACAAATATTCCTCTTATCCCTTAGTATTTTTTAACCTCTCATTTTTTAAAAAAGATAAAAGGAAGATCCCAAGCCACTCCTCTCCAACCTCACCCTATCCTCACCCTCTCACCTACCCTGCCCCACACCTGTCCAACCTCTCCCACCCCCAAGCCACAACCCACAACCAGATAGGTTCAAGCCTCACCCTGGGAGCAAGCAGGACAGAGGTGGGATCCAGCAGGTTCTCACCAGTTCCCGAGAGTGGGTTACTAATTACTTGTGTGTGCCGAGAGGGGGTTACTAATTGGGTCTGCTTTTCCGTTAGAAATCCCATTAGGTCCAAAAATCATAAAGTCCTGTTGCTTCCTATGTGGCTGGTTAGCGAAGGTAGAAAACGGGATAATTCTCCCTGCTGGGCTATTTTAAAAACATGTTTTAGAAATATGGTAAAGTTCCTTGTTTAAGGAAAGTATCCTTCTTTTGATTTCTAGAAACAAAATTAAGTATTTGAAAGTATTAAGTATTTGAGAGGCAGTCAATTGGAGGAGAAGTAGTTGTTTCTGTTGGCAGTAGACGATAGGACTTGCTATAATGAGTTTGAATTATGGACAGAAAGATACCAGCTGGAAATTAGGAACTTTTTTTTACAGTAAGAGTTTTTTACAGTAACAGAGAAATTAATGCCCCACCCCCAGAATGCCCGGCCACGTCCCCGTCGTGCCCCGCCCAGCCCCATTGGCGCTACGCCACTGCTTGAATCCCACCACCATGGGAACCTGTTACTAAAATTTTTGGATCCCACCACTGAAGCAGGGGCACTTCAGCCCCAGTAAAGCCCACTGCAGGAGAAGATGGTTCTTCTCCCAGCCTTTGCTAGGGCCCATTGCACCTCACTCCCTTCAGGGGCTTTGCTGCTAATAAGAAGTATTTTACTATAGTAAAGAAAACAGCAGACAAGTTCTCCAATCTGTTTTTTAACCAGCAATATTCTCCCCGGGGGTAGGGAGGTACACCGTTCCTGGAGGTACTGCAATACCAGGCCAATGCATGGCGTGGATGTGATATTCCATTTCACAGTCCCAAAAATCCATTTAATATATAGTCCTCAAATAGAGGGCGAATGCAGAACAGCATATTTAACCGAGGAGCTTGGTGCAAAACCCTTGGTCCTATGAGTTAAGTTCGTCTGAAAGAAAGTTACTGGCTTACAGCTATTCAGGGAGTTTTATGACTGAATAATTATTTAGATCTAAGATTCCCTGGTCTGGGGCCAATGCTCTGTCCATAGCCCCACAGTAGCTTGGGTAATTAATTCACCATTCCCTGGTCTTGCTGTTGAAAGCCAACATGGTCCAGTGTCTAGCGTCTTTCTGCCAGGCTGAAATGGAATAATCCTATACATCCCATAGGTCCTTAGAGGATGTCTGGAAAGAAATGAAGCCCGTCTAATATGCTAGGAGATGATTAGACCTTGGGACCAGCATCTTCCTCTATGTTCCTTTCTGATTTCTGCCTTCTCAGGGGAAACACCCTTGAAAAATCCCAACTTGGAACGCTACCAAGTGTCCATGTTGAGTGGGTTTCATCTGTCGCATAATTGGATTCTCAGTACTGCGAAATAGTTCGCCACATGCTCAGCCCCTCTTTCAAGTTGGTTGCACAGCGAACGCTTCAACGGCTGTTTGGGATGTGCCACTTTTAATTTCCCGATAACAAATAAACCCGGCGTCCCCAAAGAGCAGAGCTAATTCCAGTGCTCAGATTTATACAACTCTAGCTAAATTGTGCCCTGTAGTGTGTGTCTGAAAATGCTTAATGCAAAACAGCCTGGTTGACTGCCAGCCCAGCACATCAAAAATCGAGTGTTGTGATGCAGCTCTGAGACATATCTGGAGAGAGAGACAGGGACAGAGAGAGAGAGAGAGAGAGAGAGAGAGAGAGAGAGAGAGAGAGAGCACGGTCCTTAAGGCTTCAGTTCCTTAGTAAACCAGGAACCCATGTGCAAAAAAAGTTTAGTTTTGCAGATTCAGTGTTCTGCAGTGTTCTTTTTATATATAGAGAGAGTTCATGATGACCAGTAGCTTGCAGAGCGTGAGATAAGCCTCCCAGCCTGGCCTCTGTAGTTTGCTTACAGTATGAATGCTTGAAATCTCGCTTGATGATTGGCCTTTATGACCAATACCACTTTGACATTTTTATTTAGAACCCCATCCAGCCCAAGTTTGGCAGCCTGCTGATTGCACTTGGGAAAGTAAAAAAGGAGAGAGTTAAGTAAATGGTGAAACCTGCAATCCTAAGTATGCTTACTAGGGAGCAAGTCCCGTCAATCTCAATGGGATGTATATTTGACAGCACCCCTCTAAATTGTCCCCAGCAACTTCCAGATGGTCTTTGTAAATAAATATGCCTTCTTTAAGCAGAAAGGTGTCACAACAAAAACAATTCAGATCCTCTGAAGATGCCAGCCACAGATCCAGGCAAAATGTCAGGAGAGAATGCTGCTAGAACATGGCCATACAGCCCGGAAACCACACAGCACCCAAATCAGTTTGTAGTTTGTATTTTTCACCAATACCATTGGGCTGTTGACGTTTTCACCCAGCTATCCACTACAGCCCCAAAATCTCTTTGCTTCTCAGTCTTTTAAAAAAATGTATTTCAATAAGCCTTTATTGGCATATAACACGATAGTATAAAATACAGTTAAAAAGTGAAAAGTAAGACTTCGCGTTTGTCATACATTCAGTTTACAAACTTCTGACAAAAACTTTGCCACTATAAGGCAACAATGAAAATCCTGACAATTTAAAAGCATGACTACTTTATCTGATTCAGTATAATCAATCATGGAGTCTACAACTTGGGATAACAAACTGGATCGGAGTTCTTGGTATAATAAGCAGTTCAGGGGAATGTGTGGGATGGAATCCAGCTGTCCTATGCTACAGGGACAAAACCTCTTGTCGCTTGGAAGACCTTTAAGTCTTCCTCTGTGTAGCGGAGATGGCATGATGTTAAATCTAGCCAGCATATAGGCTCTCCTGTGTATGGGGGCCCCGAGCCTGAAGAGACAGTGACTGAGAAGCAAAAGAGATCTCAGTGTTGTAGGGGATAGCTGGGTGAAAATGTCGACAGCCCTATGTATATACATCCAGGGTCTGCTGAGCACTGCCAAGAACAAAGGCCCAGTGAGGCTAGATGACCTTGTGTATTGGCAGAGGGCAAAATGTGGGTCTTGGCGAATAATAACATTCTTCTTTTGAGTAAAGCCCTTCTTATTGCAGTGGGACTTTTAGTTAAGTAAGGGCTGCAGGCTAATAGAGTCAATTAATAATAACTATCATAATTAGTAAAATGCGGCATCTGTTATGTGCAGCCTTTTCAATTCCAAGATCACAAAGCACTTAACATCAGTTAACTAATTAAAGCTTCCAACACTTAGGAGGTTTCCTCTAATCTATGGCAGCCTAAAGTCTCCAGTGTTAAAACAAGGCCATTTGCAAATGAGCAAAGTGAACCTCAAGCTTGAAAAACAGTGATTTAAACTCACCAACGCCCACAAAAACCCTCATGTAACATTCCGATGACAGCCAAAGGTCCTTGCTTTGTGCAAAAGAAAAAAAATCAAATTCTACTACTTGTCCCTTAAAGTTCCTAGATCTGTAAAGTTGTTCTGGATTTGATTATTGCTTCTTGGACGTCTGCAAACACTCCCATGTAGATATTGATCAAGCCATTTTCCGAGAAACCTTGCACAAGTTAAGGTAGAGGACAATGATATGTTATTCACAATTCCATGACTGGACAGAGAAGGAGAGGGCCTGGCTTTAGAAGAGATGGAGATGCCATCTATGTTCAGAATGGGATGACCCAGAAAGGGGTGCAGACTGAAAGCAGCAGAAGGCTGCAGAGCTTATGAAGTTGGAGGAAGTAAGGCTATCAGACTGGGACCTTGATATATTATTATAAGCTCTTAACACTTTGTTTATGGTAACTACATATTGTTGAGAACTAGTGGGAAGGGAGATGATTATTTTTACTTCTTCTTCTTCTTCTTCTTCTTCTTTTCTTCTTCATTATTATTATTATTGTAGATTTCACAGCTGCCAGATCTTTAGGTGGTTGTTGGCCTTCATTTCAATTCAAGCCTCACCCAGAGGCCTAGGAAGTTGTAATGTATTGGCGTAGTATTCGTGCGGATCCCAGCAGGGCTGTCTTCTGAATTTGACCAATGTTAATTTTGTCAATTCGAAGATGTTTCAAGTGCTGCCCTAGATTGTTGTTGTTGTTGTAAATGTTAGAATTTATTGTTTCAGGGCTTTGTGTGTGTAATTGGTGAGAGTTCTTTTGGGGACCTTCATCGCCTGAAATCCAGTACACCAAGCATCTGGAGTCTTCATAAGCCACCCACTTGAAGGAAGAAATGGACTTGGCATTATCGGACTGGAATTAGAAGGACTTGAAATGAAACTTAAACAGGACCTTGAACTGTTATGTTAAATGTTAATGTTTGATAAGTGTTGTATGTTAAGGAAAAGTGAACAATTTTGTTTAAAAATTTAGTTGCAAAACTCCTTTCAAGTTCTGCCCCACTGAACCCACAAGCTGAAGTTACACTTGGATTATCCAGGGCAGGGCAGTCGTCATGGTTACAGAAGTCTATTTGATTTGAGGGGCTGGAGTGAACCGTCAGTTGTAGGGAGGTGCAAAAGTGAGGATGTGCAAGCGATAGAAGCCCTGTTCATAACTTACAGTGTACACACATATTGGTTGTTGTGGGCTTTCTAGGCTATGTGGCTATGATCCGGTAGTTTTGTTAGAAGCAAAAACCACCAGACCACAGCTCGGAAAACCCACAACAGCCAGTTGATTCCGGTCGTGAAAGTCTTCAACAATAAACTGCACATATACTATCCATGTACCAGACATTTTTCTTTATGGGCGCATTGAGTAATTCTGATATTACATTTGATATATGTATAGCTGAACAGGCGACTGATGCCCCACATTTATACAGGCCCAAGTTCCCATTTGTATGATGAATGTGCTATGACACTTCCAGGCAAACAGATGAGCTTGAGTTTACTGTAACTGTTGAACAAGTCTTGGGAGGGGGGCAGTAGGAGATAGCTGAAAGTTTCCAGCTGAAATAATGTTTGAGGGCTACCCAAGTGGCATTCGGAGGCTGTCATAAAAGTACATTTGTTATACCTCAATCAATATTGCAAAGACCCCCTCAAACTCCAGTGTTCTCCTGTCCAAAATCTAGTAAAAAAGAAAGAATCTGTAATCTAGTACTGCCTCTCAGGGAAATGGGAAGTACATGATTTCTCTTCAAGGTACCACTGGACTCCAATTTTATTGCAGGCATCCCTATGTATTCCTCAAGAGATCAGTTACATCTTCCTTCCTTCCTTCCTTCCTTCCTTCCTTCCTTCCTTCCTTCCTTCCTTCCTTCCTTCCTTCCTTCCTTCCTTCCTCCCTCCCTCCCTCCCTCCCTCCCTCCCTCCCTCCCTCCCTGCCTGCCTGCCTGCCTGCCTGCCTGCCTGCTTTCTTTCTTTCTTTCTTTCTTTCTTTCTTTCTTTCTTTCTTTCTTTCTTTCTTTCTTTCTTTCTTTCTTTCTTTCTTTCTTTCTTTCTTTCTTTCTTTCTTTCTTTCTTTCTTTCTTTCTTTTGCCGCTGCTGCTTTCTTTCTTTCTTTCTTTCTTTCAATAACAATAGGGGATTTCAACTCCTGTTCACCGCCATTTGAAGGTGCTGCTTTATCAGATCGAACAGGAGGAGTGCATAGTTTCATAATCAGGCCTGGCACAATTAGGGTCTGATTTACATTCGGTTAAAAAAAAACCCCTCATCACCCCCCAATTGATGGGAAACGAAATGGGATGTCTTGGCGTTGATTGCACCAGGCTCGAGTCTTCTGTCATGCCGAACCTCATCCCTGGGGAGCAAATCTTTGTTGTAATCATTTTCTGATAGATGCCTTCCCACAATGACTCGATTTGCAGCCTCTTATTCATTGGAGATTTTATGCACCCTTCACGCTTTCTTTCAAGCTGGCTGAAGGGGTGGGATGAAATTCTCACTTTTCCGCAACAAAACTACCTGAAGAAGGTTTTGCCCGAGGCCTAGTTTTCAAGATCTCTTCTCAGCCTCTGTTCTGCACTTTGCCGCCGCCTCCTCCCCCCTGCATTGGTTGTACTACTATAAGGATTACCTGACCAATTTCTCTATAGGCAACAAAAGGAGAATTAATGTTTTGTGGTCCTTGAGTTACCCGTGGCCTGCAAGTTGCTTTAGCTCATCTCCCCAAACAGGCAAGCCAGAGGCTTCAGCAGCAGAAGCTCCAGAGATGTCCAGACACTGTAGTAACAACAACATGACTTCTGGGAGAGGGTTGTTCGGGGCTTGCTGCAGGAACAACGCAAGAGTGACTTGAGTGCCTGATTGTTGGGCTGGTCTGATATTGGATGCAGACAAGAAGCAAAGTCCTCTGGCTTTAGGAGTGTTTCTCCAGCTGGAGCAGTTCTCCCTCTGGCAGAAGGAAGAGTTCAAAGTTGGCTGAATATAGTAGAAGAATGCCTGCTGTTCTGCTTTTAAATCCCCATTTTAAGCATCCAAGTCTCCCAGTTTTTGTCTGAATCGGTTAAGGCAGGTGCTTTCTGGCCTACTTATGTTCAGTCCCCAATCACTGAAAGTCTTCAGAGCTTGCTGTCCTCCAGAGAAAGAGTGAAAGTGACGTACAGATGTAAGATGAGCATCTTTCAGCTTCTTCTAAGTGGCAGAGTCCCCACAATTGCTATGTAGCCTTCTTCCTCAACTCATGCATGGCAACATAAATATGAATAATCTCTACTGCATTCTGTGACTGGGAGGGTCTATGTGCACTTTATATGTGCTGTAGAAATTTCAGAGTTACAGATAATCACGAGAAGCTGCAGCAAATCCTACCTTCAGCATTTTAGGTTCAATGACAAACTTGGAATTCCTTCACAAGAAACATATATTCCATTCTTGGGTTCCTGCCTACAACTCTACTGGAAGGGAGATATTTGCATATCCCCCGTTCTTACTCTGAGAGCCAGCATGGCTTAATAATTAAGAGTGGTGAGACTAATCTGGAGAATGGACTTTATTCCCCACTCCTCCACATGAGCGGCAGCAATCCTCCACAAGAGCAGCAAACTCTAATCTGGCAAACTAGGATTGTTTCCCCTCCTGTTCCACAAAAAGCCTGCTGAGTGACCTTGAGCTAGTCACAGTTCTCTCAGAAGTCTCTCAACCCCACCTACCTCACAAGGTGTCTGATGTGTGGAACGGAAGGGAAAGTGATTATAAACAACTCTGAGACTCAAAAGTGAGGTATAAAAAGCAACCCCTTCTTCTTCTTCTTCTTCTTCTTCTTCTTCTTCTTCTTCTTCTTCTTCTTCTTCTTCTGTGTTCCTACCAACTGAACACAGTCAAAACTGTGACACACGTATTACTATACTGTCCTTTTTATAAGGACCTCTGTTCTATATATCTCACCCTGACTTTATCCCAGATCCCAGGAGGAACTGAAAAATTCTACACAAATCTTCTCTTGCAGACAGCTCCAATGAGACCACCTCTAAAGTTCTCAAATTCTGTGCTGAGCTGTTGTTCATGAGATAGCAAATATTTCAGACTTTTTAATAACCTTTATGTATAATTAATTATAGCACAGTAAGACTATGAATTTTAATCTGGGATATTAGTTTCACATTTGTGTGTAAACTGTGCTGTTGAACATTGTTGACTGATCTCTTGATCATAATAAATGTTGGTTGGTTATGCCATTATTGAGTTCCTTGGGCAAGCACTGGTTTCAGTGTATGTTAGAAGAAGAGTTGGGTTTTATACCTTTTCTCTATCTTTAAGAAGTCTCAAAAATGGCTTACAAACTCCTTCCCTTCCTCTCCTCACCACAGGGACCTTGTGAGGTAGGTGAAGCTGAGAGAGTTCTGAGAGAACTATGACTGGCCCAAGGTCATCCAGCAGGCCTCATGTGGCGAACTGGAGAGACAAGCCCTGTTCACCAGATTGGAGTCCACCGCTCTTGTGAAGAAGTTCTCCAGATTAGAACCCACTATTCTTAACCACTATGCCATGCTGGTAAGAAGATACATGACGGAAGAACCTTGTTGAAGCTAAGCAGGTTTAGACAGGAAGCTCTGCTCAGAAGATCTCCCAGTAACTTATGTATATTGCCTAGGTTCCGTGGTGGAAGAAAAGTGGGGCATAGAAGCAATAATAAGAACGGCCTGTAAAAAAAATCTGTTACACAATTTTTTGCACCTTTGCTTCTGAGCATGTTTTCCCCTGTGCAAAGTAATCAGAATCTCTGAAGTCTACACTTGAAACAATAGAAGTTGACCAGAAACGTTTAACTTTGGGTCTACTTTGTTTCATCTGCCTGACGTTCTTTCAGATGCCCTTCATTTGTGGACTCCCCGCCCCCACAATTATTGTCAAGAAGTTAGCATTTCGCTAAACGCTGCATTTTTTGTTTGTTCTGCTCCCTTGAAAACCATTTAATTGGATCATATTTCCCACTTTCGACTTGATTTTCATTAACACTGACAGCAAAATCCACAAGGAGCTTCGAAGGCTCTGACATCCCTGTTGATAGCGGGATCAGAAATTCTTAGTGCTCCGTGCCCCATTTGACATGCTTGCTCCATCTGCCAACTTTGGAAGCAACTTCTCAAAACAGAGAATATTTATGGGAGGAGGTCTGTACAAGGCTGACTCTACTCCTGTGTAACCACCACAGGGGTGAGGAGAAGGAATCTGAGATGGGGAGATCCTTGAGCTAGATTTCTATTGGGCAACAAATGCCCCCCAATATTTGTGCTGCACTCAATGCAAACTGAGGCCCTTTCCCCATTTACCGTTTGCTGTGCGCTACTCTCCCCAAATAGCGCGGGGTCCAGCGGCGCTCCCCACGAGTCTGGGCGGCGACAATGCAGCCGCCCCGACGCTGCCGCTCTCACGTCCCCTCAGTGTGTGTCATTTCTGGCGCTGAAGAAACCGCACCTTTTGATGACCCCTCGCAGAGCACGGGGCAGTGGGGAACCACCGAATCCTTGCAGAAGTATCGACTCAAGGCTGAGAGGTAAGCGGCGCCCATAAGCGGTAAGTGGGGAAAGGACCTGAATTAACTTTGCTCAGAATAATTGCTTGGGTTTTCACCAAGATTCCTGCAGGTGTGCTGTGGAGGGTGTGTGTGTGATCTTCTGTGCTGATCCCTTCTTCCCAAGCAACCCGAAGCATCGGTATAATGCTGCTCTAGGGAATGGGGTCTCCTGCCTGAAGGGAGTGATTGGCAAACATTGCCCCTACTCCTTGTGCCCCCCCCCAAATCTAGGCAGGAAATCTAGCCCTTGCCCATTTTCTCTCAGCTTGACCATCCCATCCCTGTATAACCACCAGGTCATTACTGACCCAAAAGGTGACGTCACGTCATGCTTATGCAGCCTATGTCTGCAGGATGGTTTGCCATTGTCTTCGCCAGTCGTCTGCACTTCAGCCCCTGCAAGCTGGGTATTCATTTTGCTGACCTCAAGAGGATGGAAGGCAGCATCAACCCTGAGCCAGCTACCGGAGACTGACTTCTGCTGGGATCGAACTCAAGTCATGAGCAGAGCTTGGACGGCAGTACCTCAGTTTGCCACTCTGTGCCACAGGGCTCCTTTGAGCATTCAATATCCTCATAATGCTTTGTTCGTGCTTCAAAAACAAGCTGCATTTTGAGTGGTTTTGGGTGGCATTCATTGGCCCAATAGTTGGCGGCATTCAAGCACGGCAGCTGGCTGGTGAGACAGTGTTGGTGCACTTTGCTGGATTGCTGAGATTATGGACGCTTTTGAGCCGTCAGGGTCAGGTCACCCCTCTTTTATAAACGGTTGTATTTTGAGTGAACTGCTTCTGTGCCGGCATACTCAGTGGCATTCATCAACACGTGGCATTCCTCGTGTCAGCTTAAGTTCAAAATGTATAGGATCATATCCATTTTGAACTGAAATATGTATAGGTTTGGGTATCTGTTCCCAGGCAGAAGTATATGAATAAGCAAAGTCTTCCCTCCAGGTAAGAATACTTGATAAACATACTTGACTCTGTGGATCAGGCAGGCAAAAAGGAAGGGTTAGAATGCTTGACAGAAAAGCATCAAAACTTTCTCTGCCATCACAGCAGGAGTGATGGATGCATTGCTTTTATCAATGATCAGACATGGGAAGGAGATAGACGAAGGCTTCCACTTCCAGAATCAACTGTCTGTTGTGGCCGTGGTCTGATAGTTTTTGCTCCTAATGTTTTGTCCACATCTACAGCTGCCATCTTCAGACCCCTGTCATGGTAAGTGGGTTTTTTTTCACTTCTTACCGTGACATGCCTCTGAAGATGCAGTCAAAATATTAGGAGCAAAAGCTACAAGACCACGGTCATGCAGCCTGGAAAACTCACAACAGCCAGAAGGAGATTGCCATAGCAAAACAGGGTAAAATGTGCAAGTGCAGAACATTTGCAGTATGGCTGAGAACCATTTTGAGTGCTTGATTTTTTAAAATGAGCTGTTTGTTTGTCTGTCTGTCTGTCTGTCTGTCTGTCTGTTTGTTTGTTTGAGGGTGTTGCTGGCAATCTGTGATCCACCAGCAGGCCAAAGAACTGCCATACTTTGCTGACAGGGAAGGAACAACTTTCAATTCCATCTGGAAATGCTTGATGTTCTCTCGATTTTATGCCTAATAAAGGTTTTGGAATTGGAACTTTAAATTCCTCTGAAGATCCTCTGAAGATGCCAGCCACAGATGCAGGCGAAACGTCAGGAGAGAATGCTGCTACAACACGGCCATACAGCCCGGAAACCACACAGCACCCCAACTTTAAACTCATTTTCATGTTCCCTAATTCCAACCTTGTGGAGATTTCAGAGGCACTTGAAGGTGGAGCTTTTCTGACATGCTTGGCTGTCCTCGTGCTTCCTTCCTGCCACAAAGTGATTGAAGATTTCTAGGTTTGGCAGGTCTTGAATCAAATTCCAATCCACCCTAATCAAACCCCAGTCTAAATCAGGATACCAAACTGAAATGTTATAATTGGCACTGACGCACATCTGTTATCTATCCATCTATTTCTATCACCTCTTCCCATTTTACAGATGGAAAACTGAGACTGAAAACTGAGATTAAAAAATCGGAACTTCCACCCAGTGGGCCTTTCCCCATTTTTCCCTCTCTACCATCGCTTTTCGCTCATTGCGCGCTTCTACCACTGTGCACGTCATTTCCTAGTGCTGGCATACTGGCTTCCCCATGACCTCCCCGCGCACTCTCTCTTGGCAGCGGGGGAAATGCGATCAAAAGGCGCTACTTTCTCCACGCCAGGAATGACGCTGTACTGAGGGGGTGCTGACAGCAGCTTTAGCAGCGTTAGGAGCGGCTCGTTATGCGCTGTCGCTCCCTCTAGTGAGAGTGCCCAGGTAATCCGTGCTACTTGACCCGAGTAGCGCGCAACAGAAGGTAAGTGGGGAAAGGCCCAGTGACCTCATCTCCAGGTCCAGCTCTTTGGTCACTGGACTATTCTGCATCTGGAAAAGATGAAATGGTGGTGACCCTTATAGTTGTAATGCCAGTCCCTGTATCTGTGTCTTTTTTACTGCATCTACAGCTTTAATAACAACACTTCAGAGGTTGAACTACATCCCAAAGGCCATATTCAATAAACTATTCTGCTGCCCGTTCAATTTTGATAGATGTTATTTTTTTCCTTCCAAATGAGCTTGACATCTATTACAGGGGAAACATATGCTGGTAGTAATGGGTACTGAAGGCCTGGTGCCAAATGCCTTTGTTTTTATGCATCGCACACTGGCCATGGCTATGCTGTTTCCTGCTAGCTCCACAGATGCTCTTCTTTCTCTCATTCTCTTTTATGCATCAGGCCAAAGACACTGCCAATTATCTCTCAAGCAGTGGCCATATTGCTTTTGTTTTGTTTTATTAAAATGTCTGCTTGCAATTTGTTCCCGAATCAAAATGAAGTTACAAGTTGGAAACGGAAGTTAGGGTATTTTTATGGCTTGGATGTGGAGGTAGAACAGCAAGAGCATAAGGACTGGCAGGCACCCATGGGTAAGGGATGTCTCAAGTGAGTCTGCTGAAATCGTGTTTCTGCTGCCTTGGTTCTGGCACACTTACAGTGTAATCCTAAACAGGGTTACACTTTCTAGGCTAGGACTGCCAGATGGGGCCTGGAGATCTCCCAGAATAACCACCGATCTCCAGACGACAGAGATGCGTTCCCCTGGCAGTTTTGGAGCTCTGTGTCGCTATGGCCCCTTCCGCACATGCAGAATAATGCACTTTCAATCAGTGGTGGGATCCAAAAAATGTAGTAACAGGTTCCCATGGTGGTGGGATTCAAACTGTGGTGTAGCGCCAATGGGGCTGGGGGGGGGGCACAACGGGGGCGTGGCCGGGCATTCCGGGGGCAGGGCTGGGGCAAGGACGCAGCCACTGCACCGGTCCTTGGGTGGGAAACGAATGCACACAGGCGCAGGTTGCCATGCACGCCGATGCACTTCCTGCTAGACTGCTTCAAGTTCTGCGTGCTACTGCTGAGACGAGGGGCGTAACTAAGGCAAAAATCACGTGGCAAAATCATCAATTAGTAACCCCCTCTCGGCACACACAAATAATTAGTGACCTACTCTCGGGAACCTGTGAGAACCTGCTGGATCCCACCTCTGCTTTCAATCCACTTTCACAATTGTTTGAAAGTGGATTTTGCTATTCCAGCTGCAAAGTGCATTGAAAGTGCATTATTCTGCATGTGACGAAGGGGCCTGTATACCCCACTGATGCTCCTTCCCAAATCTTATCCTCCCCAACCTTCGCCCCTCGATCTCCAGGAGCTTCCCAACTCATAGTTGGCAATTCTACTCTAAGCCCATTAAAGTCAATGGATTTAAAAGGGTGAAACTCTACTTAGGACTTCATCATTAGCTGCTGAAAGACATAATTCTGCATTTTCAGGCTGAGGATGAGCAGTGTCGTTTCTGAACATTCAGAAAAATCAGCAAGTAAAAGGTTTGTGTATAAATGTGAGACATTTAAGCACCTCCGTGGGCTTGAGATTCCCTGTACGATTTTTTGTTTCCCACAGCTGCTCAGAGTAGTGCCAGGAGAAAAAAAAAATTAAAATGTCTGTCAGGCCAATGGAGTAATGTCGCTTCCTGGGAGATTTTGGCAATTCCTACAGAGGTGTGACATCACTTCCAGGTTTTCCTGGAAGTGATGTCACACCATCAATGATGGCCCCCATGCTCCCCTGATTTCCTGCTGGTTGCCATGCCTTGCCTGATAACCTTTTTTTAAGTATTTCTAATCAGTGAGTGTTTCTTTCAGTCTACAGTAGTACAGTCCATTCAAAGTGGTACAACCCATCTGTCAGGTTTGTTTGTTTGTTTGTTTGTTTGTTTGTTTGTTTGTTTGTTTGTTTGTTCGTTCATTCATTCAATCATTCGATTTATAGGCCGCGTCATCCCCGAAGGGCTCGAGGCGGCTCACAATATGGCTGTTCACAATGACAGCAAATAAATACAAAATATAACTTAACCCCATTAAAATCTAATAGCAGCAATTACTTTAAATGAATAGAAATTAAAACAACAAAAGTTGTTAAAAACAGGCGCCCGATCCAAAGGCCACAACCTTATCCCCACTTCAGTTTTCTGCATCTGTAGATCAGCTATTAGAAGGCTTTTGAAAAACTGTGAGCTCGGCAATCTCTCTCAGTCTAGCCTACCTTGTGGGCTTATTGTGAGGGTAAAATGTAGAAGGAGATACTGACCTATCCCACACATGACACCTTGAAGGAAAGGTGGCATAAAACTGTACTAAATGAAGTAAAACAAGACTGGACAAGTCCCAATGGAGACTCTATGTGGAGCAGCAGTACATTTTTTAATACATGGAGCTGTGGATGAACACTCAAGGGAAGGCATCATTTTGGCCTTACACGGGAGTTTCTAGAATCCTCTCTCTGGCTGAATTGGAAACAAAAACGCAGAGCTAGATAGATCTTGGTTTGATCCAGCAAGTCTGTATTGATAGATACTCATAGAGGGATTTGTACAGAAACATGAAAGTGCCTTGCCCTTCCAACCCCCCCCCCCCACCTTCTAACAACAGCAATTATCTGAACAGTGAAAAGAAAATGATATGAAAGACTCTGTTTTTAGATCTTTCTCTCCGTGTCTCGGTTTGAATCAGAGGCTTTCTGGGTCACCCTTCCCCGAGAGCTCCAGGCTTGGCGATCCAATAATGGCTTTTAAATCACAACATTTGCTATTGATTTTCACATCATTAAGATGACAATTACTGGAAATGTAGGTTGGGTTGTTAATATGACAGGAGATAAAGTACCAAGGGAACAGGAAAACAAGGGGAAAAAAATTCCAATTAGCTCTGGCTTGAGGCGAATCTAATAATGCTCCATCTCGCCAAAATCCACCTCACTGCAGCAAGAGCTAAATATGCTTTTGCAACTGTATGCTACCTCAGAGGCTGTAATTCCTGAGTAGAGGAAAGAAAGGGTGGGAAACAGAGGCATTCTATAGGCCAGAAAGGAGTTTCCCGCCCCATAGAGATCACTGAATATAGCTGCTCAGACCACATGACCCTTCTTCCTGTTGCTCCTTTTATGGCCATATACCTACATTATGGGCACTTTCTGCACATGCGGAATAATGCACTTTCAGTCCACTTTCGGTGCACTTTGCAGCTGGATTGTACCGTGTGAAATAGCAAAATCCACTTGCCAACAGTTGTTAAAGTGCATTGGAAGCAGATTGAAATTGCATTATTCTGCATGTGCGAGGCCCCTTCCGCACATGCAGAATAATGCACTTTCAATCCACTTTCACAATTGTTTGCAACTGGATTGAGTGCGGCAGAGAGAGGCCCGAAGAACTGTGACTAACCCAAGGTCACCCAGCTGGCATGTGTTGGAATGCACAAGCTAATCTGGTTCACCAGATCAGCCTCCACAGCTCAAGTGGTAGAGCAGGGAATCAAACCCGGTTCCCCAGATTAGTGTGCACCTGCTCTTAACCACTACCTCACACTGCCTCTCAAGTCACTTTCTTTTCTGCGTGAGTACATCAGAGCATGGATCGGGTTATGAAGGCCTGTTGCAAATATGTTCACGCCAATGTGTCCAGATACAAGTGGTGAATGGCCTTCGTTTGTTTGCCTTGGACTGGTAAGGTGACCAGATTGTCACCTTTGTAAACCGGGACCCAGCCGGCCGCACGCACGCGCACGCATCCACAGGAGCGCCTTAGAAGGCAGTGCAAAAATCAGGACAGTTCAAAAAACCCGCGGGATGCGGGACAAATTGTTTTAAGGTGGGAATGTCCCGCCAAAAGCGGGACGTCTGGTCACCCTATGGAATGGGCTTATCAACTTGACCATTCATCTGTATGCATCTCACTATTCCACTGGCAATCTCATGTGGTGGTTAACGCCATCCATAATTGTGAAGTACACCCAAAGTAAACACGTTTATAAAATAACTGGCATCGAATCTCATGCAATTAGGAGTTTTGATTTCTTCCCCGGAGACTTTTTACACAAAACTGATTGTCACTTCCCTCCATCCAAAGCCCTTTGATTTGAAAGAGCCTCTGGAGTTAAATGATTCAAACAGGACTCTGAATATTTCATGAAAAGAACACATTTTATTCATTCCCCATTTTAATAAGAAATGTACTCAGTAATTAAGACAAGAGTTTGAAAGCAGCAGATTATTCTTTTCTTCCCCTCCGTCTCCTTTCTTGTTGTCTCGTGAACAGGGCAGCTCTCTGCCGGATTAGATTTTCCTGGCTTTCATCTGTTTGATGATTTTGGATAAGACAATTTGTGACCGTCCTTTTAAAAAAAAACACCACTTTGATATCTTTATCCAGATATGACACAGTCCAACTTCAAAAACGCATTCCAGTGGAACAGTAGCGTTTCCTTAGCATCTCTTTTGCATTTTCTTGCTTTATTTCATGTTCTCATTTGAATATATTTTCTAAAGGGCATTATGACAAACAGGCCAAAGGACACCAGCAACGGCTAGGTATGACAAGGGCCATCTTCACCACCCAACAGCAGCATTGGTTTTGTAGGCAAACAGTCGTGGCCTCGTTGCAAACAAGTTGTTATAGGCGAAACCAGAGGTGGGATCCTGCAGGTTCTCACCAGTTCCCGAGAGTGGGTTACTAATTATTTATGTGTGCCGAGAGGGGGTTACTAATTGGGTCTGCTTTTCCGTTAGAAATTCCATTAGGTCCAAAAATCATAAAGTCCTGTTGTTTCCTATGTGGCTGGTTAGCGAAGGTAGAAAACAGGATAATTCTCCCTGTTGGGCTGTTTTAAAAACATGTTTTAGAAATATGGTAAAGTTCCTTGTTTAAGGAAAGTATCCTTCTTTTGATTTCTAGAAACAAAATTAAGTATTTGAAAGTATTAAGTATTTGACATGCAGTCAATTAGAGGAGAAGTAGTTGTTTCTGTTGGCAGTAGACGATAGGACTTGCTATAATGAGTTTAAATTATGGACAGAAAGATACCAGCTGGAAATTAGGAACTTTTTTTTACAGTAAGAGTTTTTTACAGTAACAGAGAAATTATTAATGCCCCGCCCCTGGAATGCCCCACCCAGCCCCATTGGCGCTACGCCACTGTTTGAATCCCACCCCCATGGGAACCTGTTACTAAAATTTTTGGATCCCACCACTGGGCGAAACATAAGAAGGAGCCTGCTGGATCAGACCAGAGCCCATCTAGTCCAGCACTCTGATACTCGCAGTGGCCCACCAGATGCCTTTGGGAGCTCACATGCAGGATGTGAAAGCAATGGCCTGCTGCTGCTGCTGTTCCCGAGCACCTGGTCTGCTAAGGCATTTGCAGCCTCAGATTAAGAAGGATCAAGAAACAGTGAGTCATGTTTTGTTCCTTTGACGGATGGCACATCTGCACCAGGGGCTGTGCAAACTTGGCCAGAAAAGCAGTTGACGTTTAAACCATGTTCAGGGGTTTCCAGCTCGGGAGATTTTGGGGTGGAGCATGGAGAAGGCAGGGTTGGGGGGAGGTGAGAGACTAGACAGACTCTATAACGGATATGTTTAGTTTGGTGAAGAGAAGGATAAGAAGTGACAGGATGCCATGTTTAGATATTTGAAGGGATGTCATGTTGGTGAGGGAGCAAGCTGGTTTTCTTCTGCTCCAAGGACCAGGAGTAATGGGTTTCCTGTGACAGTAAGGGCTGTTCGACAGTGGAATGCACTACCTCGGAGTGTGGTGGAGTCTCCTTCGGAGGTTTATAAAGAGAGGCTCGATGGCCATCTGTCAGGAGTGCTTTGATTATGTGTTCTTGTATTGTAGGGGGTTGGACTTGATAACCCTTGAGGTCTCTTCCAACTCTATGATTCTATGCCTAGAGTCCACCTTCTAATGTGGCCATTTTCTTCAGGGGAATGATCTGTCACCTAGAGATCAGATGTAATAGTAAGAGATGATATACCAATAAAGGTTGACTTGACTTGACTACCGGTAGTGAGAGATTTCCAGCCACCACCTGAAGTTTGGCAGCCATATTAGGAATGCCTGTTTTGACCCAATCAACATCCCAAGGATTTGCCATTCAAAAGGAACAGTGTGGTGAGTATCGGCAGTGGTGGGAGTCAACGAAGGGGTTGGCTGGGTGGTAGCCAGAGTGCTGTTGCACGCTCAAAACCGAATTTGATAGAGAAGTTAAATATTGATATGTCATCATCTGTTATGAACTTCCTACTTAATGGTCATTGTGAACTTATCTGTGACAATGTTGCGAACTTTCTGAAGCATTACCTGGCTAAACGTAATTGTTCTCCATAAAATAGTCATGGTAAATTCTAAACAATTGTACTCAGAAGTAACTGCAGTTTTGTTCAATGGGGCTTACTCCCGTCAGGATGTACTTAGGATTTCATCTTGAAGAAGAAGAAGAAGAAGAAGAAGAAGAAGAAGAAGAAGAAGAAGAAGAAGAAGAAGAAGAAGAAGAAGATCGACACAGACTTCAGAGAATAATCAAAACTGCAGAAAAAACAATTGCTGCTAACCTGCCTTCCATTGAGGACCTGTATACTGCACGGGTCAAAAAAAGGGCTGTGAAAATATTTACTGACCCCTCGCATCCTGGACATAAACTGTTTCAACTCTTACCCTCTAAGCGATAAGCTACAAGGAGGCACTGCACACCAAGACAATCTAGACCTTAAGAACAGTTTTTTCCGAGATGCCATCACTCTGTTAAACAAATGAATTCCCTCGATAATGTCACAAGACTGGCTGTTATTATATATTTATTATACTCATACTTACTGCACTGCACTTTTTTTCATCCCATTCCCTAAACTTACCCATCTCCTCCCAATTATGACTGTATGACTACTTAGCCTGTGCTGACATTTTCATTTTATTTTTATGATTTTACATTTTATGTTTTATTACTATTGATTGTTTCCTGATTGCTTACTAGACCTATATGACAATCATTAAGTGCTGTACCTTATGATTCTTGACAAATGTATGTTTTCTTTTATGTACACTGAGAGCATATGCACCGGAGACAAATTCCTTGTGTGTCCAATCACACTTGGCCAATAAAGAAGAAGAAGAGGAGGAGGAGGAGGAGGAGTTTGGATTTATATTCCCCCTTTTTCTCCTGTAGGAGACTCAAAGGGGCTTACAATCTCCTTGCCCTTCCCCCCTTACAACAAACACCCTGTAAGGTGGGTGGGCCTGAGAGAGCTCCAAAAAGCGGTGACTAGCCCAAGGTCACCCAGCTGGCTTGTGTGGGAGTGCACAGGCTAATTTGAATTCCCCAGATAAGCCTCCACAGTCAAACGGCAAAGCGGGGAATCAAACCTGGTTCCTCCAGATTAGAATGCACCTGCTCTTAACCACTGCGCCACTGCTGCTCCTTTGTGCCACTTTGGAGTGCACAGGGTCCAGATATCTTAGAATAGAATCATAGTGTTGGAAGAGACCTCAAGGGCCATCAACCCCCTGCCATGCAGGAACACATCATCAAGAACACATAATGTCAGAGCAATCTTCTTCTAGGCCTCCTAGCCTCATCTCCTGCTTTCCATAGCTGTGTGACACCTCTTGTCTTGGGGTTGGCCATAGTCCTCTCAGTCTGTCCCTCTTCAGTTGCTTCTGAAGCCCCCAGACACTGCCCTGCTCCTGCGTGCACATCTGTAGTTGCTCCATCTGCCCTTTATCCCTCTCCCTCTCCCAAGGCCCTTTCCCTAGCTGCTGTCTCACCTCACCTCTTCAAGCCCTTCTTTCTCTTTCTTTCACTCTCCTTTTGTGCTCATCTGCCATTTCCCCCCCTACCCCACCCTCCATCCTTAGTCTGCCTCTTCCAGTCCCGTCTTGTTGATTTCTGAATGGGATGCCGGAAGCTGTCAAATGCTGGTTGGAGCTTGTGAGGGTGGTCTGTCTGCTATGGTGGTATTATTCACGATCATGGTGGCCATGTTCAGTGGGGAACTGGCAAAGCTGGTCAGACATCACTGGAACTTGTGGCTCCTTGAATTGGATCCAGCCAGTTTTTTCACTGAATCTTGGACAGTTCCCCACAGTACAATGCCAGTTCCTTTAGTTCGTATAGATCACACAACCTCCAGCATATCCTTTTTGCACCAGTGGAAAATTGGCTGGATCCAACCCCTTGCTCTCATAGCATGGTGTAGTGGACTCTAATCTGGAGAACTGGGTTTGATTCTGCAGTCCTCCACATGAGTGGTGGACTCTACCCTGGTTAGTCCTCCACATGAAGCCTACTGGGTGACCCTGGGCCAGTCACAGTTCTTTCAGAACTCTTTCAGTCCCCCTTACCTCAAAAGGTGTCTGTTGCAGGAAGAGGAAGGAAAAAAGTTTGTAAGTCACTTTTGTGACTTCTTATAGGAAAGAAAGACGAGATATAAATCTAAACTCTTCTATTCTTCACAGGCCACACTCAACACTACACTTAACTACGTTTCCCAGAAGCTTTGGTAAAATAGAGGTCAGCTCATCTGGTTCTAGCAGGGGAGCGCAGCTATCGTATACCCTTGACCTAAGAACAGTACACTCCTATCTGGGATGATTGTCCTCTTCCACCGAGCGCAGCCGGAGGGATGCACGCGTCAGGTGATGGAAGGGGGGGACACCATACAGCCAGCCAGATCAGCCGAATCAATGGGGTGACAGATGTTGCAGCCAGATCGCCCTCACATCCAGCTCATTTGGTGTAAAACTGAAATATGTTTGTGAGGAGGATATGGCCAAAATAATATCCCAAAGTAAATACCAGGAACAGCTTATGTTACCCACTGCCAGGATAGCATCTACTACCATTCTTATTATCTGGGCCACAAGGAACAACCTTCGTGGATATTATCAGTGCCAAGACTGGAAACAGCTGGGCAGAAATTATTTTTCCCCAAATTATCATGATGCTACTCAGCTTCCTGGAGAGGTGGCTGATTACCCCTCCCAGACCCTTTTTTCTATTCAGTAGGCAAATGCAAAATGTGAGTGGTAGGAGGCCTGGCTCATCTCAGCCGATAACCTCGCCGGAAGATAATGTTATCGCCCGAGACGCTTTCTTCTCTGTCTCCTTAAGACATTTGCAAAAAGGGAGAGTCGCATTAATTTAAATCAGATTTTCGAGAAAGCAGATCGTGTTCGCGCACCCACAAAAAAAAAGATTTAATCTGCTTTCTGAAAGCAGGAAAGGCTTATTGTGATGCCTCGGGTTTTTAATTTAACTAGCATTTAAGAACAGGTTTAGCTGTTTAGCGAGGAATTCAGGCAGGCTGCCCCACAAAGCCCCCCAAGCAAACAAAACTAGCATATCCCCAGGGCTTCCCAGGAAGATATTCCCCACAACCCGCACCTGCTTCCTCCATTATCCGCAAAACTAGATGTGACTGCCGTTCAGACCAACCAGGACTGAGCTTTGTGTCAAAGTACAAGATCTCTCTCCACCCTGTATCGCCTCTGTGCTCTCGCTCTAAGGTTGCCACCAACTTTGGCTTGGGCGCATTCTGGAGCTCGGGAAGTGTTGGCATTTGAAAGTGTCTGTCACAGTCCTGACAAGAAGGGGCTAACTATGTGCATGCTAATTAGTTTCTGAGGTCACTGTTTTAGGACCAGCTCATTGATTAAGCCACTGGTCAGTTAACCCGACATTGCTTATGTGGGACAAGTCACGTGGGTCAGAGGTTATAAAATTAACTATGGGTGTTTCCCCACTCTCCACGATCCCCTATGCAGCAGAAGCGTCCCATGGCGGGGGGTCATCAAAGGCACCCGTTTACAAAGGCCAGGATGCAGCTGAAGTGACAGCAGAGCAGCATCGCTTGGCCCGGCTTGCGCTGTCGCCGCCCCTGTCATGGGGAGTGCCGGGGGACCCCACGCTACTCTCCTCAAGTAAGTGGGTAAGTGGGGAAGGTAAGTGGGGAAAGTGGGGAAAGGTAAGTGGGGAAAGGCCCTATGTTTCTTTGTCTCACCCAATTTCGCACTCTGCTAATCAACTAGTTTAGGGATAATTCCAACAGGAAGCCAGCCCCCCTGTGGGATCTCTGGATCCCCTGCAATTACAGCTCATCTCCAGACTACGGAGATCAGTCTCCGTAAAGAAAATGGATTCTTTGGAGGGGGGACTCTGGCCCCTTCCACACATGCAGCATAATGTCCTCTCCATCCACTTTCAATGCAATGAAGCTGTGCGGAATAGCAAAATTGTAATACTGTCGGGCTGTTTATTTCCCTGGCCCTCCCATATCGGATAGCAAATTATAGGAGGTAGGGAAGAACAATGGCCAATGTAACAAAGTCACATGGCTGGTTGCTTTTACCTAGATATGGAGAGGAAGACAAGGAAAGGAATTTGAAACAGCAATCCCTCCGGGTCTCTCATTCACATCTACTTAAGTTCTGAGGAGGTGCATCATGCTATTTCTGGCTGCAGCCCTATGCTCAAAGCACATGGCAAACCTCATAGCTTCATTCTTTTGATGTGCCTCTTCTGTAGCTGTTACAAGGATGAGCCCAAATAAGCCTGTGATCCGTAGTGATTTAAACAATCAACTTACTCAGGGCACATTTCATTTGTTTGCTTGTTGCATTTATAGTCTGCCCTTCCCCTTATGGGCTCAGGGCTGCTTCCACCAGCTAAACACGATAATTTACAAACATAATAAAATACGAATACATTACAAAGACTTAAAACCATTAAAATCCTAGCTCGTGACTAAAAATCTCAGTTTGCCATGGCCTACCCTCATAATATAACAGTCTGACAGTGTCACAGCAGAGCAGGGGTAGGGAACCTGCGGCTCTCCAGATGTTCAGGAACTACAATTCCCATCAGCCTCTGTCAGCATGGCCAATTGGCCATGCTGGTAGGGGCTGATGGGAATTGTAGTTCCTGAACATCTGGAGAGCCGCAGGTTCCCTACCCCTGCAGTAGAGGAAAAGGAAGTGAATTTTTTAAATTTATTATTAATTTTATATACTGCCCTCCCCCTGAGGGCTCAGGGCGGTTCACAACAAGGTTAAAACATACATTAAAACATAATTTAAATATTAATTACATAAAAACAGAACCCAATTAAACATGTGGATGGTGTCTGGCTACCCCCCTCCCCCCCCCCTTGTGCCCACGGGAGGCCAGATGGCACGGTAGATATATTTTAAACCAGGCTGGCCAAACGCCTGGTGGAACAGGTCCATCTTGCAGGCCCTGCAGAAACTCTGTAAGTCCCACAGGGCCCTGATCTCCCTAGGGAGCCTGTTCCACCAGGTAGGGGCCAGGGCTGAAAAGGCCCTGCCCCTCGTCGAGGCCAGTCTGGTCATTTTTGGGCCAGGGATCACAAGTAGGTCCTCCTCCGAGGAGTGGAGGGGCCTACTGGGGCAATATGGGAAGTGTAGTTGAGTGTAGTCCTTTTCCTCCGTTCCAATCCCATGTACCAGGAGCATGTAGTCCCTTTGACCCTTCAATTGTGCGCAGTTCCCACGCTAACAGAGGCAATGGTACACAAGAACCAGCCATTGGATTGGGGGGGTGGGGGTGGTCCATGCTTACATTACCAAAGCTGAGTGCACATGGAAAACTGCACATTGTCCCTGTTCCTGCTACATGATGGCCATGCTAATTGGGTGGATTGCAGGTAGCATGGGTTCCTGTCATGTGTTGTTGGTCGGCTCATGTGGCTGTCATCTGAAAATACTTACTGCAGATTAACTGCCACAGACAGCATTTTATTTATTATGAGATGGCCACACCTCTTACAAAGTGAAATCTAATGAAGCATCCAGTATTTAATATGTTTTGCTAATCGAGATCCCGCATGCTGCAGTGCTGTTAAATTCTTTGTTCAAAACTTTTACAAAATAGCCAAATGAGTCAGTCTTCACCAGCGCTTGGTTGTCCTCATCTCAGGAAAATGAGTATATAAAGTTCTTTTGAAAAAATTATGTCAATTAGAAATGAAAGTTAGCTTCAAAAAACACTCTATATGACTCAGGGAGAAGAAGGCCAATCTGCTGTTCAAATTTGTACCTTTAAATCCTAAGAGCTGGGATCATTAAATGCGAATCAGATGAGTAATTTTCTCATTAATAAAACCTCAGGACATTCTGTAATTTTGACCCGTGCTGCAGATAAATGTGGGCGGTGTGTATTTCTGTCTTTGCAAGTCTCATCAGTTAGATACCGATAAATAACATGGTAAAAATAGTATGAAACAATCTTTCTACTTGATTTGTAACCTCCTGAAATAATGTTTGCTAGAAAACAACTTATGCATCGTTAATTGGGGAGAATCTCCGCTGAGCACAGTAGGATTTGATTTGGAAAAACACAGGAACTTGCTTTGGAAAGACACACATATTGTCAAAGGCTTTTGGGGCTAGAATCAACTGGCTGTTGTGAGTTTCTGGGCTGCAGGGCTGTGGGCTGGTAGGTTTTGCTCCTAACCTTTCACCCGCATCTATGGCTGAAATCCCATCAGGATGTACTTAGGATTTCAGCTTGAAGAAGAAGAAGAAGAAGGAGGAGGAGGAGGAGGAGGAGGAGGAGGAGGAGGAGGAGGAGGAGGGGAGGAGGAGGAGTTTGGATTTATATCCCCCTTTCTCTCCTGTAGGAGACTCAAAGGGGCTTACAATCTCCTTTCCCTTCCCCCCTCACAACAAACTTGGTTCCTCCAGATTAGAATGCACCTGCTCTTAACCACTACGCCACTGCTGCTTTGTGTGATTCTTTCGTTTTAATGCACCTTGTAGCCGGGGCTGAGCGAACGGCTGAGCAGGAAGAGCTTTAGTCAGGTGTGCTTTCCTTTTAAAAAAAAAAATATCCCGGCTCACATCTGCAAAGCCATGCAGGCACAAAGGGGCGTATTATGGCTGTGCGAAGCAACACATTGGTGGAAGCTTAATTTAAAAAACCACCTCCATGCGAAGGCACGCGCCCTGGCCGATGACCTGGATGTGAACAGTCCGGGGTGAGGTTCATTTATCCCTCCTGAAACCCACTTTAGATTTGCTGTGTGGAGAGGGCCCAAGACACAGTGAATGAAGCCGGTACTACTTCGGCAGAACCGGTTGTTAAAATGGTGCTCGTAAACAATCAGTTGTTAAATTTTTTGAATCCCACCACTGGAACTGGTTGTTAAATTAGTTGAATCCCATAGCTGGATGTAAGGCTTAACTATGGCAAAATTTGGGCGGGGAGAGATGCTAGCGTCTGGGTGTTTGGGATGGCAAATTATAGTACCTCAGTCAGTACCTGTGTCACAAAAGTAGGACCTATTGTATCACACCAATGCAGAAGTGATCAAAAAAAGCAATACGCTGTTATACATATCTGGGATCGTCCTATGTGTGTGAAAATTATTGGGTAACTTTTGAGATGGTTTCTACCTTGCATGTGTTTTTCAAAACATGCTGAAAGGTTCAACCAAATTGAGTTTGAGATGCTCCTTTCCAAACCCTGCCTTCCCCAGGTTCCACTCCCCAAATCTCCAGGTGTTTCCCAACCTAAAGCTGGCATCCCTAATCTGTTTTCTTCTGTTCTATGCCCATGGGCATCCCCTCAATTTTGGCATTCCCTCAATGATCTCTCCTTCCTGCTTTATGGGTTTTTTTTAAAAAAATCACTGTTTACTTGTCTTTAACAAGCATTTTAGTTTTGGTTTCAATTGTTTTTATGATACGTTCTTTATTTTAAAAATTAACCGTTAGCTGCCTTGCCATCCTCATTGGGTAAAAATGTGGCATACAAGCATGTAAATAAAAAAGGACATATAAATACGGAAATACACACATAACATGAATGTAGAATCCAGAGATCAGATTTTTTAAAGGTTGCAATTTTGTAGATTGTAATCTATCTATCTATCTATCTATCTATCTATCTATCTATCTATCTATCTATCTATCTATCTATCTATCTATCTATCTATCTATCTATCTATCTATCTATCTATCTATCTATCTATCTATCTATCTATCTATCTATCTATCTATCTATTATTAGTTTTATATACCGCCCTGCCCCCAAAGGGCTCTGGGCAGTGCACAACATCACAACAAAATACAACCAGAACAAATGGAGCAAACAACAAACACAGAATATAATAAGCAACACAGGCTCCATGTTTAAAAAGCTAAAAAAAAAACCCATTAAAATACAGCGGTCAATACAATAAAGCGGTGTCCAGCAATAAAACCCTTATTAAAACCCTCCCAAGGAGGGGGGAATGGTCGGACCCATTGATGTTAAAGGGACCCCAAATGTAAGGAGAATAAAAGGATAAAATAAAAGCATAAAAGAATAAAAGTTATTTCCAAACATTGAATGTATGCATTGCCTTTGAAAGCGTCTTTGCATTGTGCAAATATTTATTTGTGCACAGGAATAGTCATTATTGAGACCATGCAAGGACACTGGCCTAGATATAAATATGACTTCCTGGTGTGTAACGCTAGAAGGCAAAAAAATCTGCTCACCATGACATGCCATTCCGAGTATTTGCACTAGAGGATGCTCAAAACATACTGAAGAATTCCGAAACAATCTTACCAGGGAGATGGGCATTAATTTTAACTGAAGATTTCTGCTTTTAGATTGGAAGGTGTTTGTAGTCACAGTCTCAAGGAACTTCAAGTGAAACTTGATAAGATATTGGGAGATCTGATTATAGATCAGACATAAGAAAAATAAACCCACCAGTCGTCAGGACAGAAGACTGGATCACAGCCATGGTGGTGGGGAAGGGTAGGGCAACCTTCATGTTGTTTCCTCAATGAAAATAAGTGAAAGATGTTTATCCGGGGGGGGGGGGGGATTCTACCAGCACCGTACAATACCTGCAGAGGGAAGGGCTGATGGGCAGAGAATCTGCTTTGATTGACATCTCCAAGTAAAAAGGATCAAACAGTAGGTGATGTGAGAGACCTAAGATCCTGGAACGCTTCTGCCAGAGTGGACAATACTGATCTTGATAAAAGCAAAAACATAGGATTCATAAATGCAGATCCACCATCATAACAGTTTTTGCCTTGATAATCGGGCAGCCCAATCCAGAGTCCTCGGTGGGGGGATGCAGCGCCACTGTGGCACCACTCTGCCAGCTCCAAGATGGCTTCCGGTAGCATGGGAGGCAAAAAACAGCAAGAAACCTCTCTCCCGCCAAACAACCTTCCATTGGGCTCTACGGGTCTACGCCAGCCAAAACGGTGGCACAAGCCCCACCCCCTGGTGCTGGTATTCTGGCAGCCAAAAGCCAGGGGTCAGTTCCACCCCCCAGCCATGTCTCTGAAATGCCCCTGCTGTGTCAGTGGAAACAGTGGAGTGCAGGAGGGCTGTGAACGCTGTGGTGGACTGCAGTGGTTGCCTGCTGGCGGATTTCCCCTCTGTCAGTGCAAGTGCCTCGGGGAGGACTAATCCTCCAGCACAGCCCCATGCTCCCCCACCCCCACCCTAGCCTGGATTGAGGTGCGAATTTCAGTTGCCTAGAGGCAAATGAAATCATGGGTTCTAGCTGTCTCACATTTATCTCACCCTTCCTCCAAGGAACTCAGGACAGCCTGCATGCTTCTTCAGTTCTGGCATCATACTATCTCTGGGAGGGTTGTTAGGCTAAAGGACAGCAGCTACCCACGGGTTACCCAATCAGCCTCATGGCCAAATGGGGATTTACCCCTCCCTCCCTCCCCCTCCCTTGCATGCCACCCCTCCCCCTCTCTCCCTTCCCCTCCCTCTGCTAGGGTGGGTGGGCCGTGTCCAGATGCTGGGGCCCCTCCCTCCCCTCCCTTGCATGCCACCCCTCACTCCCTCCCCTCCCCTTGCCTGCCACCCCTCCCCTCTCTCCCCTCCCCTCCCTCTGCTAGGGTGGGTGGGCCATGTCCAGATGCTGGGCCCCCTCCCTCCCCTCCCCTTGCATGCCCTTCCCCCTCTCTCCCCTCCCCTCCCTCTGCTAGGGTGGATGGGCCATGTCCAGATGCTAGGCCCCCTCCCTCCCTCCCCTCCCTTGCATGCTACCCCTCAGTCCCTCCCCTCCCCTTGCATGCCCTTCCCCCTCTCTCCCCTCTTCTCCCTCTGCTAGGGTGGATGCGCATGTCCAGATGCTGGGCCTTCTCCCCTCCCTCCCCTCCCTTGCATGCAACCCCTCACTTCTCCCCTTTCTCACCCCCCTTGAGGGTGATTGTTGTAAGGATTAAATGGGGGATGAAGAACAATTATTCTTAGTCCAAAACTTCAGCAATTATGCCACATTGCCTGTCCATTGATGTAATTAATGTATTTGCATGTGCTATAAGGTTGTTTCCTCTGATAATTTTGTCCAGACTATGAGACTTTCCTCTTCAAAGTATACTAGGCCACCTCCCACCCCATGCTGATCCTGAGCCTACAGGGACTTAGCAATTTTTCTTTAAAGTTGCCATGTGTACACAGTCATGCACATACATTTTAACCACTTTAAAGATATTTCTGCAAACAGTTTCTCCCCTAAGTTCATACAAACATCCCCCTCTTTCTGCACATGACCCCAGTGTGCTGATTTTTTGATCAACGCTGTAGAACCAATTCAGAATTAGATACAGAATGTCAAATATTTCTAATCCAGGTGGCCGATAGTACCCAATGCCTCTATGAGAAGAAGCCATGTTATAGGTTTATCCCAGGAAAGAAAAGGACTTCTGACATGACCAGAGCAGCATGGGAAGCATGGGGCTCCCGCACTGTTAAGATTACATCAACATTCATCCCCAGTTGAAGAATGTTATATGATGCTGCTATGAATTCTGGAGTGCTGCTAATACACACTGGGCCAATGCTAGGGTCTCTGCTGTTGACCCTGTTTTAATTCTACAGCTGATGTTCTTATATCACCAGCTGGAGTATTTTTGATGAAAGAGACAAGCACTGTCAGCCCCGGTAAGCAAATAGATTGCAGCTCACTTAGGAAGACAATTTCATCAATTACAGACGTCTCGTTTGTCTAGGATGCTATCTAAATTATTATTTTTTTATTAATCCTACGCAAACATGATATTGCAGACTGCTGATCCAAGGCTACAAGGGGGCCATCACTTCTCCAAATGTGCCGTAAAACCTACTTTAATTAATTTTATTATCTGCTTCCTGGAAATAGGATGAGAAGCTCGGGGAGGGTAAATGTGAGCATCTCTGGCTGAATAACATGGCAATCAGTATTTCTATAGCATTTTTCCTGAGGACTATGTGGAGAACCATAAGAGTGGCCCACAGGGATTGTGATTTAGTGGTCTCAAAAGAGCCTCAGGAAGGGGATACCTGCAGCCGTCAGAAAAAGATTCCTTGACTTAAACTGGCCAGGTCAAGGGGATGAGGTTTGGGAACTGATAAAACTTTTGGGAGCAAGGAAGAAGCTCTCTTCCGGCTGGACCACTGAAGGGCACAGAGCTCGTGCCTGAGTTCTGGAGGTGGCATCCATTTTGACCCTGTGCTCCCCCACGTGCTCACCTAACCATGTGCATTTTGACCATGTGCTCACCTAACAGACATCTTCCAGGTAATGGAGTATCCGTAGGCAACTGACACATCCTAAGCTTAAGGGCTTTCCCTGTTCTAACACCTGACAGAATATGTAGAGAGCAATGGTGGCGAACCTATGGCATGGGTGCCAGAGGTGGCACTCAGAGCCCTCTTTGTGGGCACGTGAGCTGTCGCCCCAGTTTGGGCACTCGGCAGTGCCAGTACATAGCGCCAAGGGGGCAAGGGGTGCGCAACGTACTGGGCGTGCGCCCCTGCGGGGGTGTGGCAAGGGTGTTTCGGGACATGCCAGAGGCATTCCAGGGCAGGGTGGGGGTGTGGAAAGGGCACAGGGTGCAGGTGTGCCCCAGGTGCAGTTTCCCTTCGCTCCACCCCTGGCACTCAGTCTCTAAAAGGTTCGCCATTACTGGTCTAGAGCAGGGGTAGGGAACCTTTAACACTCAAAGAGCCATTTGGACCCGTTTTCCACGGGAAAAGAAAACACTTGGAGCCACAAATAATTTTTGACATTTAAAATAAAGATAACACTGTATATATAGGGGTTTTTTTTACCCTTTACTCCTCTCATTCTGAGAAGCGCATGAATGCGCCCACCCTGCTGCCTGCAGGGCAGGCAAGGATGAAGCCGGCGGCTCAGCCTCACCGGCCGCCAGGAAAGCACCTGTCCCGCTCCAACAGGGCAGGCGAGAGGGGAAGTCTGCGGTGCGGCCCAGCCGACCGTGGGCTGTTCATGCGCCCGCCCTGCTGCCTGCAGGGTGGGTAAGGATGGGGCCGGCGGCTCGGCTCGTGGAGCCACAGTGCAAGGGCTGAAGAGCTGCATGCGGCTCTCGAGCCCCAGGTTCCCTACCCCTGGTCTAGAGGAAGGGACAGAGGAAATATGTCTATCCCTCATTTGTTTCAAATGCCTTACTCAGTCTGGTGCTGTGCTGAAATTGCAAACATTTTCTTTTGAATAAATACCTTTCAGTGTTGGAGGCTGGTAGCAGTTCTCTATAACACATAGACTTCCACCAGCTTTGACATGCTATTTTATGAAGGGGGTGCCAGGAAAGGTGGGGGGATGCTGGCAGTTGGCAAGCCACTATTCTTCGAGGGATGCACCAGACCATAAACCATCACTGTGGCACTCAGAGGCCTCAGAGTTGGAAAGGAAGCTGCGGGGGGTGGGGGGACTGACCCTCCACCATGGGATGGCAGCAGTTACCCTAGAGAGAGGAGACTCAAAGGGGCTTACAATCTTCTTGCTCTTCCCCCTCACAACAAACACCCTGTGAGGTGGGGGGGGGGCTAAGAGAGCTCCAAGAAGCTGTGACTAGCCCAAGGTCACCCAGCTGGCGTGTGTGGGAGTGTACAGGCTAATCTGAATTCCCCAGATAAGCCTCCACAGCTCAGGCGGCAGAGCTGGGAATCAAACCTGGTTCCTCCAGATTAGATACACGAGCTCTTAACCTCCTACGCCACTGCTGAGAGAGTTAGCGGTTACCCTAAAGAGACAGAGATGCCCCTCCAGGAAGAGTTGAGAACCTCTGGAACGGGGCTGGGTGGAATAGAGCCTGCAGGTCAAAGTAGGCCTGTTCCGCCAAACCAGGTTTAAGCCAACAGAAGCCACTAATTTGCTACTCATTAGTAATTGATTAGCACAGCTATCCTGAGTTTGTTTGGGATTTTTTATAATTAATTTTAATTTCCCCCCCATAAAGTAAAATCAGCCATTACAACTTATATAACGTGTGAAGCTTGCTTACATATTTTATCATCCAATTTCACAACATCTTTTGCAATATCCAATAATTATTATTTTTAAGGCTCAAGAAATTTTACAATTCAGGTTCTATTGTTTGTCCTTATCCCATCTGTACGTCTGGTAGGGACCCGGGAGAGAGCCTTTCGGTGCTGGCCCCCAGACTTTGGAACACTCTTTGTGTGGAAGGTCGGTGTTCTCCTTCCTTGCTCTCCTTCTGTCATCAGGTGAAGATGTTTTTTTTATTTCGAACAGTTTTTAACATCTAGAATTTAGCAAGCAGCAGTTTAGGTTTTATACGTCCATTTTAGTGACTTTTTAAATGCTATGGTATGATTTTAGTGTATTTTATTGAGTTGCATTCAGTTTTATTGTTCTCGGTTTTATTGCTATTGTTTTATTGCATTGTAGTGCATTTGGTAAGCCACCTTGAATATGGCTAGAGAAAGGCAGGGTATTCATAAACAAACAAACAATACAGTCCTTGTTTTCTCTAATTATCCAAATCATCAGTTTGTATAATCCAAAAAAGCTTTCCATCTTTTTTCAGGTTCCGTGGAGAGTCTACTGTGCACCTCAGATGTCAACTTTGCCTTTGATGAATATTCTGTTAACTTGTTCCTCCATTCCAGGAGGTCTGGATGGTCTGCTAGCTACCCTAAGCTTGGTGCCATTATAAGATCTGTTTTTATTGGGGGGGGGGGGTGTTGTTGTTGTTGCAAGTATTAAAAGTGAATTTCGGCATCTGTCTCCAAGTGGCCAGCAAATGGGTCACCCAGAGCAGTCTCCGGAACCATGGCACATCTGTTGAGCTAGCTGGAGAGGGATCTGTAGAGAGGAGCTTGGGACACCCTAATAATTCATGCAGAAGGATAGTGGTATTTGGAACAGCAATTCTAGGGGAAAAAAATACCTCAGGAGATGCCGTGCAGCTGTGCTGAAGCTCTGCATAGCTTGTGAAAGATTAATGGATCACCCCTTTGACCAAGTGGTTTGCTAAAGACAGCATCTTCTTTGTTCTCTGAAGGGAAGGCAGTAAAGACACTTGGGCTAGCATTTTTTTTTTAAAAAAAATCTTCATGGCAGTACTTACCTTCCTGTTCCTAAAAACCCTTGGCTAGAGTAAAAAAGTTTGTAACGTTCTGTAATTGTCAGTATGATCCTAAATAAAGTTACAGCCTCCTGTACCCATTTACTTCAATGGATTTGGAAGGATGTCGCTCTGGGGATGGATTTCTCTATAAACCAGGCCCCTTCCGCACATGCAGAATAATGCACTTTCAATCCACTTCCAATGCACTTTGCAGCTGGATTTTACTGCGTGGAATAGCAAAAACCATTGTGAAAGTGGATTGAAAGTGCATTATTCTGTATGTGCGGGAGGGGCCCCAGTTAATCAAACATTTTCTTCAACCCTTTCATGACCACAGAGATTCATGTATTTCCTCTCTCTTCATTCCTTAAAAGGTTTGGGCAGTCAACTGGGAAGTAAGTATTGTGTAGGGCAGGAATCCCCAGTGAAGTCTACGGGGGTCATGGTGCCCGCCAACAACTTTCCTGGTACCTGCCAAGCATTTTTAGAATCGGGGGGGGGGGCATGGGTAGGGGAGGCTTCTGCTATTGGTGATATGATTGGCTGTGATTTTTTTTAAAAAAATGTTGTTTTGGTGGCAGCACAAAGATCTTCACTGCCCAAAACTGTACAGAAACCTCTGGAAGAGCACGACACTGTGGATGGGATTCATTTGGCAAAAAATTTAAACATTGCATGAATATACTCATGCTACATAATTAAAAACTAACCCTTATTTCACGAGGAGTAACTTTTGTACTGTAATGCATCTTAAACAGGAAACTATTGAAACTATCTTGAGGTAGATTTCTCCTCAAAAAGCATTTTATTTTAAAAAAAATCCATTTAAATAAAAATAATCTGATTTAAATTTTAAAAATCTATTTTTTAACATTTTTCTTTTTAAAAAAATCATTGATTGTTATCCATTTTGATAAGAACCCGCTGAGCATCTCAGCAGCTGCCCCGCAATTGAGGAATAATATTCTGGATAGTCAAAAAAAATGCTTATTCACTTGAATAATTAAAATGAGGAATTTGCTGGCAGGAGACGTAGTGGTTGCCACAACTTTAAGAGGATGTTAGCAGATTCAGGAAGGATAGGTCTATCAGTGGCTCCTAAATATGGAGACCGAAGGGATCCTACATGTTCAGAGGCAGTGAAACTCTGAATCCAAGTGCCAGAAGACAACATCAGGGAGGCCACTATGCCCTGTTATTGGCCATCCAAAGGAACCGGTTGGCCACTGTGTGGACTAAAAGGACTCTTATTTTCTTATTCTCCTGGAGAATCACCAAGACTTGAACATGAATACATCCCACAGCCATGCAAACGGAAAAACCAGGATAAAACAGACCAGGAGAGCAGCAGTGGCGTAGGAGGTTAAGAGCTCGTGTATCTAATCTGGAGGAACCGGGTTTGATTCCCAGCTCTGCCGCCTGAGCTGTGGAGGCTTTTCTGGGGAATTCAGATTAGCCTGTGCACTCCCACACACGCCAGCTGGGTGACCTTGGGCTAGTCACAGCTTCTCGGAGCTCTCTCAGCCCCACCCACCTCACAGGGTGTTTGTTGTGAGGGGGGAAGGGCAAGGAGATTGTAAGCCCCTTTGAGTCTCCTGCAGGAGAGAAAGGGGGGATATAAATCCAAACTCCTCCTCCTCCTCCTCCATTGTAAGGAACCGGTGGTACACAGGTATAATTCTGCTGCGTGGAAACGACCTGCTAGTGTTTTTTCTTAGGGGTATATCAAAGAAGGGTTGACGCTCATCATCTTAACAAATTCTCCCTTGTGTTTCCCCATATTTGTCTTTTGAGAAAAAACTGTGGAACTGCATGCCTACCCTGAATTTCTAATTCTGCCCTTAGACTCTTGTGTCACATGCTTCAGTCCAATACAATGATTTTGTCACGCTGTAAGGGAAATGGAAAAATGGGATAGTTCATCTTGATAAACTCCACTGGTGAGCAAAACCTATTTAGCAAACAGAACACAGACCAATAAATTAGAAAGCTGAGATGTTCGGGTCATGTTCCTCCTGTGACACCAGCCATATTTCCAGGAGTTTGATCCTACTGGTATTGACACAAATGCTACCCAGGGTCGGAGGAGAGTTTCCGATCAGCGGAATTAACCTAGACAAAGAAATCTGCTGCTACATTTGTCTGCATCAAAAGATCTTTAAAAAACCGTCAAAAATGCATTTGGCTTGCTAAAAAAAGGTCAGCTTGAAGAACTGATGCCTTGAAATTGAATACAAGGGGCAGACACTGGAGGATGTTTCCTGGTGAAAATAATGTGAAGAATGGGCCTTTCCACACTGGCAAAAAATGTACAGCAGATGTGGATGAATGCTATGTGGAGCAGCAACCGAAACTTTTTGTTGCAGATTTTTTCTTACACACTTGACCTACATTCTATGGCAGGTATCCGGTCCTGCATCTGATTACAGATAGCTGACATTTCCACACTACCGCACAATGGAATTGTTCTCAATGTCCTGATTGGCCGCCGTGCACTGCTGGGGCGGGCACTTTTCGAACGTGTTCCCACGTGACATGGCAACAAGAAGATGACACTCCTGTCTCCCTATTGGCTACCGTTATCTCGTGCTTTCTCGTGGGGGTATAACAAGATCTCAAAAACCTTCCTTCCAATTGGCTATTGTGCGCTTGTGCTCCGCATTCCCACACATTAAGCCTTGACTTTTTTCCAGAAGATCTGTTGGCAACCCAGAAACATGTACAGAGTTCCTTTTAATTTACAATGGAGTGGCTCTCCACAACTGAGCACAAAACATACTTGACTGGAATGTGTTTTTGGAAAAAGCAACAAGAACCTGGCTTTTTTTTTCTGAGATGAAATTCTGTCTGCTGCAAGACTAATGAAAATAACAGAATACAGAGCTGGTGCCTGCACTTTAAAAACAAACTGTAGTATTCTCACTTCACTGGAGTTATTAACTATCTTGGTGATTCTGATCTACCCTCCCTTCTATTCCAGCCCCTAGCTTGTCATGCCTGGATCCTCCCCCCCTCCCTCCGGCCTGCTCCAGAAGAGCATCTCCGAAGTACACTCTGGTTGCATCCAAAGGAGGGGGGGCTCTCTGCCTCTTATGGACAGCCTCCCCCGATTAAACGGTATAACAATGAGCCGTGTTCCCTTCCTGCCGATCCAACGAGTGCTCGAGATCTCTTGTTCTCACTACGCAGAGATAATGGGAAGTGTGACCGAACGCGAGGATCAGTAAAAGCTGAGAGGAAATCGAAACTAAAAATCTGCACGCGCATTGCCATTTTACTAGCGGCTTCCAATTGGCTGGGATAAATTGCATTACAGGTGAGGCGGGCATCTTAAAAGTGGAGCAGTTGCCAATTTTTTCCACACTAACTAGGCACATCCGGAGCAAAACCATGTTTTTTTGAAAAAGTTGTACATACATCCAGGAGCAGGGAAAAAGTGAGGTAAATGGTCAGATATGGGACAAATCGGAAAGTGAACCAAACTGATCCGTGACACGGAGCTAGAGAGTGTGGAAAACTTGCAGAAAACGGAACTGTCCCAAATAATTGTTCTAGAACAAACCTGTAGTGTGGAAAGGCTCCTTGTCTATTAATTCAGATTCTATGGTCTTCAATGATAGACTATCTTTCAGTCTACGTACATGGAAGAAGGTTGTCATACTTTAGAAGCAATTTCTCCAAGCCTTCCCAGAGTTTTCTTGCAGGACAAGCTAATTGCAAAATCCAGTAACAAAATCCACATAATACTTTTCCTTTACAGCAACAAAACTAACATAAAACTGGTGGCCAGAAGGACAGGAAAAACTGCTGTTGGGTGAGCTGGGGAAGGCAGGAAGGAGCAACAAAACCCTGTTTAGCTGTTTTGTTTCATGGAAAAAAGGGAAGCAACAGGAAACGTCATGGTTTGCCAGCATTTGGAAATGGCACAGCTTCTCTGCTCTACCCTGCAGTGGCTTTGGAAAGGGAAAAAAACAATGCATAAAGCAAAGCTCAGGAAGAACACAAGCACATAAATGGCCCTTGCCATTTGTGGACTTTGGCAGCCCTGTAGTAGGTATGATCTAACCCAAATACACGATCACGAACAGTCGGTCCAGGTGATTTAATGTCATGAGGGTGGAATTTTACCTCCCATGAGGCACTCGTAAGACACAGTTGTGTGAAATGATTTAAGCAAACACCAAATACTAAGGTGTTTTTTTTAAAAAAAATACGGTTTTTCAAAGCAGTTACTGGCTGTTTGATTTGCTCATTGTTCATACAATTGACTGTCAAGTGGTGTGCAGCAAAAAAAATCTTGGGAAAGAGGGAAGTAGGATTCCTAATGGTCTGTGACAATGTGCATGCACGAAATGCTGCCAATTGCATAGTACTGTCTTATATGGTAGAATAGGTAAAGAAGTAACCTGGGCTCAAGGTGTCCATTAACTGCTGAACTGTTTGATGAAAAAACATGGTCTCATTCATTAGTTAACAACCATGAAACAAACAGGTGGGGTTCAAGCATCTCCAATTTATTTTTTGTGATCATGTATACATTGGTTTATATTCATTTATCTATTTCAATGGAAACTCTCTGGATGACCACGGGCCAGTCACTAAGATTGCCAGCTCTGAGCTGGGAAATATGTGGAGATTTTTGGGGTGGAGCCTAAAGAGGGCGGGGTTTGGGAAGGAAGTACTATGCCGTAGACCCCACCTTCCAAAGGGGCCATTTTCTCCAGGGTAACTGATCTTTGTTGCCTGGAGATCAGTTGTAATCTCAGGAGATCTTCCATTACCACCTGTAGGTTGGCACCCCTTCCAGCCACACTCTCAGCTTATCTAGGGTTGTTGCTGGAGGAGCAGAGAACAATATTATAAGCTGACTTGGGTTCCCACTAGGAGAAAATGCTGTATAAATACCTGAACAAATAATTAAAGTCCCCCATTGTTCACTGCTTGACATTTGTATTCTTCAGTTCTGATTTCTTATGCATTAGAAAAATTCACAATAAGGAACTCAAGCTTTAAGAAAGAAGAACAATTACAATGGCACAAATGTTGCACAATGAAAGCAAAACATAGTTTGGGTCAGCCTTAAACTTAACACAACTGCTAGTCTGCTCCAAGTCTCAGGCTCCTAGACGGTGGTGCAATCACAAGGATGGGAACACAATCCCATTGGGTCTTGCCATGGCCATTCAGGGGAGTCCACGAGACTGTGGCATCAAAGGTTATGCTTGTGCCTGTTCAGAGACTAATAGTAACAATTCTTCCCAGCCCAGCAAGACAACTCCTGCTCCTTATCTGGGTTCTGACCTGGGGAGCCTGAGAATGTTTTTGCTTTGGGGAATGACCATTAGGGGAGGGGGTGCTTGGCTGGGGATATAGACGACAGCTATGTAGTTGAATAAGTGGCGTAGCTACCATGTGATAGGGTAGGACAGGCACCCTGGGCAGACACTATTGGGGTCACATGGGGGGCAGAAAATTGTCCCACACCCCTCCTCCTTCCCCTCTCACCCTGCCCCGCCAGGCCCAGCAGAGACTGCTGCCAGGCCAGCCTTGCCTGGCCAGGCCTGGTGAAGGCTGCTCTGGGTGCACCTGCCTGGCCCTGCCCCACCTGGCCAGGTCCTGCCGCTGGCTAAGGTAAGTGGTGCATGGGGGGAGGTGGAAAACTTGGAGTCTGCCCCAGGCTCCATTTCCCCTAGCTACGCCCCTGAGTTGAATGTTAGATTAGATCCTACAAAAACCCTGCTGGAGTGACCCATTTCATACTGTGAAGCAATAAACCTGGTTATCGAGATGAGGCCAATAGACATGACATCAGCACTTCTCAACTTTTTGGGTTGCAGCGTAGAGGTCAAATTCGCAGTGCACCCAGGTCTGTGAAAAACAGAGCGGCTTTTTCCTTTAATCTGAACACAACATCACAGAATGCTCTGAGCTTTTCTTAAGCGAGACATTCATTTGGCCCGGACTATACCAGGAAGCAGTTCTGGGTGTAGAGCAGTTGATGATAAATATCTCCCAAGAAAATTATTCATCTCCACTATGCAGGCCGAAGGAAGTTTGGGCCTTGGTTTTCATTAACGGGACAACTTAATCAGATGTCATTGAAGATGCCAGGCGGAATAGAAGTAAGCTTCACGTGCATTCATTGGCTGCCGACGGCTTTGTAATCTCTCGATATTTGTTGCCTATTCTTTTCGCCATGCCTTTGAAAGCCAACATCTGAAGCGCTGGGGTGTCTGAACTTCTCCCACTCTGAAATGCAGACACAGACAAGTCGGGAGGGAGAAGAGGGGGAGTGACGCAGACAATGGGAATTGGACTTTTCGTTTGAGGCTGAGAGATAAGCCTCCGCAGCAAATGGCCCCGTAGTTCCTGCTTCGAAGAAACCGAATCATAATGCTGCTTTTATGGGAATACAATGTACGGCCCGGCCGAAAAGGAAGGATAGTCTAGTAACAGCATGACGTCTGTTGCATAAACCCTACAGTACACATGCGGTAAGAGCCATCCCTCTGAAATTTCAGACAGCTAGGGCATCTGTTTCTCACTTTCAGAAGCAGGCTTCATCCTTATACACAAAAACGGTTTATGAGGAGGATCAATTCAGCCAGCAGGAGTGTTTTCCTCCTCTGGAGGAAGCCTTAACTGACAAGATACTTGGAAGGAATTTGGTAGCTGGGGGATTGAAGGCAGTAAACTCTTGCTTGTAAGAACCTGGAAGATGCAAGAAAGCTCTTTTCTATCAATGCGAAGTAGTTTCCTTCAGGAGGAACAATGAAAAGAAGGCAAAGTATTTCCCAGTCGTTCATGGCTGACCGCTCGCCAGTTTACCCAAGCAGGTGTTAATCCCGGGCTGGAACAGCTCCAGATTCTGGTATCCTAGACCTCATATAAAACATGAAACAGACAGCTGAACTTTGTACCTAGAAAACTGCCAGTGCTTGCTCTCTGTGGTTAGGAGCAGATGTATTCTAATCTGGAGGAACCAGGTTTGATTCCCCACTCTGCTGCTTGGGCTGTGGAGGCTTATCTGGGGAATTCAGATTAGCCTGTGCACTCCCCCACATGCCAGCTGGGTGACCATGGGCTAGTCACAGCTTTCTGGAGACCTCTCAGCCCCACTTACCTCACAGGGTGTTTGTTGTGGGAGGGGGGGAAGGGCAAGGAGATTGTAAGCCCCTTTGAGTCTCCTTACAGGACAGAAAGGGGGGATATAAATCCAAACTCCTCCTCCTCCTCCTCCTCCTCCTCCTCCTCCTCCTCCTCCTCTTCTTCTTCTTCTTCTTCTTCTTCTTCTTCTTCTTCTTCTTCTTCTTCTTCTTCTTCTTCTTCTTCTTCTTCTTCTTCTTCCAAATGCTGATAGACCTCTGGAGTAGACTCGTATAGACCCAGCGGTCCCCAGACCCCAGTTTGAGAAATGCTGTGGTGGATGGTACACTCAGAACATTCAAATGGTTGTATTTTTTTCTGGCTATCATTCCCACTAACCTCTCAAACCCCTTGGAAAAAAGGAAGACACAGTTAATCTTTAGCATTTCCCTCCACTATGAAGATTTCCTTGCTTGCTTGCTCCCACCTTCCCTGCTTCTTCTTCTTCTTCGAAATCAATGGTAAAAATAGCACTCACTTTAGGCTTTCAGTGAACTGGGGAAAGAATAAATGACAATAGTGCAGTAATTTAGGGGCCAATTTCCCTTAAATACATGTTCCGTTAGATATTGAACCCTTTTGATATTTGGAAGCTTTGGGACTTGGTTCTCTGAAAGGAGCCGCATAATTTGCAGGATTCTGTCAATACCGTTTGGCCTAATAGTCCCTCGATTGTGATTCTTCAATAGCTGGAGCTGCTCCGTCTGATTGGAAAGCTCCGTTACCTACATTAGCGCCGATGAAGGCCATTCAAAACGACACAGCTAGGGTGCTGCGTGCATTTCTGTCATTACCCCTATTGTCATGCCTTTATAATTTGGGTGGAAAATCTTTCGGGGCTGAGGACAAGCACATAGGCCGTACACAGGTCATCTTGTGGTCTTTTTGGACAGGCGATATCAGTCAGTTGTTGAAAATCCCAGATCTTGAGAGCCCAAAAACGAATTGAAAATGTTGATGTTGTGTTCTCCATTATTTCCAGATTTGATGCTGTTCTCCCCAGCACAACATACTCTTCTAGAACCTCAAAATATGTTTCACACAAAGCCACATGGAGCCTAGTTAGGGTTGCCAACCTCCAGGTAGGGCCTGGGGGTCTACCACAATGACAGCTGATCTCCGGATGACAGGGATCAGTTCCTCTGGAGAAAATGGCTGCTTGAAAGGGTGGACTCTACACATCTGAAGGACTTTCCTTCCCTAAACCCCACCCTCCATAGTCTCTCCCCCCACCACCAGATGCCCAAGAATTTTCCAATCCTGAGCAGGCAACCTAAAGCTCAACAGCCATTTATGGTGGCCCACCACTTGACCATGGTCTTCTTGTGGAGTCCAAAATCATCAACAGAAATGGGATATTGGTCAAGCTCTTGGTAGACTGGCTTAAATCGCTGGCAGGTTGTACAGTTGAATCACACATAACACCATGTCAAAAAATTTTAGTTTCTGTGGGCCAAAGACCTGATGTTGGGAATTGATGACTGTGATTTAGAATATCTGGTTTCCATACCCCACTTTTCTCTTCTTTTAAGGAGGCTTAACGCAGCTTACATTTACCTTCCCTTCCCCTCCCCAAAACAGACACCTTGTGAGGTAGGTGGGGCTGAAAGAGTTCTGAGGAAACTATGACTAATCCAAGGTCACCCAGGAGGTATCATGTGGAGGAGTGGGGAATCAAATCCACCTGCTCTTAACTACTATACCATGCTGGTAAACTGATCTCTATTGCCAGGAGATCTCCAATCACCAGCCTTTGCTTTCCATTAAGCAATCAATCCTACTGTGGTCTGTTCAATGTGGATTACTCTCAAGAAAATATTTTTAGGCCTCTATGGTATCTGTGGAATGTCGGTTTTCAATGATAAAAGTTGTTCTTTCTAAAAACCTTTCTAGCCTGGCACACCTTCACCCACCCCACTAGATATACCGGCCCCCATCCCATCTACTCCTGTGCAAGGCATTATCAGAGGTAAGAAAATGCTTCGATGCATTTCCCTATCTCTGCAGTCTGTATAAACTCTCAAGGCGGTGATTGTCTTACCAACCTATTAACTTACTTTTTAGAAAGTCATGCCTTTCACTCGGAGACAGCTGACAGAAGGAATTCAGATATGCTGCTGATATCCGAAGAGACTTTTAAAATGGCATTTGCCGAAGTGTCACGGAGAGAGGGGAAGCTTAGCAGAGAGGAAGGATTTATGAATTGCAGGGAAAAAAATGAATGACTGAAAAAGTGAAGTAGAAGGAGCCTATCTAGATATGATTTCTCATTGTGACTGACAGTCAGAATAAGAGTCTGATTTTTGGAAATGCGCCATAATGTCCAATAATGATCAAATTGGAAGACTATTTATCTGCTGTGGTCAGCACCATTCATTAATGGATAAATCTGAGGGGGAAATCACTGTTTCTTGAGAGGTCATTCATTAGACATTCCAAGTCTCATCACCAGAAGTGGCTGCTTCCTTTGGCAGCAACAGCGCAGTGTTGCCTGAACCTGAATCAGAGAGGGGAAATTTGCTTTCTTTTTATTTTACAGGAAATCAAATGAAAACATTATTATAAAAGAGAGTGATATGTGGAGACTGCTGACATGTGACAACATTTGAAACTTTCATGATCAAATATTCTATTTAAAAATGTTAAATAGCAGCAGTGGCGTAGTGGTTAAGACCAGGTGCATTCTAATCTGGAGGAAGCGGGTTTGATTCCCCGCTCTGCCGCTTGAGCTGTGGAGGCTTATCTGGGGAATCCAGATTAACCTATGCACTCCCACACACACCAGCTGGGTGACCTTGGGCTAGTCACAGCTTTTCAGAGCTCTCTCAGCCCCACCCACCTCACAGGGTGTTTGTTGTGAGGGGGGAACGGAAAGGAGATTGTAAGCCCCTTTGAGTCTCCTACAGGAGAGAAAGGGGGAATATAAATCCAAATAATTCTTCTTCTTCTTCTTCTTCTTCTTCTTCTTCTTCTTCTTCTTCTTCTTCTTCTTCTTCTTCTTCTTCTTCTTCTTCTTCTTCTTCAATCTAAAAGATGAAATTAAATTCCTTTTTAAATACACTGTTAAAAGGGTCTCCAGAAAGGTAAAGGGAACTTTTCCTCTGTGTATACAGATGTTTTATTCCAGAGTGAGATTCCAAGAGGAAAAAGTAACAGAGATCAACTGATTCAAAGTAAATGAAGTCTTTATTCACTGGAAATCCATCATGCAGCTATAAAACCACAAATGAACCACAGTATATCACAATGAACCACAATGAACCACAACAGCTTATGGCTGATGGCAATACCAATACTGCTTCTCTTGTTGATGGACAGACCTTTTTCCTCTCTTAGATTGTCACCGCTGGCTTAGTACTTAGCAACTTGGATTTCATCTGTTCCCTCCTAACACTAGAATTGGTAACTATTTTCTTTCTTTTCCACCATTCATTGTTTTTCTCAAATATTGGTGAGCGGAACTGGTTCAATTGAAGTCTGTTCTTGCCAGCACCATTCAAATTGCCCTTAGAACCACTGTCATAGCCAATAGTCCAAAAACTGGAATTTCAAATCCAGTTTTATTCTTATTCTACATTCAATTATTTGCACTGTTTTTATTTTTATGCATTATGCTTATTTTTAACTTGTTGAACACCTGAGCCCCGTCCTGGCGAGGGAAGACTGAGCTATAAAACAAATAATTTTTTTTAAAAAGCAAACTACAATAAACCACAATAAACTATCATAATAAACCCCACTCTCCCTCCCAAACAAATACACACAATTGAGGATGGGATAAGGTGAGGAAAGGAAGGATGTTCAGATGGGCAAAACTACCTGATCCAAGGAGTGTGAGAGGCTGAGGCCCCTTCTGCAGATGCAGAATAATGCACTTCAATCCACTTCCAATGTACTTTGCAGCCGGAATAGCAAAATCCACTTGCAAACAATTGTGAAAGTGGATTGAAAGGGCATTATTCTGCATGAGTGGAAGGGGCCAATCCCACACAGTAAAATCCAGCTTCAAAGTGCATTGAAAGTGGATTGAAAGTGCATTATTCTGCATGAGTGGCAGGGGTCAATTCCACACAGTAAAATCCAGCTTCAAAGTGCATTGAAAGTGGATTGAAAGTGCATTATTCTGCATGAGTAGAAGGGGCCAATTCCACACAGTAAAATCCAGCTTAAAAGTGCATTGAAAGTGGATTGAAAGTGCATTATTCTGCATGAGTGGAAGGGGCCAATCCCACACAGTAAAATCCAGCTTCAAAGTGCATTGAAAGTGGATTGAAAGGGCATTATTCTGCATGAGTGGAAGGGGCCAATCCCACACAGTAAAATCCAGCTTCAAAGTGCATTGAAAGTGGATTGAAAGTGCATTATTCTGCATGAGTGGCAGGGGTCAATTCCACACAGTAAAATCCAGCTTCAAAGTGCATTGAAAGTGGATTGAAAGTGCATTATTCTGCATGAGTAGAAGGGGCCAATTCCACACAGTAAAATCCAGCTTAAAAGTGCATTGAAAGTGGATTGAAAGTGCATTATTCTGCATGAGTGGAAGGGGCCAATTCCACACAGTAAAATCCAGCTTCAAAGTGCATTGAAAGTGGATTGAAAGTGCATTATTCTGCATGAGTGGCAGGGGTCAATTCCACACGAAATGCAAATCCAGCTTAAAAGTGCATTGAAAGTGGATTGAAAGTGCATTATTCTGCATGAGTGGAAGGGGCCAATTCCACACAGTAAAATCCAGCTTCAAAGTGCATTGAAAGTGGATTGAAAGTGCATTATTCTGCATGAGTGGAAGGGGCCTGAGAATCGCAGGGAATCTATGCAGCAGATGAACAACATGTTAAAGCCTACACTTATTGAGACTGAAAACTCCTCTGATCAAAATCAGAACTCATGAAACTGCCTTACCTTGAGTAAGACCTTGGTTTACCACAATTAATATTCTCTACTCAGACAGGCAGTGACTTCCCTGGATTCCAGGTAGCGGCCTTTCACATCATCTGCTGCCTGATCTTTTTAACAGAAGGTGCTGGCCATTCAACCTGGGACCTTCTGCTGGCAAAACAGATGCTCTGGCGCCTGAACTAATAACCAAATAGCATTTGAACGAATAACTAAAAGCAAATAACGAATGCAAATGCAGCACCAAGGCAAAGGAGACGAAATATCAATTTAATAGAAGTGTTAAAGGCCAAGCTGCACAATATGGCATGTTTCATTTCCTTGACATGGCATGTTTCATTTCAATTTTCAAGGGTCATATTCAGTCTTCTGCTAGGAAAGACTAAAGAGAAAGGAATGAGAACTCAAAATGTGAAGTACAGTTCTTAATTGGGAAGCATTCACGTATCCCACCATGCAGTCATATCAGATTTTGAAATGAACAACTTCTTCACTGGTCTAGCCTGTAACATCTTTTCTCAGTCAATCCAAACCTGAGCTTTAACATCCACACTTTGGGTTTACGGTATCTTTAAAAACCATTTACTGATCTGTTTAATCTGTGTATCAATATATGTTGTTACAAGCCTGAACAGGCAATTTCTACACTGTAACAATAGTTAAGCAGTGCTGTATAAACAAATAAAGATTAACTACAAACAATTTTTTTTAAAAAAAAACCTTTAATTACTATCTACAAATATTAGCAGTGATCAAGTTAACAGTGATCAAGAGTTCTTTGATGACAAAATTCATCTTGCCCATGGCCTTGAGTTTGGCCCTGACTTTTGGACTACCAACTGCTACCATAGATGCCCTGAGGGGCAAGATGGTCGGTATTACTGGGCCAGGCAATGCTTAGTTCCTGAACATCACCCATTGGCCCAGGATTGCCAGGTTTCCTCTCCTACCACCAGGTGCTGCCGAGGGATGGGGGGAGGGTTGCCAGATCCAGCTATGGAAACTGCTGGATATTTGGAGATGCAGCCTGAGGAGGAAAGAGACCCCTGTGGGGTGCAAGATGTCAGAACAGCTGGATCAAGGCAGATCAGACCAGTGGCGACCAGAACTGGAGTACTGTGTTCAGTTCTGGTCACCACATCTCAAAAAGGATATCGAAGAGATAGAAAAAGTGCAGAGAAGGGCAACGAGGATGATTGAGGGACTAGAGCACCTTCCTTATGAGGAGAGGCTGCAGCGTTTGGGACTCTTTAGTTTGGAGAGGAGACGGCTGAGGGGGGATATGATTGAAGTCTATAAAATTATGCATGGGGTAGAAAATGTTGACAGAGAGAAATTTTTCTCTCTTTCTCACAATACTAGAACCAGGGGGCATTCATTGAAAATGCTGGGGGGCGGGGAGAATTAGGACTAATAAAAGGAAACACTTCTTCACGCAACGGGCGATTGGTGTTTGGAATATGCTGCCACAGGACGTGGTGATGGCCACTAACTTGGATAGCTTTAAAAGGGGCTTGGATAGATTTATGGAGGAGAACTCAATCTATGGCTACCAATCTTGATCCTCCTTGATCTGAGATTGCAAATGCCTTAGCAGACCAGATGCTCAGGAACAGCAGCAGCAGAAAGCCATTGCTTTCACATCCTACACATGAGCTCCCAAAGGCACCTGGTGGGCCACTGAGAGTAGCAGAGTGCTGGACTAGATGGACTCTGGTCTGATCCAGCAGGCTAGTTCTTATGTTCTTATGATCAGCACTGCTGATTCTTTGGGACCTGACAGCAGCATGTGATATAGTCAACCATGACCTCCTGACTCACTCCATTGCTAATGCTAGGATACGCGGAACAGCCTTACAGTGGCCGTGCTCCTTTCTCCAGGGCTGAGGACAGAGGAAAGCATTGGGAGAGAGGATCTCTTCATGACACCCCTTGGTGAGTGGGGTCCCACAAGCATCAATCCTCTTTCCCAGGTTGTTTATTATCTATAAGTGATCCCTTGTCCAGTTGGTACAGAGTTTCAGGCTGGGTTATCAGCAGTATGCTGATGATACCCACTTACCCAGCTATATCTGTTGATGGGTAGCAGATCTGACACTGCCTCAGATACATTGGAGGCTGTAGTAAGATGGATGAAGCAGTTGATTGAAACTAAAAAGGGGCTTTCCCCACTGACAGAGTTGAACTGGTTTCTACCTAGGTTCGCCTCAGTGAATCCCCACTGCCACCGAGCTCAACATTGTTTCGTCTCAGTTCCCCCACCCCCCCAGAACTGCGACATCCTTATGAACTACACTTTTCTGCCGGAACAAGGTCGATACCACTTCGAAGTGGGGAAGCATTGAAACAATACCTCATCCGTTCAACCAATCACAAGCCGCTTTTGTGGCATGCGCAGAACGGGAGAGTCATGGCGGACAGAAAGCGCATGTAACTGTAAACTGTAAACTGTAAAAACTGAAAGAAAAAAAGAACGCTCCCGTTTCCCGCTGTAACACAAGCGCCAATCACGATCGAGGAGGGAAACAGGCACCAAGATGATCCTGCCCACTTAGCTCGGTTCCAGGTGGCCAACTCAGTTGCTGTGGGGACAGCCTGGAATCGCCCTCCACTGGAGGGAAACGAGTTGACCTTAGCTCCCTTCTGTAGTGGGGAAAGCTAGGTTTGTCAAAGACAGAGGTCCTACAGTTGGATCAGGGAGATTCAGATGTGGGTGACCAGCTTCCAGCTCATGCAACTAATACCTGCACTGTCTATCAAAAGCCTAGGTGTGATTCTTGATGTCTCTCTCTCTATGGAGGCTCAGGTCACACACACAGCCAGACTGGCACTTTTCCATCTATGCCAGGCTATGCATCTGGTACCCTACTTGTTCCGCCTCTACCTTGCCATGGTGGTCCATGCAAGGGTCACCTCCAGACGAGACCTCTGTAACTCGTTCTGTGCAAGGCTGTGCTTGGGACTGATCCAGAAACCCCGACTGGTTCAAAATGCAGCCTTATGGGGACACCATGGAGAGCCCACATCCAGCCAGTGCTCCGTCAGTTGCATTGCCTCCAGGTAGAGTACCGAATCAGGTTCAAGGTGTTGGCATTAATCTTTAAAGCCCTAAATGGTCTAGGATCGGCATTTCTGTTGGGCCACCTCTCCTGATAGAACCCTCAGAGAGTGTTTACTCAGCAAATAATAACCTTCAGGAGATCCCTGGACCAAAAACTGTCCAGCTGTCCTTGACTGGGGTCAGAACCTTTTTAGCTCTGACCCCAGCCTGGTGGAACTCTCCATCAATGAGACCAGGACCCTGCAGGATCTATCACAGTTCTGAAGGGCCTGCAAGACAAAGTTGTTCTGCCAGACTTATGGTAGAGGGCAGCAACAGTATTCCAACTTAAGCTGTTCTCTCCAGTCTTCTTTTCTCTCCTCTGGTTGTTGAGTTATTAGATTATTGCTGCTATCCCAGGCCTTGCTGGAATGTATGTGGATGGGTGCCATCATATAGGAATTGCTGTTGTTGAATTTTAATTGATTAATTTATTAGTTTCACCCATCTGAGCCCATCTGATGGGGAGAGCAATTTGCAAGTTGAATTAATAACAAGAACAACAAAAAGGCCACCTTGATTGGATCCACATTATACTAAACTGATACATCATAACATCCTACATTCTTAGGAAGAACCTGATGCATATGAAAGCCAGCACTGGTGGAGAATCGGGCAGCTGTAATATTGTTATTGTTATTAAGTTGTCATTTCCTCAAGAGGAACTGACCTCTGTAGACTAGAGATCACTCGCAACAGCAGAAAAACTCCAGGCCTCCCCTGGAGGTTGGCAACCCTATGTATCAGTCACAGCATGCAACTTCAGCAGCAGCTTCCAAACGCATTCTGTCTCTGTGGTGCTGTTTTCATGCTCCAGAAGTTTGCAGAAGATCAGCTTGCGATAAGCGAAGCGGCGCAACGTTCTCAGCAGGGCTTTGCTACCCTCATCACATCCCAGACACTGGCACTGCTGATGCTCTTGGATGTGCTGTTGCAGCATTTGCAAAAAGTTCTAGCGGAGGGGAAAAGTCCATTGGATAGAAGGATGCTGAATTCACTTCTTCGGTTGTAAAGCTACATGGAAGATGAGTCCGGGTCAGCTAAGGACCTGTCGTATTGTTTGGTTGTATTTTGAGGCTGAACCCAATTGGTTAACCCCAGTGGGGTGACATGCTGAAAAATCTCCAGGTTAACAGAGACAGGGATCGCATCCTTTTAAACAGAGAAAGACATTGTGGGGTGTGTGTGTGTGTGTGTGTGTGTCTTCCTATGAATCAGCAAGGGCAGCCTCACCTTATCAACCTTAGATGCCCCATTCATAACATACACCCTGTATAGATCTGGGAAACAGGCTCATGGGAGACCAATAAATCCTCTGCTACAAATTATACACTGAGCTCTTAAGGGAATTCGAATAAATCTTTGCAGACATTTAGTGGGTAATCTCCTGATCAGATTCTCATTTTTATTTAGAGGAAATAACGTATTAGCTCTTCTGCTGTGTGCCAACTCAGTGCTATATATCAAAAAAATGAAAAATATGAACATTGTCAAAATATTGATCTTGAGCCAAGACGAAAGGATACAGATAGACATATATCGATAGAGATAGGGATAAGGATATGTAGATAGAAATAGAGATACAGTGATAGAGAGACTGAGATAGACATATCTAAATAGAAGTAGTAACATCTAAATAGAGATTAGAGATAGAGATATGCCCTGCCCCTGTAACAGAGGTTTATTGGAATATTATTTACCAGGTGATTCTTACATCTGCACCATGAACAGCTTCAACTGCCCTCGTGCACACATTAAGTCTCTGTAAAAGGGCAAGACATTTTTATTTCAGCTCTCAGACCTCCACGACCACAAAAGATGGCAGGAAAACATACACTGCTAGAGGGAAGTTCTTGGCTCACGTGCAGTTTCACCGGTGGAAAGTGTACCTGACCAAGAGTCCCAACCCAGCAGCCTGTGTACCATCATAACAAATCAAAGGATGCCTGCATCTTTGGAGAGAGACACATCACAGATGCTGGGGAAACCAAGGACATAATGGGTCAGCCCAGACTAACCTGGCAGCAGAGCAATGAATGGGCAGTTGTATACATGAAACAGAAGATGGTGGTAGAATTCCAGGGTAGTCGAAAAGGCCGGTCTATTTCAGGTTGTGGAAGACAGGAATAATGTTCCCTTATGTTAAAGAAATCCCTGTAAATAACATATTAACACAGCAGTGGTGGGATCCAAAATTTTAGTAACAGGTTCCCATGGTGGTGGGATTCAAACTGTGGCATAGTGCCAATGGGGCTGGGCGGGGCACGATGGGGGCATGGCCGGGCATTCCGGGGGCGGGGCATTCCTGGGCGGGGCTGTGGCAAGGATGCAGCTGCTGCGCCGGTCCTTGGGCAGGAAACGAATGCACGCAGGCGCGGGCTGCCACACATGCCAGTGCACCTCCTGCTAGACTGCTTCAAGTTCTGCGCGCTACTGCTGAGAGGAGGGGAGTAACCAAGGCAAAAACCACGTGGCAAAATCACCAATTAGTAACCCCCTCTCGGCACACACAAATAATTAGTAACCTACTCTCGGGAACCTGTGAGAACCTGCTGGATCCCACCTCTGGGTTACAGCCTTTTGCATGGTGTGCCAGTTGTTCAGTTAGAAATGCTAGGGAACTTCAAAAATGTGACTTTGCACCCTTACAGTCCAAAGAGGTTCGATCCATTTTACCACTTCAGTATTCTGCCTGCTGATTACCCCCTCGTTTGACCACATGTGTGAACCAGGTGAGTGCAGGGTGAAGTAAAACTGGATACACCTTGAGTCTTTTCAAAGCCTTGAGATGCTACAGATAACCCCATTTCCAACTTGTACCCTTACATCTGGTACATCTGTCACTTCTTGTTATTCACCCTTTTACTGAAACTTTCAGGCATTGCCTTTTCCCACAAGTTCTCAAGGAGGCTTCTAAGAAAAAAACATCAAAACCACAGTACAAAAAAAGTTTACAGCCATTCCGTGAAATGACATGTCACAAGAATCTTCAAAGTCATCCACAGAATCACAACTAGATGTATTCCAGCCCTTCTCTAATGGAGCAATGGGAGCCATATTTTTTTTTTGGGGGGGGGGGACCAGCATTACACAATGCCATGATGTTCTGAAAGTGACATCATGATGTCATGTGACACTCCAAGAATTTCCCTAATCTCTCTGGTTTTTACCTCAGAGATTGGAGGAATTCCTAGACAACTGCACAAAAATGTGGCACCATTTCCAAATATTCATTTGGAAGTAACACAGGAGCCTTTCCCCCCCACTCCATGTCCCCACAAATGCTTCAGTTACCAATTGTTACCGGCAAGCAACCCTAATTACAACTCGTTTGGCATGTTCTTTATTCATGTTAATGGCCTAGCTCTTCCCTATGTCAATCATGTTGCATAAGAGAAGACATTCCAAATAGAGTTGGATTTATTCACAAGTTAATTAAGGTACAGTTTAGGGCTTCAGGCAGGGTTGCCAGTTTTTAGGTGGTGGCAGCCAATTCCCTGCCACTGCACTCGCCTACCAATAATGAACATAGTGGTGGGTGGAAACAAGCCAGATTCTCTATGAATCAGATTCTCTATGAGGTGGGCGTGACGTCACTTCTGGGTTTCAACTGGAAATGATGTCACGGTATTGCTGATGCAATTTTTTAAATCATCCACTGCCTTATTGTCACATCCTGGCAACCGTAGACCTAGATTATTAGCGGCCTCATACTACAAAATAATTCATGAATTGCTACTTTTGTGAGGTGGCTCATAAATCTAATATACAGTTTAGGGCCTCAGCATGTCTTAATCAGGGTCTGTTTCCAAAATTTGGGTGCCACCACTGAAAAGGCTTTAAGCAGCACCAACCTCAGCCTCTTACATTCCTAAATTTTCCATGAGGTCAGCTGCCCTTTAAATGCCAGCTATGCAACAGCGTCCAGGTAACAGACATTCTGTGCTAAGCAAAAGATTATCTGGCCTAATAGCTTCAGTGTGTAGCTGTGTTTACTCTGCTGCAGTCCTTCCTAGCTGGTGAGCTTCTTGGATTTCGGCTCAGAGAAGAAACTGCTGACCTCTTCCCTTGCAATGAGTTATGGCAGAAATAAAAGAGTTAGCCTAAAGGAACAAGGAACTAAATTTCAGACAAGCAAAATAGCATCTGTCATAAGAGATATAGGTGCTGGTGAGCTAGCCTTTTTGTTTCTTCAAACCTGTGCAAGAGCTTGTAAAATAACAGCACCGTTGACATCCTGATGTTTACTCAGAAGTAAATTCCACTTTGTTCAAGAGCATTTAATTTGCATAAGATTGCATTTATAACCCAGTAGAGCAAATAGTGCAATAAAGCAAATAGTTAACCTCATATACTTAAATCAAGCGACTTAACAGTTTGATTCATAGGACAATTGAGTTATATTGGCTGCTGGTGGAAGCTTACTTTTGGTTATTCCTTTTTATGCTCAGTGGGTTTACAGCTGTCTTCTCCGTGAGATTTGGTGTGGTGTAGTGCAGGGATGGCCAGCCTATGGTGCTCCAGATGTTCATGGACTACAATTCCCACCCAGCACTCTTCATGCACATATAAAGAACAGAATATCCCTGCTGGATCAGACCACGGGTCCCTTTAGTCCAGCATCCTGTCTGATTCAGCAGCTAACCAGTTACTCTGGAGGGCCAACAACAGGGCATAGAGGCCAAGACCTTCCCCATTGTTGCCTCCTGGCACTGGGATTCAAAGGTTAACTGTCCTGAATGTGGAGCTTCCCTTTGGTAACCATGGCTAGTAGCCACTGATGGACCTACCCTCCATGAATCTGTCGAATCCCCTTTATGCTTGTGGCCATCACTACATCCTCTGCCAGCAAATCCCTCATTTTAATAACTTGTTTTATAACAAAGTATTTCCTTTTGTTTGCTCCCCGTAAACTTCATTGGATGCCTTCTAGTTCTAGTAAAAGGGCCTCACGTTTCAGTCTACAGAATCTCTAGCTAAAATGTACATTATACTGGGTTTGAGAGAGACCTTTCTCAGCTGAGGGCCCCTGGAGAGCCATAGCCAATTAAAGACAATAATACTCACTTAAATGGACCAATGGTATGATCTGATATAAGGCAGTTTCCTACACTTTTAACCAAAGGCAAGTTGCTGTTTTGGCTGCTACTCTTCTTCTCTGAAGAAGAACTCTGTGCCAGTTGAAAACTTTCTCCTATTATTTGGCTGAACTAATAAGGTCTGCTATGCAGTATTTTGACTCTGTGGAATGCAACTGTGGATACTCATTTATCACTGACCATCTTATCAATTGTGTCACGGAACCAGACCGGATGATATTTAGGGTGGGGGTTGCTAGAGCAGAGAACGTGCCCCTCCCTGCCTCAATGTTACAGCCAATGGCAACTGTTAATGCCATAAAGTAATTCATCCCTGTCGTCATAACCCAAGATTAAACAGCCCTAAAAACACTGAAACAGCAATTTTGTGATTAGCTTGATGGATATTTACAATCCTTAATGAAACATTATATAGTCCTTTGAGCACAGTGCTAACATCTTGTGCATCTGAATTGTTCCACAGCCAAAAGTAGTCTAACTGTATCCAGATCACATTGTGGCAATAATGGTGTTTGTGTGTGGCGGGTGCGAGAGGGAAGGGGGGGGGGATTAAATAATTCCAGAAGATTGAACGTCCTCATTTATACTTGTTTGTCGTTCTCGTCTGTAAATTTGTACCTACATGTTCTAAGCCTTTTTTTAAAAAAAATCTTTTGAATTAGCTCTTCTGTGGGGGAGGAGTAGATTTTTGTCAGAAACTGCCTTCCCCAGAGACATACAGAAAATGAAGAAAAGTCATCATTTCAGTTAACGGACTGAAATATCTATTATCATCAGCAGTCCTGGAGCTATTATAAATGGAAGTGCTCTCAATAGATTTATTGCTAACTGCCTACTTGTTTATTTTGGATGCTGCAATGACCTGGCAGCCCAAATCAAGGAAGGAAGGGAAGGGAAGAAGGTGCATGTCGGCCATGTTTGACTTTTAAACACACAGGTGTTGAACACAGCAACAGCCAGACAAGGATTTTTACCCACATCTCAGAACTCTTGTGGCACAATATAGCAAATGCTGGGGGGGGGGGGGGAACAGACACAAATCAACCCCTGCTTTGCCTCAAAAGTAACTGTGCTGAGCAGTACCTGAACATGTGCAGAAGGAAATAACAAAGCTAGGATTTCCAAGCTCTGGGTTGTGAAATACCTGGATATTTTCAAAATGGAGCCTGAGGAGGGCCGGGTTTGTGAGGGGAGGGATTTCAGTGAGGTGTAATGCTATATAGTCCACCTTCCAAAGAGACCATTTTGTCCAGTTGAACTGAACTGGACTGGGGATCAATGTCCAGCTACAAAACCCATAACCGTTTAGTCATTTTTAAAGGAAGGAGCTTATTTGGGTTTTGGAATGAGGTAAAGGAAGAGCCTATTTTATCATACTACCGGTACCATAGAATAAAAGGCAATTGTTATGTAAATCCTATGCAAAAGCAAACACGCAAAACAGTTAAAAGGTCCTTTAAAAAATTCCCTAAACGTCACCATCCCCCTTGAAAACCCCCCCCCCCAACTCCCAGGGCCTGTCTTGACTCCATCCACACAGAGGTTTCTCTCCCCCTTGGCTTCCAAAGTGCAATAGTGGCTTTGGAGAATTCAGCCAACGTTGTGCATTGATCATCCTCTTTCCAGGTGCCCCCTATCTTTGGCAAACTCTTTCTCAAACCTGGTTTGGTAGGATTTTCCAAACAGAATGCACTCCTCCAAGCACTGTTTGTTTGGATGGGGAAATGTGCAATTTCAAAGCCCTCTTCCAGTGTTCTTTTCCTTCCTTCACACATTTTCTCTACCATGACACCATAGGGGTTTTTGAAAGTTTTTTTTAAAAATGTGTTTGCTATTTCACACTTGTGCAATAAGAGTGTACAGATAAATTGTCAGACTCTGTTAGTTCCCTTACTTCCCAATTTTCTTTTCTTTTTTTAAAAAAAGCCCTAGCTTTTTCCATTGTATAGATGTTTTGCAACAACTTGCATTTTAAAAAATGAAAACTGGGAATTCAGAGAGCTAATAATATATCATGATGATAGATCTCTGTATCATTATTGTGTGTAATAGCAATTGATGATTTTTAAAAGCTTCCAAATGCTCCCTCTGGTGGTGCAGAAGGAAGGAAATTGCAGCTAATGAAGAAAAAGAAGCACAAAAGCTGTATTGCCAAATAGAAGAGGGGTTTTTTTTGGATTTATATCCCCCCTTTCTCTCCTGCAGGAGACTCAAAGGGGCTTACAATCTCCTTGCCCTTCCCCCCCCTCACAACAAACACTCTGTGAGGTAGGTGGGGCTGAGAGAGCTCCAAGAAGCTGTGACTAGCCCAAGGTCACCCAGCTGGTGTGTGCGGGAGTGCACAGGCTAATCTGAATCCCCCAGATAAGCCTCCATAGCTCAGGCGGCAGAGCAGAGAAGCAAACCTGGTTCCTCCAGATTAGATACACGAGCTCTTAACCTCCTACGCCACAGAAGAAGAGCTGTTTTTTATAACCCACTTTTTGCTGCCTTTAGGAAACTCAAAGCAACTTATAATCACCTTCCCTTCCCACAGCAGACACCTTGTGAAGTAGGCAGGGTGGGGTAGGGACACGGAGAGAGTTATGAGAGAACTCTGACAGGCCCAAGGTCATCCAGGAGGCTCCATGTGGAGGAGTGAGGAAAACAAACACAAGTTTCTCCATGTTGTCAAATTGGGACAACACATTTTACTTTTGCTAAGGGGTTTTCTCACCCAAGAAAAGATCAAGGGCCTCTGAGACTTGGCTGTATTGAAAAGGATTGTAGAAAGTATAGCTCACTTCGCTTCATGTTGACATATAGATTAATAAGGTTGAAGATATCTGATATGGGAGATATAAAAGAAAAACAACTTACTGAAGACTCTGAGGCCCCTTCCGCACACACAAAATAATGCATTTTCAAACCACTTTCACAACTGTTTGCAAGTGGATTTTGCTATTCCGCACAGCTTCAAAGAGCACTGAAAGCAGTTTGAAAGTGCGTTATTCTGCATGTGCGGAATGAGCCTGAGTTAGATAAAAATTCGAGATTGCTATCTTGCCAATTAGAATTTACTGGTACATATTAATTTCCATGTGAACACATCCTCTAATAGGTGTAGATATGGTTTTGTTTTGTTCTGCAGGGTGGCTTAATCCCTTGCCTCTGTCTTCATACTCCCCACAAGTCCCTTCAGCACAGCTAGCTGCCACAATGAAAGAAAAGAGGTTCAGGTTAGTATCACACCCCGAAGAGACTAAACTTCAGGAAAACTAAAGCCAGCATGGTCTAATGGTTAACAGCAGGTGGACTCTATCTGGAGAACTGGGTTTTGGGGATGGCTGTTTTTCCTTTATATTGTTCAGTTTTCATGATCACGGTGGCATTTCCCTTGTCTGCTGGAAGTGTGATGATTTCTGGATCTGAGCTGAGATTCTTAATGGCATTTCTTTCCTTTCGTGTAATGTTGCTGGAGGGAAGTTTTGCTTTTTGTCATATCCTTGCTGTTTCTCCTCTTAGTTCCTCTTAGTTCCTCTTCTGGAAGATGCCGGATGGCTGATTCTATGGCCCCTTCCGGACACACGAGACGACTCAGGTTCGACTCGTGTCAGCGGAATTGTACCTCAGCTCGAGTCCTCCCGTTCCTCCGCACAGCAGCTGACTCGTGTCTCCGGAGCTGAGCTCAGAGGGCGGGACCACCTCCCTGCGCTGTGTTCTGATTGGTTGCCGTCGCCACGAGTCTCCCGATTTGCGCATGCCCAAAGCTTCTCGCCGCCGCCATGAGTCTCCCGTTCTGTGCATGGCGAAACACTGAACTGTGATTGGCTGGCTGGCAGAGTCGAGGCGACGGAGATTCCGCACTCCGCCGGCTTCGGCTCGAGAGCAACCCGAGTCCGCCAGTCGACTCGACCCCCCAGTCGAGCTCAGAAATTCAACGGCGAGAGGGGGGTGAGTCGAGTCAGACATGAGTCCGACGCTACATCTGTGCGGAGGACTCGGGTCAGACTCAAGTCGATCTAAGGTCGACTCCTACAATGCGGAAGGGCCCTATATTAGCAATGATGTCTTCCACAGGAACTCTGGTGAGAGTGACAGCAAAATTGCCTCCCTTGGCCAGGATGGATGTTTTGTCACTGGAGAGTTGCCGTTCAGTCAAATTTATAATGATCACATTGCTCATGTGAGAATAGAAATGGAGAAGGCGAGCATGATGTTGTAAGTTGTTTTGGGTCCCGATAGCGGAGGAAAACTGAGCATAAATGTTTAAATAAACAAATGAAGAAGGTGGCTTCACATGAAGCTGGCTTATACTGCTGGTCTATCAAAGTATATTGTCTACCCTGTCTGGTGGCAGCTTTCTAGGGTCTCAAGATGAGGTCTTCCACATTTGGGACAGAATGGATATACTCTGTTAAGAGGGCAGAAAACCCCTGAGAAATCACACTGGTATGCTCAACCACTTGGATCCCAGTTTGTTTCAGAAGATTGCAAGAATAGCAGAACAAGATAATGCTTTTTTTGGGGGGGGGGGGGTACTGCTAGAAACAGAACTGAACACAACTGATGGGCATAGGCAGACATGGCCGTGATTTATATTTATTATCAGTGCTTATTTCTTTCTGAAGGGAGACTCAAAAGCAGCTAACAATCCATAAAACAACTATCAAAACCTAATAAAATTGTACAACAAAACTAAATAAAAAGGGGAAAGCTGCATCGTAAAACTATAAATAACTAATTGGCATCATAAAACCAAACCTCAGAAAAATGATTCTCAAATGCAGTTTAGGGTAACTTTCAGCCAAAGGTAAGGACTTTTAAATCCCTGGTCATTTCAACTACTCCAGCACAGAAATCACTGGACTTAAATTTGCTATACTAGATTAAATTTGCAATACTAGAACCAGGGGGCATTCATTGAAAATGCTGGGGGGAAGAATTCGGACTAATAAAAGGAAACACTTCTTCACGCAACGTGTGATTGGTGTTTGGAATATGCTGCCACAGGAGGTGGTGATGGCCACTAACCTGGATAGCTTTAAAAGGGGCTTGGACAGATTTATGGAGGAGAAGTCAATTTATGGCTACCAATCTTGATCCTCTTTGATCTGAGATTGCAAATGCCTTAACAGTCCAGGTGCTCGGGAGCAACAGCCGCAGAAGGCCATTGCTTTCACATCCTACATGTGAACTCCCAAAGGCACCTGGTGGGCCACTGCGAGTAGCAGAGAGCTGGACTAGATGGACTCTGGTCTGATCCAGCTGGCTTGTTCTTATGTTCTTCTTATGTTCTTATGCTAGGTTGGTTTGTGAGCCTGCTTGTTTATCTTTACAATATCTACTAATATTGCTTTGGCTGCTGCTACTACTAATACTTATTATTAGCAAAATCCATCCAATTGTGGCTCATTTTGTGTTCCATGACCACATCTATCAGAATTGCCAGCTAGGCTTTAAGTTTTAAGTAGAGTCTAATTTCAATTGTATTTTTAACTTGTCTTGGATTTGATTTTAATTAACAGTAGTTTTAATTGTTTATTAAATTGAGTTTTATCATGCTACATTTAATTACTGTAAGCCCCTCTGAGCACTTTTGGGGAGGGTGGCATATAAATTTAAACAAACAAACAAATATTATGTATACGAACAGTCATAAAACAACTCAAACTATCAGTGAAGACCCATTGATCTTTGTGGAAAAGTTAAATGAACTGAACTTTTGGTGGGACTTAATTTCACTTCTCACATTTCCTGTCCTGCATCAACCCACAATGTTCTTTGAAATTTTGTTTCTGGGGGATAAGGAGTTTCCAGGAATAGCACTGGGGGTCATTTTAAGCTGTAGTGGAAGAAGGGAAATGGAAAAGTTTGCTCTACGGGCAGAAACACTCATGCCCATGAAAACCCCTTGCTGCAACTAAGCTGGTGGATGTTTTACCTTCAAAGGATTGTGTCTCCTCTTTCTCTTAAACTTCTAATAATACCAGCCCAATAGCTCTTATACTATTATAGCTGCTACAATTTACTTGATTACCAATAATACTAGTACTGGAGTATCTACAGTTGCCTATTATGATCACTGCAACTTGACTTAGCACTAACTATGCAATCCTATGCAGAGTTGCTTCAGTTTAATCTGTTAAATTCTCAGTTTAATCCCATAAAACCATCACAAGGCAGTTTAATTGGACTCTGCATCGGACTGCACTGTTATGCGACTAGTAGCTCTACTCCTATAGTTACTAACAGTGCAAGTATCATGGTATAGATTACTGCTGCTGCCAGTGGTGCCTGTTACTCTCTCATTACACAACAGCTGTCAGAAATAGTTTAGAAGTGCAGCACAAGCAGACAGTGCAAAGAATAACAAAACTGTGGTCCTAAAAGGGGCTCAGATATACAGGTTAAGAAATATGCTATTTGGCATCTAACCCTTGTCCAGTTCGTACCTGAGCTTCTGAGTACTGCAAAGAATAACAAAATTGTGGTCCTAAAAGGGGCTCAGATATACAGGTTAAGAAATATGCTATTTGGCATCTAACCCTTGTCCAGTTGGTACCTGAGCTTCTGAGTACTGTCATCATCCTGATTAGCAACAGTGGGGTGAGTTCTGTCCTCTCCCAGTCCCTACACACCTTCAAACACCATTGTTGTGTTCCACAGGAGTAAGGAAAAAAACCAAAGGTGGGACCCACAGTGGCATGCAAAATATGGCCTAATAGCAAACTAGAACCACTATTTTTGACCCCACAAACAAGCACACTGGTTCTTAGCCAAGGTTGAATATGAAGAAGTTAACATTCACTAATAAGGTGATCCAGGTTTGTCGGTAAGAAAAGGTTGTAGTTTGTCAGCTAGGCAAATTTTCCAGGCTGGTCCTATTTTGCTTTCATGCGTCATGGGTGGAGGGGGCACTAAATGATCAACAAGACTTACTTCCCTGACCAATTTTCTTCTACCTACCTCAACAAACACCTGAGATTTCACTAAGGCCCTTTCCGCACGGGCCAAAAACAGCGGCCTGGGGATGGCAAAAATGCCGCCCCCAGGCCGCCGTTCGCACAGGCAGCGCTGCTGAAACGCAGCAGCGCCGACCTGGCTCCCCTTCCCCTCCCTCAGGGTGGCGTCAGGCCGTCCTCAAAAACACCCATTTAAAGGGTTGTTTTTGAGAAAACAGCGTGTTCCCTGTGGCGCGGTGCAAACGGCACCGCCGGGAACACACTGTTTCCCCCATCCCTCTCTTACTTACTTCGTCACCGTCGTCACCCTGCTGTCTTCCTAAGCCCCGCCCACGCTGTCCTCCGACCCCTGGAGGTTGGAGGGCAGCGTGGGCGGGGCTTAGGAGGACAGCAGGATGACGACGGCGACGAGGTAAGTAAGAGAGGGACAGAGAGGGACGGGGAAGAGGCGGCTCCATGCGGAGCCACCTCTCCTGCGCCGGCCTCTGCTGGGGCCGCTCGCATGCTTGCGTGCGAACGGCCTCCACCCCCACGCCGGCAGAATTCTTGCCCGTGTGAGGGCGCCTGGAGGCCTGTGCGGAAAGGGCCTCAGTCACTGTGTTTTCACACACACACACACACCCCTTTGTATCCTGCAGGGCTAGAAACCTTTAAACATTAAAGCTGAGATTTTCAGGATACCCAGTACCAAATTATATGGTTGCACAGTATAGTTGGGGAACTGTAGAAAAGACACCTTGTCAGTAGAATAAGTTTCTCCTCCTGGATCTCTGAAATCATGTCTAGATGCAACTATATTTTGCAATTTTGGTCCAAAAATATGTAAGTATGTCAGGTGCTTAGAAAAATAAGAGATGAAGGGTTACGTTACTGTCAGGGTAAACGTAGGCTCAGAAACTGGCTCCCAGGAAATGTGTCAGACTTGACAGCTCAAAATTAGAAATAATTATGCAAATCTTGGCTCCATACCAGAAAAGCACATGAGTTGCCAAGGTGGTTAAGTATGGTCACATTCAGCAAATTAATTCAATTTCCTGTCACAGATTACAGCTTCCTTATGAAGCCACAAAAAAAGACTGGGTGTTTCATGGTTATAAAAGATGGGCTAAAACAGGAGCCCAAAGAAGTTGAGGTCATGTGTCCCATTCCAAATTTCCGTGGGTTTAGGCAAATGGTAGAAGGAGTTATAACATGCAAATAGGGATGGTACGAAGTATGGGTCTAATCCAGCTCCAACATCTTTTCTCCTCTACAGAGAATCCTGAGAACTGTAGTTTTGTGAGGGAAAGTTGGAATCTCGAAGGGAATTCTCGGAACTCTATGGTCGAATCCCCACTTCTGTCTTAGCCAGGTTTCAGAACACAAACTAACCAGGTTTGAGGGGCGACCTCCCCATTGCTTGCGTGGCAGATTCCGTTTCTAGTGCTTGTGCTCCCCGTTAATCTGCATTCTGGCAGGACCTGGTTGCAAGTGGCATAGACCCCATTAACATGGTTCAGAGCTGATCTGAGGGGAGGGATGAGAGTTGAAACCCTGACTCGTTTCCCACCCTGGAGTGTGACACAGAATTTGGGCAACCAATCAGCACTGTGATGCACACACAGCCTTTCCTTGGTTTCATTTCCGCTTTTGCGATCGGCCAGCAGAAGGGGATGCAAACATTAAACAGTCAAACACGTAACTTTGAATCGTTCATGGTTTACACAGGTAACAATTAACTGTTTGCACAGTTAAACAGTTAAACGTTAAACTTTTACACGCTGGTTTTTTTTTATCACACCCCTACAATGTATGTTTCTGCAGTGGGAAAAGGTCCTGCCCCATCAAGGCATGCCAGCCAATCGGGGAGACCGGCGAAGCGAGCTAGCCTGGTAGTGGGGATTGCGAAGAGTTCTGCAACCAGGTGTGTCTGCTGTGTGCTCACTGTGGTGGGGAGGGAGAAACTCTGATGAAGAGGACACGGTTTCACAACGAACAGGTTTGGATCTGCATACAAATTTCAAGTGCGGATTCGACCTATGAGGTTACCAGCTCAGAAGTGGGAAATGTTTGGAGATTTGGCGGTGATGTGTAGGGAGGGTGGAGTTTGGGGAGGGGAAGGAGCTCAGCAGAGAGGTTGCTTGTATAGGGTTAGCAAAATGAAGAAAGGTAGGTATAGTCTAACGTAAGCAGCCAAAAGAAATTCAAAATGACTATACCTGGAATAAATTCTGAGCCCACCCCAGTTTCTTTCTCTGTATTGCTGCATCCTGAGCTACTTTTCATTGTGCTTCAGGTGGAGACTGAAAGGGTCCTTCCAGGAAAGCATTTGGGCCTTTCATCTTAGTAGTCAAGCCCAATGTCAAAGCCCCTTTCTCAAACTCTGACTTGGCAGGACTTCCATACTTCAAGACTCTCAGTGACCATGGCTTGTCAACATCGCTGTGCTCAAAAGCAAAGGCAACCACCCGGCTCTGGCATCCATTACAAGCGTCTCGGAAGATGCGCTTTCAAAGTGGCAGATTTAAACATTGAGAAGTGTCTTCGCTTCTCTCCAGATATATTGTGCAAGGAAGGAGCTGCTACAGACCCAGCTGAAAAACAATAAGCACTGTGAAGCGACTTTGTAGCGTGTAGATAAAGCAACATACTTCTTACTCCCTGTTCTATTATAGCCAACAGGCTCGCTTGGAAGACGGCTGTTGCTAAAAATCTTCCTGAAGAAGCATGTCGTAAACTGGTTGAGACAGTTTGATGGAGCTGGGTATTTAGACCCATGAGAGTCATGGATGAAATGCTAGTGTATTTTTAACAGCAAGAGAAAGGGAGCAGGGGTGTCTTACGAGATGGGGGGGGGGGGCAAACAGCAGTCATGCCAGCCACAGCTCATGCAGCAATTTACAGAGGACTACCAGCCTCCACCACCTAGCGTTGCTGAATGGTGAAGAAGATCTTCTGGCATCTTTACGAGGAGTTGTCAAGAGGCCCTGAGGTTATTGCTTCAGATAGGCACCAACAAAATGCCCCCTAGAACCAGGGGGCATTCATTGAAAATGCTGAGGGGAAGAATTAGGACTAATAAAAGGAAACAATTCTTCACGCAACGTGTGATGATTGGTGTTTGGAATATGCTGCCACAGGAGGTGGTGATGGCCACTAACCTGGATAGCTTTAAAAGGGGCTTGGGCAGATTTATGGAGGAGAAGTCTATCTATGGCTACCAATCTTGATCCTCCTTGATCTGAGATTGCAAATGCCTTAGCAGACCAGGTGCTCGGGAGCAGCAGCAGCAGCAGGCCATTGCTTTCACATCCTGCAGGTGAGCTCCCGAAGGCACCTGGTGGGCCACTGCGAGTAGCAGAATGCTGGACTAGATGGACTCTGGTCTGATCCAGCAGGCTAGTTCTTATGTTCTTATGTTCTTATGTTCTTATGTTCACTGAGTGGATTATGGCACCTAGTATAGATAGAAGCTGAACTTTTTAATTTTTGTGACAGTACTCACCAGGACTGGGTGCTGGCACATTTTTTCAAGCCTCTCTCAAGTCCAGAGCGGGAAATTGGTGGAAACCAGTGCAACTTTATTTATGAGAACTGGCATCTTTTCTCGGACAAAAATAAACTGGATCCTCAGAGACCAACTCACACATCACAGAGAACACATATTGGACTTGCGGTCCTCACTCTCAGCTACAAGTGGAGTCTTCTCAATTCCTATGCATGGCATACCCGATTTGGATCAAGATCAGGTGTGAAGGAAGGGCTTTAGACCCCTCCAGCGTGCCACTGAGCTTCCCTCTATACCAGATAGCAACCCACAGGACCATTTCTGGCTATTTGTTCGTGATTTCCTTATTAAGAGTCCTCCAAGAGGCTTTGCACATGGTAGACTTCTTTGTCTCTGATTGGTGAGGTTGCATAATGTTCCCTGTAACCAGTTGTCTGTACAGCTTCATAGGTTCTTCTGAAGCTGGTTGAAGGTTATCAAAGAGATTTAGAAGATCTCCATGGATAGGTTGGGACTCAGGGGTTAAATGCATGTTTATCATAGCTCTTGTGGAATGGGAAGAGGGTTTTTTTATAACATTATATTGAAAGACTCTGGCCAAAGAGATTTCAAAAGATGTAGGAAATGTCTTCTACCACTCATTAACTTGCATGGGACTGTTTGTTTTCTGAATGCTAGCAAAGTCTTTGCTCCAAACAAGAGCTAAGTAGCTATTCTGTCAAAATTAAACCGACTTGCAGGGGGTCAATTAGAAGATTTTGACTTGGGGAACGGACAACTTACTTTTTCCTATTCCTTTATCCTCTATTCTTTGATTGCTATTTGTTTATCTATTGCTTTTATTTATAGCTCAGCTTTGTTTTTTTGTAAGACAGGAGTTAAGATTACAGAGTATAAAACGATGCAAACAAACGTCATGGGATGTCCCAGAAACAGTGCAACAGGAACTAGGATTACAGAAATTAGAAACAGTGCAAAGAGAAGTTTCAGGCTCAAATGATCAGAAGCAATCCACAGCATGGGATTATTAAAGCAGAAGACAAGACTATAAGACAGTGGTTCTTAACCTGGGGGTTACGACCCCTTGGGGGCTCGAACGACCCTTTCACAGGGGTCGCCTAAGACCATCGGAAAACGGTCTTTTTATATTTTATATATACCAATTTTATGGTTGGGGGACACCACAACATGAGGAACTGTATTAAAGGGTCACAGCATTAGGAAGGTTGAGAACCACTGCTATAAGAGGAAGATAATGCATACAACTAAGATTAGCATAAGTAGGCTCCAGCAGAGGTCTTTTTCAAAGTAAGCTGCTGAGCATCAGATAGAAAAACAACCGTTTCCATGTTCCAGTGCAAAAATATAAAAAGTGGAGGGAATGGCTAGCAAAATGGTGGAAGTGGAGCAGGGGAGCTGAAAGCTGTTCAACACTGTCTTAGTCTGAATTGGGAATGGTGAACATGGGAACTAAGGAAAGCCCACACCTCACCTTTGACAGCTACATCTGTGGGCGTTTCCCCACTTGCCACGACCCCCCTATGCCGCGCACTGAGAGCAGCATGCGGCCTAGGGGGGTCGTGGCAAGTGGGGAAACGCCCACAGATGTCATTTCTGGCACGCGCCTGGGCTTCCCCACGGCGCCGTTTGGAAGACTGCCAGGAATGACGCGCACTGAGGGAGTGTGACAGCAGCAGCGTCGTGGCGGCTGCGTTGTCGCCGCCCCTGTAGTGGGGAGTGCCAGGGGACCCCGTGCTACTTGCCTACAGTAGCACGCAGCTACTGGTAAGTGGGAAAAAGCCCTGTGAAAACCCAGGACCCAATTCATGTAGGGTTGCCAGGTCCCGCCAGCCACTGGTGGAGAATTTTTTTTGGGGGGGCAGGATTGCCAGATCTAGGTTGGGAAACTCCTGGAGAGCCTACTAATTCACCTCAATTGGGTAGAATGACACAGAGTCCATCTTCTTCAGGGAAACTTATCTTTGAAGTCTGAAGAGTGGTTATAATTCAGGGGGATACTCAGATTCTTAAACCCATTTGCTGTGTATTTGTGTGAATTGGCATTAGTTATTACAAAACTGAGATGATCTGTGTACCTCCACCTTCAGATAACAACTCTAGTTCTTCTGCCCACACCACTCTGTTAACCCTAGAGTGGTTAGAAAAGAGTAAGCTAAGAATCTTTCATTATTTTTAATAGTTCTGTAGAAGAGAAGATTTGGAAAGAGCAGATGTAGAAGCACCAAGCAGCTTTGCTCTTATTTCCAATACAATCATCCATTACTAGGTGGGAAACATCCAAAAGTAAGAGGAATTTGAATTGCATTTCATTCATTTCATTGCATTTCATAATTGCATTTCACAATATTAAATGCATTTCTCCTTTGTCTTACAGAATGTTGTACTCCAAATATGAATTACTATGAGTAGGAATTAATTTGACAAAAGATTTTCTCATTTTCTCCAGCTCCCTAATTATGTTCTCTCATCCCATCATGACTTGCTTCATTCAAATTGGATCCAAAGATTTCCTTTCATTAAGCTCTCCTTCAGTGGAGAAAGACTTCTTTCAATGGTGAAAGACTCCCTCTGTCAGAAGAAGGTCTTGAGAACATGACTGTCTGGAAATGCTGCACCCTTGCCAAAGTCCAGTTGACTGGAATACTGTTGTTGCCTGGGAAAATAAGCAGAATCAAAGAACAACACAACATGCATGTGCATACTTTGGCTGGCTTGGTAAGCACCTGGACTTGAAACAGAACAGATCAACGGGAAGGGCAGTTTCATTAAGTAAGAACCCTAGAGTCCTAATTCTGTTCTGGGAACCAAAAGTAATGACCCCCAAAACCTGGCTTCTCTGCAACTGCCACTGGGTTTTTCATGTGGCTATCTCAGTATACACAGCCATCCCCAAAATAAGATGTCCAGTTTAAAGCAGACTGCCCATCAAATGTCATGATCCTGTACTCTGCACTGCCTCCATCAAATTAACCTCCTTGGACCCTGAGTGTGATCAGTCATTCAATCTCTCCTGGTGTACAGATGTGAAAGCATTATTCATACTTGCACAGTTCTCTGCAGAGGCTGCATGTTCTGGATAATAACCTAAATAAAACCCATGGAAAGGCTGCCTGCTGTGTCTCTGCCTGAGTCACCGCTCTCAGCTCACAGTATTCCAATCAAGAAACATACCAAAAACTGCAACTCGAAACAAACAAGCAAACAAATACAGTAATCTTCTTGAGTATGGCTTTTTCTGCACAAAGAAGAATAAGAGTTTGGATTTATATCCCCCCTTTCTCTCCTGTAGGAGACTCAAAGGGGCTTACAATCTCCTTGCCCTTCCCGCCCCCTCACAACAAACACCCTGTGAGGTGGGTGGGGCTGAGAGAGCTCCAAAAAGCTGTGACTAGCCCAAGGTCACCCAGCTGGCGTGTGTGGGAGTGCCCAGGCTAATCTGAATTCCCCAGATAAGCCTCCACAGCTCAGGCGGCAGAGCAGGGAATCAAACCCGATTCCTCCAGATTAGAATGCACCTGCTCTTAACCACAACGCTGCTACTGCTCCCAAAACAAACCAAATAAAACATTTTGAGGCAGGAAATAAAATGTTTCCTCCATGGTTTCATGGTCCACATGGTTTTAACCCAAAAGGTTTTTATTTCCTGCCTGAAATTGTTTCATTTGCATGCTGTTCCCAAGCGATTCTTTTTTGAAAACAGTTTTCGGAAAGCATTTCTTTTGTGGAGCCGCTTTCACTTGCTGTCTGGATCTCTTTAAAGCATGGGTGTCAAACATCATGCTGGCAGGGGATAATGGGAACTGTAGTCCATAACATCTGGAGGGCTGCGAGTTTACCTGTGCTTTAAAGCATTGCCCACGCTGCGCTGCAGTCCCTGGACTTCCTCATCGGCACCATTTTCTGAGCTTGTGTTGGCCATCTCGCGCTGTATTTCAGGAAGTCATGTCTACATGGCTACGTAGCCACAACCCCTAGAGAATCACAGCGCAAGACTTTGAAGCCTTGTAGTATCAGATCTGCAGACCTGTAAGGGAAAAAAATGGAACAACCACAAAATGGTGGCTGGAATGACCCTCGGGGATAGGGCGGTATAAAAATATTATTATTATTATTATTATTATCATCATCATCATCATCATCATCATCATCATCATCATCATCATCATCATCATCATCATCATCATCATCAATAATAATAATAATAATAATAATAATAATAATAATAATAATAATAATAATAATAATAATAATAATAATAATAATAATAATAATAATAATAATAATAATAATAATAATAAATGGCACTCACCTCAAGCAGGTAAGTGGAGACAAATGGGGTGTTTTTTAAAAAAAAGTTTGCAAAATGTTTCCAGGGACTTGTGCGGAAAAGGCCTATACGTAGTTTATAATCTTTCATGCAAATGAATTCAGAAAAAAATCCTGTGTCTTTACTATCAGATTTTTGGGAAACACTGAACATTGGGACATGATGCATCATCACCAAGCCGGGCACATCCCTGACTTTTGCTCATATTGATGGACGCAGACATTCACACTTCCTTGTATCTGTGGTGTCATATCGAAATAGTTCAGAGATGTTCCATACATCCCCACCATCTCTACAAGGTGGGGTACACAAGCTGGTTGCCAATATGATACACTTTCTGGCATTTATCAAGAGATTATATGGAATACATACTTTCAATGAAAGGAAGACAATTTGTTAGAGTGTGCCTGGTGCTTGTCCAAGACCTTTATATTAATTAGCAGCGCAAAACTGCAACAATTACAATCAGCTCTAACGTTTCCCTTCTAAGAGCCGTAGGAATCATCTTGATCTTCTGTGGAGCAAAAATACTCTTTACTTCCTGTATTTTAACTTTTTTTTAATGTCACCATGAGGCTTGTCATTTCTCCGGGTTCATTTGTTTATCTTGCGGAATTTAGGTCACCATTTCATTTTGTTTATACATTATATGACGTTTATTCACTATTGAAATACAATGGATGTGAAAAAATTGTATTGATCTACTGGAAAAGGTTGGTCCAGGAATGCAGGAAATTGTGGGAAAATGAAGACAAATGAGTATAGTTTGCACAAAATTATCCTGATGAAAACAAATTGGGGATTTGTATACAGTGGCACTGCCAAATTTGGCATCTCTACAGAAGAAGAGTTTAGATTTATATTCTGCTTTTCTCCCCTGTAGGAAGACTCAAAAGGGCTTACAAACTCCTTTCCCTTTCTCTCCCTTCCCACAACAGACACCTTTTGTGAGGTAGGTGGCCAGAGATGCTTTTCAAGCATGTCCCATTACGATTAGACGCTTTTCGACACCCTCCCGGCAAACAACAAAGATTTAATGGCATAAAAGAGAAGATAAAGACTAATAATCAACTTGAAACAGAGAACTCAAAAGAGAGAACACCGGACAGCTTTGAAGAGACGAAAAACAAACCGGTGAGTCCAATTAAAATATCAAAAAAGATAAAGGGCTTAAGCAAAACATGGCTCAAGGAAACTTATGTAACTAAAATTGATTGATGAACAAATCAGGATAGCCTTTGATGACTTCCCTACTAAGATTAACACAGATCAACCTGATTGCAATTGATAAAGACATACATTATCAAAAAGAAACTTCTTTAACACCGCTGAGAGTGATGAAAAACTAGCTGAGAGGTCTGAAGAACTATGACTAGTCCAGGTTCACTCAGCAAGAAGGTAGGAGTGGGGAAACAAATCTGGTTCACCAGATAAGACTCTTCCACTTAGGTAGAGGAGAGGGGAATCAAACCCAGTTCTCCAGATTAGAGTGGATGATATATCATACAAATATATCATACACTTTAATAAAAAGGGTAGATTTTAATGATGTGTCCAATTATACATTAATACAACCCTACTGTTCAGTGGTCCTCAATATCACTCACACTGATGTGTTTTCTGATACCAACAGGCTTCCACCTCATGGGGGAAGGTTTTAAATTGGGGTTGGACGCCTCTTGTTGTTATTATGTATTATGGTTATTCGCTGTTTGTATGAGTTTTAAGCTATTTTATGGGATGGAGCTTATGTATTTATATTTGTATGACTGCTCCTGTTGATGTTCAAATAATGTTGTTCACCGCCCGGAGCCCTTCGGGGATCGGGCGGTATATAAATTTAAGAAAGAAAGAAAGAAAGAAAGAAAGAAAGAAAGAAATAAATAAATAAATAAATAAATAAATAAATAAATAAATAAATAAATAAATAAATAAATCTCTTCCTCAAGCAAAAAGTCAAGGAAAACCCATTCAGAAACAAAATCCTTAATTGTAGAGTGATACTTGGCTTGAAACTTTTCTTTTTGAGCTTGGCTGTTTTACAGGGGTGTGGTGTCTACTACTCATTCTCAAGGTTCCAGTAGTGCCCTCAGGCTCAATGTGATTGGGGATCCGGCAGATCGCCCTGGATTTTGTAATTCAAAAAAAAAAAAAAAGGTCTCAATCCATCCAAAATTAGTCTCCACTAAATCCCACTGAAGCCATCGGAATAACCATCTTGTGTTGAATTGGGTCCCTCTTCAATGGAGGCAAACAAATTTATCTGTTTAAGCTGACATCACATTCCAAAGTAGTCTACTTTTCAGGATCCCATACAGGTACGGCAAATGACTTGCGATTTGTTGTGCTATTCTCTGGTTTTTATTTTGTGCCTCACCTGCAAATTCCAGATGTTTGCGGGCTTCTTTTTTTAAAGGGAAAAAAATACATATGAGCGCTGACAATCTAAATTGGCCATCCGCTTGGCATGGATTAAAGCTGAGTGGCTTGAATTGCTTTTCTGTAATCCTGCTATATGCAGAACTTGAAGCTTTTCAACAATTTCTGTTTTGGTTCTGATACAGAAGGAATAATTCACCCCTATATACACCTTAAACCCCAAGTTGCTTCTATGGAAGCTAGCTCCCATCCCTGGAATGCTACTGCAGTTGCTATAGCTTTCCTTAATTGCATGCTTTTGTTCTGGGTTGTATTTTGATTTCCTTTTCATTTCCATGGCTTTTCCGGTGTACGCTGAACAGGATAGAAACGAATGCAAATGAAAACTTCATCATTCTCTGCCCAAAAGCAGATAAGATGGATACCTCAGTTTATAAACCAGGTGATAAATGACATCTAGGAGACCCAGTGGAAGGCTGATACCATTGAGAGCTACTACTGACATATCTATGGCAGGAGGGAGCAGGGGTAGAAACCCACTCTCAGCCAAGGTAATGGGGAAAACTGTGTTTTGGAAAGGCTGAGATCTTAACGGTGGTGTGACACAACCATCCCCAAACATATCCATTTTATTTTAGGAGGAATCAGAAATGGGACCTTTACTTTGATCAGCTATGAGTCAACTTCTGCTTCCCCTCCCCCAAAAAAAACACACACCATACAACATAGAGGATGGTATCCTTAGTTTCAGCAGATCCATGCAATCAGCTGTGAGTCGTATTCTGATTACCAGCTTCAACTTCTCTGGGTCTCAGCAACTTTGATCAGCTATGAGTCAGCTTCTGCTCCCCCCCAAAACACACACCACACTTTACTAAGCTGTGGCAGAGGTTGAGAGGCAGCAAAGGTCCCAGGGTTGGAACATCAGAAGTTGTCTCAGCTAGAGCTGCTAGGTCCTCCCTGCCCACTGGCGAGGTATGGGGGAAGGACTGCCAGATGCAGGTTAGGCAACTCCACGAGATTTGGGAGTAGAGCCTGGGGAGGACAGGGACCTCATTGGGATGCAATGCCTTAGAGTCCACCCTCCAAAGCATCCGTTTTGTTTAGGTGAATTGATCTCTATTGTCAGATTACCTGTAATTCTAGAAGATTCCCTGGTTCTAACATAGAGGATGGTATCCTTAGTTTCAGCAGATCCATGCAATCAGCTGTGAGTCAGCTGTGAGTATTCTGATTACCAGCTCCAACTTCTCTGGGTCTCAGCAACTTTGCAACCCAGAGAAATTTAAGGCATTGTCAAAGGCTTTCATGGCTGGAATCACCTGGCTGTTGTGAGTGTTCCGGGCTGCGTGGCCATGGTCTGGTCTGGTAGTTTTTTATCTCTTCACATTTCACCCGCTGGCATCTTCAGTGGAATTAACCACAAAATGCAACTAACCACATAATGCAACTTACAAGGGATTGTTTGCATACAATTGTATTTCCACATGACTGCAGTATTGTTTTGACAGATACCAGAGAATCACTTTGGTGACCTTTGTAATTATATCATACACAGATTGCAGTAAACACAGTATGATTTGCATAACACTGTATACTTGTGGAATTTAATGAGTAGCCCTTGCCGTATCACTTCTTGCTGTTTTGCTCTTTAGAGGCATGTCATGGCACACTGGCATGCAAAGAAACACATCTTACCATGACATGCCTCTGAAGAAGCTAGCCATAGATGAGGGTGGAATGTTAGGAACTAAAACTATCAGACCACAGCCACACAGACCAGAAACCCACAACAGCCAGAGAAATTTCCCCAACAGGATGTCAGAACCTGGCTCCTTCCTGGTGAGGTATTAGCTGGGAGTCAACTTCAGATGCCTTGCCATAACTAGCCTGAGGATGCTGAATGGCCCAAACAGGTTGTGAACACCCAAACAGCCTGTCAGTTAATCAGCTCTCTGTTTGGAAGCGGTGAGCAGGTGATGAGCTAAAGTAGCAGCTGTCTGAGCACCCTAAAATCAGAGCTAGACACATTTTTTTTTCTATGAGAGGATAGAAAAAGCCTGCTATAGCATATGCAGCCTTAGGACATGAAGTTTCTGTTTCATGTTCCTGACAGGGATTTGCAGTTACATATTGCCAACCCTAAATGTTGTCTGACTTACCCAGCATCAGGTCATGCAGGCTATCTCCAAGGCAGACAACACCTTTGTGCAACGACCCCCAGTTCTCCTAGCACTAGTGGATTATTTGTTGGGAAATTAACAGAGCTGATGTGCCTGTTTGTTTGTTTTTGATGTTTCTCTTCATTCCCTGAAAAATAAAATTTTGCCCAGCCCATCTTAGCCCTGGGGTAGAGTTGGCAGCCCCAAGGTGGGGTCTGAGAATCTCCCAGAATTACACCTGGTTTCAAGAGTACATAGGGCCTTTCCCCACTCACCATTTGCTGCGCGCTACTCTTGCCAAGTAGCGCGGGGTCCAGCGGCACTCCCCACTACAGGGGCAGTGACAACGCAGCAGCCCTGACTCTGCTGCTTTTGCGCCCCCTAAGCACGTGTCATTTCAGGCGCTGCTGGAAACAGCACCTTTTGATGACCTTGCGCAGAGCGTGGGGCAGTGGGGAAGCCGGGGAACACAATCCCTGCGCTGAAAAGGTCCACGCCAGATTAAACCAGCGTCATTTTTTAAAGTGGGGAAACGGCCATATACACGTTTCCTTGGAAGAAATGGCTGCTGTGTGATATTGCTGCTCTATGATATTGCAAACCACACTCTAGAAGGAATGTTTTTACTCACAGTTACTAAGTTCCATAATTTTAAAAAGGCAGCCTTTTTTGTCCTCTTCTACTAATCAGAGAGAATAACTGGGGATACCTTATTCAAGTTGGCTCTCTTTGCCCCATTCTCTTGAAATTGGGGGGTCTTCAGAAGGGAGGGGACTACAAAGTCAGAACCCTTTGCCTAATTCTCTTGAAACAGGAGGTGAAGATTCTTCAGAAGAGAGGGTCCTTGATATTTTGACAGCTGAAACAACATCCATCAGCAAAATCTGCCATTTTCCTCACATAGAAGACAACGGACAGTTATCAAAACTGTTCTTAATGAAAACAGAAGTGGAATAACATTTCTGAGAAAAATCAACACATAAAATTATGAAATGGAATAAAAATGGCAATTTTCACATCCTTCATCCCTGACATTCAAGCTGAGGAAGGACAGGTGCCCTGATTGGATACAAAAATGAGCAAGAGCAAAACAAGGCATGTAAGGAATGAGCAAGCGGGATCGCTGAATTCATGGCCAGTCTTGATGAGTGATAGTTTAATGTGCCAGATTGGCAATCTCTAGGTGCATTCTGGAGTCCTCCCAGAATTACAACTGATTTCCAGAGTACAGGTATTAGTTCCCCTGGAAGATACGGCAGGTTCAGAAGGCAGACTATGGCATCACTTCCCTGAGTTCCCTCTCCTTCCATAGGAAATGTCCCGCAATTGTCAGGAATTTCCTCAACTGGAGTTGGAAATAACATTGCCAGCCCTCCCATGGGTGTGGGGAATCCTCTGTCCCAAGTTCCCCCACTGCTGCTCAGAGTGGTGGCAGAAGAAAATAAAATAAAACAATGGCTGGTAAGCGGTGAGCATTGCATCACTTCAAGGGGAGTCCTGGAAGTGATGTCAAACTTCTCGAAGAATTACTCATGGTAAAACCATAGAGTTTTCCAGCAATTCCTAGAGAGGTGATGTAATTTCTGGATTTTTCCATAGTTTCTGGTGATAATAAGAGAGGTGGGTGCTGTGTGGTTTCCGGGCTGTATGGCCGTGTTCTAGCAGCATTCTCTCCTGACGTTTCGCCTGTGTCTGTGGCTGGCATCTTCAGAGGATCTGATGTTGGGAAAGCAAGTGGAGTATATATCTGTTGGAGTGTCCAGGGTGGGTGGGGAAACCTTGTCTGTGAGTAACAAAGGCGGCAACCAGGTCAATAGTTGAGGGCATCTGAATAGAAGTATGAGTAACAATGAAGATTATAGCCTGGGAGTAACCCTGTAGATAGCAAGGTCACTGGTGGGAGCATCTGAATAGAAGTATCCTGGCCTTTGTTTCTTTTGTCTATGGTCATCCTGTGTTTGTGTGGAGCTGGTTTGACACAGAGAGGCGTGACTTTGCTTCCAAGTGCCCTTTAGAAGTGATATCATCACTCTATTGGCCCAACAGGCATCCCTCTTCCCTGGTCTCCTGTTGGTTGCCAAACCAGGTTTGACGATTGCTAGTTGGCAACCCTGACCCTCACAGCTGTCTCGAGCAATTTAGGCCTTAAATTTGATTTTTATAAGAACAGATTTTAAAATAAATAACAGAATAAGTAGCACACCAGTAATTATATAAGGAGGCAGCACAGCAGAGCTGCTGGTCCAGGTGTCAAGCCTCAGGGTCCATCTAAGTACTCTACACCTTAAATGCATCAGACACGATGCCAACATTCATCCAGGGTTTGCGGGAACATACCTTCCCTCCTGTTACATTCAATTCAGTCCCTCATCTTCCCCGGCTGCTTTTATTACAGCAAATCACTCTGAAGATTATGTTCCTTAAAAATCAGCTCGCGTAAAACATGATTTTTTTTTCCTTCCCTTACCTCAGGCATGGTTTGGAACATAAAAAAAGGATTAAAGCCAGCAATAAAACAGGTAAATACAAGCTAGATCAGTGTTTCCAAAGCCCAGACCACTGCCCACGTGTTCATTTGATACAGTTTACTGACTTGATACTGTAAAGATAATCAGACAGGCCATGTTTCTTGCCTGGGGCTGGATTAAGAGGCAGGGTAGGCCTAAAGCCATGTCCTGAGTTTAAACCACTTTTTCTGGTTTCAGTGAATAAAAATCAAAGGCCACCATGTATGACGCTCAGAGGTGGGATCCAGCAGGTTCTCACAGGTTCCCGAGAGTTGGTTACTAATTATTTGTGTGTGCCGAGAGGGGGTTACTAATTGGTGATTTTGCCACGTGATTTTTGCCTTAGTTACGCCCCTCCTCTCAGCAGTAGCGCTCAGAACTTGGAGCAGTCTAGCAGGAGGTGCACTGGCGTGTGTGGCAGCCTGTGCCTGTGTGCACTCGTTTCCTGCCCAAGGACCGGCGCAGTGGCTGCGTCCTTGCCACAGCCCCGCCCAGGAATGCCCTGCCCCCAGAATGCCCAGCCACGCCCTTGTCGTGCCCTGCCCAGCCCCATTGGTGCTACGCCACAGTTTGAATCCCACCACCATGGGAACCTGTTACTAAAATTTTTGGATCCCACCACTGATGACGCTGCAACATTTTCTGACCATACAAAAGGGGTTGTTGTTGTTGTTGTTTTGTAGTCACTGATGTTATGGGGTGGATTTTAAGGGCAGGCACTAAGAAATGGAGAAAAACGGACCACTGAATGTACATTGCTATTCTAGTATATTGTGCTTCCTAGCTTGTATTACGAAGTAGTATTGGAATCCTGCCTTTAGAAAGAACTGTTTCATTTTCAGTTTAGCTCGTGCTAGCAACCATTTCAGTTCAAGATTTCTTCAGCTAGGACTGCCAACTCTAGATAGGAAAATTTCTTGAGATTTGGGGTGGTGGTGTCAATAAAGGGCTTAGTTTGGGGCATGACCTCAGCAGAGTGTATTTTCATAGACTCCAGACTCCAAAGCAGCCATGAACTCTGACATCTTGAGATCAGCTGTAATTCTTGGAGATCTTCAGGCATCACCTGCAGAATGGCAGCTTAGATTGCTAATGCCAACTACCAGGTAGTACCTGGAGATCTTCCACTATTTAAGTTGTTTTCCAAACAACCAAGATCCCCTGGAGAAAAGGACTGCTTTGGAAACTGAACTGTATGCCATTTTACCCTATTGAAGTCCTTCCCCTCCTCAAACCCTGCCCTTCTCAAGGTCCATCTACAATATCTTCAGGTAGTTTTCAGTATGGAACTGACAGCCCTACTGGCGACTATAGTCTATCCCTGTGGATTTGCATTGCTTCAAAGCTTCTTTCTGTAAAGACACCATCAATCACAGGACGTATAGTCTGGAGGTAGTTGATTAAACCTTGCAAATTTTAATCAAGACGTGGCAAGAAAAAAAGTTTGCTCCCAAATTTGTAAGGAAAAGAGAGGAGAGTTGAAAGAAATAGGCCACACTATAATGCAGTGATGGCAAACCTTTTTGAGACCGAGTGCCCAAATTGCAACCCAAACCCCACTTATTTATCACAAAGTGCCAATCCGGCACTTTAACCTGAAGTTTTAGTTTAGAAAAAACTGGTTGGCTCCCTCTTCCTTTGCCCCACCCGCTTGAGCAGAGGCCAGCCTGCTCCTGCCTCCAGCAAGTCCCGCGTGTACCACTCTGTGCCTCTCTAGCATCTCTGCCTCCTCTGTGCTCCCCCCCTCGGGCAGCAGCCACCTGGAGCACAGGCACCAGGCCCACCAGCCGAGTCCTCCCTGCTCACCACAGTGCGCATATGTCATGCTCAGTGGCCCAGGCCAGCCTAGATGTGTGTGTGTGTGGGGGGGGGGATGATTTTCCGCACCCCAGATGATGAACTTTGTGTGCACGTGATATGAACATATAGTTTATGATGTTTTAAGCCATTGTATTTAATCATATAAGTTATATGAGTGTAATTCGCTGGGTACCAATCGCTTCAAAAACTTACTTTCGTTGGAAGAAACGAAATTCATAGAGCAGCCTGACACTGAGTTTTTCAGGTGGTTTGGGAAAACAGGGCCCCACTAAGGAGATAAGGAATTAGCAGGAGCTCACAAATACAGATAACAGTAAAATAGAAACTTAGTTGTTATGGAAACCTTTGCGTAAGATGTTTTTAATTTAAGTTGCACCAAATATGGGATGGCAAGGTGTGGCAAAAGGTGGGATGAGATGACCAGGTCTGTACGTCTTCTTGACTCAAGCCAATGGTGAGAAGACAAGGAGGGATGTTTGTAAGAGGGTATAAATTATGTTACACAAGCAACAGCCCCTTTGAACCTCCTCCCTGTTGCTAACAGAGGAGAGTTCTGCACAGAATTGAAACAATAAATCTCTGAACACTGAAGAAGCTTTTGGGATGGTTATTTTAGTAATCGGACAGAGCCTTAGCTCTGAGGACAGGGCCTTGCCCTGTGCCTAACACACGTGGCCACAGAGAGGGCTCTGAGTGCCACCTCTGGCACCCGTACCATAGGTTCACCATCACTGCTATAATGGATTCCAACATAAATATGGTACAATGGTTTTATTTTATCAACAGGGATACTTTCAAGCTGCAGAGATATTCCTGGGAGACCACCCTTGAGGCCTTATTTTCTCCAGTATGTTCGTGGGTGACCTTGGGACAGGAAGTAAGAGCATGTTGATTAAAGCTGAGGATGGCACAGGAAGCCTTGTTAATACAGGGAAGGATTGAGGAGTTATGTAAAATAAATTACATGACCTTGAGCACTGGCTTAATATAAGCGAGATGGAATTCATTAGGTCAACATTTAAGATTCAGCTTCCAGGAACAACAATAAACATTTTAATCCTCTGGGTACTTGTTAGCAAAAGGCAGCAGTGGACGCTCACAAAGCACTGCTTTGTGCAAATGTGGTTCTTGTATCTATTAGGCCAGGCATGCCTGGGAAGATATTTAGCCTGGTATTCCTGGCTCATGGGGCTGGTTGAAATGTCATTAAAGGGTCTCCCCCACACCTCCCATTTCAGGCCACAATGGGAGTAGAGAAGTTTTCCTGACTTGGTTACCGTGATCCCCTGTAGGGCATTTAAAAGGGATTTCATGCAGACCTGGTTGACGACATGTCCTTACAAGGGCTAGGACTGGCCCAGACCATAATAGTCAAGCCCATTGTTTTACCCTGCTAATAATCAGCTTTCCATTTCTTTACTTTTTTTAAAAAAAGAACGCTTTAAAAAAACCAGGCGATGTCAGCTTCGTGACAGCTTTAATATTCCAAATACAGTTATCCCTTCCACACTGCGACTTTCCCCATTGCAGTTTTGATGTACCCTGTTTCCCCGAAAATAAGACATCCCCTGAAAATAAGACGTAGTAGAGGTTTTGCTGAAGTGCTAAATATAAAGCATCCCCCGAAAGTAAGACGTAGCAAAGTTTTTCTTTGGAAGCATGCCTGTCGACCAGAGTATGCAGCTGTGGAGCGGAAAAATAAGACATCCCCTGAAAATAAGACATAGCACATCTTTGGGAGCAAAAATTAATATAAGACACTGTCTTATTTTTGGGGAAACAGGGTATCACAGGTCGGCATAAGAAATTAAATGGGAATTGGGGGGGGGAGTTTCGTGGAAGCCGCAGACAACACGTGAAGGCCAGCAGTATTCTATAGTATTGTATAATATCAACATATTTATCTTTTAATACCATAAACATACACAGTGTATTTTTTAAAGTTAAAAATTAAAGAAAAAGAAAAAGAAATCAGACTCCTCTGGTGCAAAGGGAGGGCCAAAAATGTTTAAGCAGATTTCCAGATCGTGAGGGGCGTCACACCTCTAACCCCAGCAATGTGGAAGGGATAACTGTAAATAAGATTTAAAAAATAATTTGCAAGCTGAGGCCCAAAGTAGTATAGCAACCAGGACAGCAAAGCAAGGGAAAAGATTCACTCACACCATGAAAAAGCAATGGCCCAGGGAACTTTATGTGAATCTGTGGCAACAAATTGGCATCATCTGATTTTCTGAATACAGAGGGGAAATACAAGAATAAAGAGGGGGAAAGCACCTGGTGCACCGGCGTGTCCTCCACCCCCGTCCCGCCCTGAAACGCCCCCACCCAGAATGCCCATGCCACACCCCCAGAACACCCCCACTATTCCCCCAGAGCGCCCTTACCCCACCCCCACAGGGTGTGCACCTGGTGCGTCATGTCCACCACGTCCCCTTGGAGCTACGCCTCTGCAAAAATATTACGGGCTGCAGTGTGAGTGCCCAGCTTGAACTGAACACAATTCCCACTTCTGGCAACTAGTCCTGGGGTTCAGTTTGCCGAGCATCTTGTGGGCAAGCTTCATGACCTTATGCATTTCAAAGCAAAAGCAGAAGAACTTTTTTTAAAAAAAAAAATTTGACGGGCTGCTTTCATGTACTTAATCAAGCCAAAGCCAAAAAGCACAGGTGTCGTTTCCTCTTCATGTCTTTCAACACTTAAAAATACAGCAATGTGCTTTGTATATCATTCAAACGGTTTGCTGCCAAACCAAACTCAATCTGGAAATCGCCAGGCTTAGACCTCTGCCATCGAATCAGGTAAATTTGGCTGTCAAGCGCCTTTGTGAAAAATTCACGGCCTCCCTTTTTGCACTACTTAGCTGCCTAGGCTGCGCCAAGCCATTCATATGGAAGTCTTCCAGAATTCAACAGGACTGAACCGTGCTCAAGGGCTGGCAGGATTGCTTGCTAGCATGTAACATGAACACATACGCAGAGCTATTCGGCCGCAGGGGTTGGGCGAGATGTCAGAGTTGATTCCCAACCTTATGATCTTATATTATGAAGCCCGGCAGCAGAGAGAGAGACGACGCCAGGCATTTATTATAAATAAAATGTCGGAAGCCTTTCCAGAGCACTTTCCCCTCAATTGAATCCCTTTCATTTAAATAAAACAGGAAAAATGCCGCTAATGAGGTGCCAAATTATAGTGGCAAGTGCCTGTACACATCCCAGGCAGCTGATTATCCTCCACCAAGGTGGCTGAGTAATATAGTCCTCATAATGAACTAATGGATTTGCAGGTCCAGTTAACACCCAAAGTTCAACCCCAGACAAGTTAAAGTTAATCACGTACTAAAAAAGGATTAAATTAGTACATTTAAATTCAGCTGACAGAGGCATTAGAACCAATCTGTACTTCCCTCCCCACCCTTTTTCATCCTCCTCCTCCTCCCCTTTCGTCCCCTCCTTTTCTCTTTTGGTGTTAGCGGCTGAGGAAAGAATTGTACTTGAAGTCTTCAACTCTATGGGGACTTCATGCTTCAATACCTCACCACCCATGCATATGGAGTTGCTAATGACAGAAAGGCTACCCATCAGGGAATGCAATTCCAAGTAGACATTTCCCCCAAAATGGATTATTTCAGCCTGGTTGGTCACAGATTCTGTAGTTTTCCAGTGATTCATCTTACTATTAATAATGTCAGAGAATTTTAGGCCCTTGAATTAAATAATGATAAATAGGAGCCACTGAGCGAGCTCGGCAGAGGCAGTGGCTGTTTATTTCGGCGCAAGGCTCTGTCAGGCCTGATAAATCGGATCCCTGAAATAGTTTATAAAATACCGAATTGATGCGGTGGTCGGTGAGGGAGAGAATTAATGTTACGGAATAGGCCTGCAACCCAGATTTTGATGAAAGCCCAGGAAAAGCCTTTTATATAAATTTGGTGTCTGTGTAGAAAATGGTTGCTGGGAGAGGCAAAAGTCTCGTGCGGGGATGTAATGTGCCTGAATAATACCGTCGGGCCACAGGTCAGTGAGAGAGGGACGTTGCGCGGAAGCCGGTGGCGGAGGAGCTCGACGACGGCAACATTACAGCTTAGCAGATTGAAGGGGTGTCTGAGAGTGGCTCATTTATTATACACAGCACCGGGGGACCCCTGGCACACACGCGAAAAAGAAAATTGTCTTTAAAGAGGTGTGTGAGGCTTTCAGGTTCCTCTTTGCCAGGCGGCGAGAAAGAGCCTGGACGAAATATCAAGCAGACTACAGTCACTGCTGCCACTAATCTCTCTACAGGAATGGAAAGCTGCTCTCTCCAGGCTGCTTCCTGAACAAAATAAATACTCCCCCCACCCCCTAAAAAAGTCAACAGGTAAAATAATATGGTAAAAGGAGTCCGACTGAAATAATTGCTGTCCTATGCCAATAAACATTGACAAAGCCCATCCTAGCTTTCCTGAGAAGAACAGCTGGTTTGGTTGCCGATTGTGGGAAATTGTGCCGACTGGGAAATTCCTGAAGATTCAGGTATTAAGTTGTGGGGGGAGGGAGTGGCTGGGGAGAGGAGGAAACTGAGCAGGGGACACACTGTCACAAAATTCACCCTCCAAAGCAATCATTTCCTGCAGGGTAATAGATCTCTCTCCTTTGGAAATCAGTTGTAATTCTGGGAGGCTGGGCTCCACCTGGAGGTTGCAAAACCCTCCTTTAATGCAATTTCTCTGAGTATACGGAGATTGTCCCAGGAGCAAAAGGAACAATACCTTCCATTTTCTTGCTGTACAATAGCAGACTGGACTTAAGCTGTATTGATGGAGTTTAAGACCACAAACGATAACGACTGGATGACATTTTGAGAGAATAATTCAATTTAAAATTTCCTTGATTTCACTCTGAACTCAAAATCGAGTCCTTTAGACTTCTGGGAAATTTTTTGATGGTTTAAATTCTGGGATTGTTTGATTTCAGGTATCGAACAGGGATTGCCCAATATTAGAACATGGCATACATCAAAAAATGTAAACTGTTACTACAAGAGATATAATTCATGTAAAGATGTATAAATGTGTACAATGAAAGGGTTGTGGAAAATGTTAGATGAATATCCAGACAATTTTATTCAGTAGAAGACATGATCACAGACCTATTGCATAATTAATTGGCTGTAGCACCAATTGCCTCTGCAGGATGGAAACTTGGAGCAAGGGTACCCAAAACAGCCATCTGCCCCAGACAAAGATTCCCCTTGTGAAAAAGAATCACAATTTAGCCAACTCAATCGACTCTAGGTGCCCAGAACCCCCCCCCCCCCAGATATTTGGCCACTTAGTTCCTTCTTCTCAGTGGTTTGATCTTGGATCTAGATTCAGTTTAACCCTCTACTCTCAGTTCATCACACTCTGGTGGAATTTATGCTTGTCTGGCCAGAATATGGTGCAAACACATTGATTTAGCCCAGAGGTGGGATCCAGCAGGTTCTCACAGGTTCCCGAGAGTAGGTTACTAATTATTTGTGTGTGCCAAGAGCGGGTTACTAATTGGTGATTTTGCCACGTGATTTTTGCCTTAGTTATGCCCTTCCTCTCAGCAGTAGTGCGCAGAACTTGAAGCAGTCTAGCAGGAGGTGCACCGGTGCGCGTGGCAGCCTGCGCCTGCATGCATTCGTTTCCTGCCCAAGGACCAGCGCAGTGGCTGCGTCCTTGCCACAGCCCCGCCCAGAAATGCCCTGCCCCGGAATGCCCGGCCATGCCCCCATCATGCCCCACCCAGCCCCATTGGCACTACTCCACAATTTGAATCCCACCACCATGGGAACCTGTTATTCAAATTTTTGGATCCCACCACTGATTTAGCCGCTGTTCACATGCACAGGTGGTTCAAGCTGGCTGCCTTTTCTTGAAAGTAACCTGTTTTCAGGCAGAGAAGTTAAATGGGTGTTTGTGTGCTCTGCAAGGCAAAAGCAGAGAGTGCTTCCTCTGTGACAAAATGGCATAGAATGTGAATCAGGATGAAATGAAGCAGAAATTAATGTGGCGATTAATGCGCGGCTGGAAGCTTGCAGTTTCCCATGCAAATGGGCATTTTGAGCATGCAAATATTTGAGGGCAAACTGTGCAGATCACTGCACAAAGGGTCATGTGAAAGCTATTTTGTTGCTGGGAGTCCACCTAGATGGGGATTTGGGAAAGGGGCTCCCAAAAACAGCATCGGACACGGAATGAAAATTACGGGAACTGTAATCAGAAGCAAAGAATGTCACTCATTCTTGATGTGAGGTTTCTGGTGCCTACCTATCTCTGGTTCCTACCTATCGCCTGGTTTCTGGTGCCTACTTATCTCTGCTTCCCCCCACCCCCAAATCTGTTTGAAAGTAAAAATATTGTCTGGGAGTTTGAGCTCTGTCTTCTGGGATAATCATTTCATCCTAAGGTTACCAGCCTCCAAGAGTAAGGTGACCAGATTTTCACCTTTTTAAACTGGGATGCCGGTGCGCGTGCGCACACGGCTGCAGGAGCGCACTGCTTTTTGGGGTGCTCCCTGGTTTCTCGCCTTGTCACCGGGAGTGCCCCAGAAGGCAGTGTGGCAGCGCGGGAGGCTCCCCTGTTTCCCGCCCTGTGACAGGACACGGGACAAATTGCTTAAAAGCGGGACTGTCCCGCCAAAAGCGGGATGTCTGGTCTCTATGTCCAAGAGAGGCCTGTAGGTATCCCAGAATTACAACTGATCTCCGGATCATTTAGGTTAGCTTTCCTGGAAATACAAAATGGCTGCTTTGGAGGGTGGACTCTATGGCATTGTACCCCACTGAGGGTCCTGTCAGGCTTGAGCCATGTTATCGATAAGGCTGACTAGAATCAGTAGCCTTTCTAAATGTTCCATCACTAAGACTATGTAAGGGTTAAGGTCAGAGCATGGCATTAAGCCTGGTTTAAGAGCACTTTCACAACTGTTTGCAAGCGGATATTGCTATTTTGCACAGCAAAATCCAGCTGCAAAGTGAATTGAAAGTGGATTGGAAGTGCATTATTCTGCAGGTGCAAAAGGGCCCCCAGCAGTATATACCCAAGAGAGAGAAAGACATGAGGCAGTGGTTGATCTCTAATATTACGCATGAGAAAGCCTCTTTACTCACAAGTGCAAAAGGCAAGTGAGATGAAAGGTCTAAGCAATCAGTGGCAGAGTTCCTGGGTGCCAGCCCTCAGAAGTGTGCCTTCACATGAGCAATTGGTAGTGGCAGACCAGACACGTAGCGGCAATGGGGACATCTGGGGTGGCTTGTTCTGGGCACCGCCATTGCCATCACGTGTTGGGAGCGGGGACATTTCAGGGTTGGGGCGTGTCGGTGGTGGAGTGGGAGCAGGAGGGGGTGCGCAGGTAGCAGGCACAGATCCCCCTCCCTTCATCACTGTGGCAGACCAAGAGGAAACCCAAATCATTCCAGGAGAAGATGCAAGGAGAAGATGCAGGACAGCTGAATAGCTTTCTTGCTTCCATGTCGGCAGAAAAACAGGCTGGTGAGTAAAAGAGTAATAAAAAGTAGAATGTGGCTTTTATTTATGTGGTTATTTAAATTCCTCTTATCATGTGTCACATATTGTATTATTTATGTACTACATGTCTACTTTATTTTTGTCTCCAATGGGGAGCCAAAATCTGCAGATTTTCTGTCTTCCTTCTACCCTGGAAAACTGTAGTCTGGTCATGAGGTATCAGCTACCAGGCCAGTTCCAATGGGACCAGCTTGTATGTATGGAGAGCCAACATGGTGTAGTGGTTAAGAAGACTTTAATCTGGAGAACTGAATTTAATTCCCAATTCCTCCATATGAGCAGCAGACTCTGCTCTGGCAAATGATGTTTGTTTCCCCATTCCTCCATATGAAGCCTGCTGGATGAACTTGGGCTAGTCACAGTTCTCTGAGAACTCTCTCAGCCCCACCTACTCATAAGGTGTCTGTTGTGGAGAGGAAGGGAAAGGAATTTGTAAGCCCCTTTGAGTCTCCTTACAGGAGAGAAAGGGGAGGTATAAATCCAAATTTCTCTTCTGACTGGCAAAAGCTCCCTGAGTCTCAGGTAGTAGAATTTCACTATCATCTCCTACCACATCCTTTTAACTGGAGATGCCAAGAATTGAACTTGGGACCTTCTGCAAGCTAAGCAGATGCTCTACCACTGAGCCATGGCCTCTTTCCATATAACACTGGCTATCGTGTGTGCTGTCAAGTTTACTGACTTATGTTCACCCCGGCAAAGGTCTTCCTAGACAAGTGAGAAGCAAAGGTGGTTTTGCCTTGCCTTCCTCTGTGGAGTCTTCCTTGGGGGTCTCCCTTCCAAGAAGTAGCTCTGCTTAGCTTCCAAGATCTGAGAAGATTGGGCTATACAGTGTCACCTAATCTCCCCCTGCCCCACCATGGTAGTTGTAAATTTACTGAATTTCTTAATCTGATGTGATATTGTAACATCCTGCATTATGACTATGGGATCTAATAATCTTTTAGAAATCAGTGATAAACAAAAGTGCTAAACACATTTTTAAAAAGAAATAGTATGTTATGTAGGCGGAACTAGGGAACTAGGGAAATTTGCTTGTCCCTAGTCCTCAGTATGGGAATGAAAGTTCCCCAGGTCAAATTCCATTTCTGTCATAAACTCACTTAAGGGCCTTGACACCTTTCTGTTTCATGTAGGGATAATAACTGTGACTTACATTTCCTGGTTTGGGAAAGATTGCTGAAATAACATATGGAAAGTGCTTCAAACAGGGCAAAAGACTATCAGCTCAATCCTATGTAAAATTAGACATACCTAAATTAATTGATTTGAAAGGGCTTTGGCATGCTCGTCTTTATTTAAGATTAATATGAATATAAATTATTATTAGGTATTGGGAAAATTAAAATATTTAGACATACTTTATGTTGGCGGGGAAAATAACAACTTCCTTCCTTAAAAAAGTACCCCTCCTCCTATCACACATACAGAATTCCAGTCTGAAGTTATGAATAAAAGAAATCTAAATCAAACACCACTGTGTAATGCAGTTTTTTCCTGTAACAGCTTTTCATTCTGATATTTCCGCAACTTGATATGAAATGTTAAATTAAAAGGCTAGTAAATCCAGTTCAGTTTATGTTTATAATACATCAGTTTGAAAAGAACCTTTGCAGAAAACCCAAAAGGTCACTATAGTCTCAAAATCAATATTTTTTAACTGGAAAGATTCCCTTTTCCTATTTTGTTCATAGCCTTTTTTAAAGCTGTCCAGATTCTATCCTTCTAATCCTTAAATCCTCACTTATTTCCATCACCATAGAAACACCTGCTGGTAAAATCAGTGCTGATCACAAGCCGGCACTTTGCTTTTGCCAGCTAAAGAGTTCTAGTCTTCTGCCCACGATGCTATAAACCCTAAAGATCAGCCATGGAGTGAAGTCTGCCCCTTCCACACTCCTAAGATAGCCCATCTCTTCATTAGGAAAGCTTATCTTTGTGATAGCCATTAATGTCCATTTGCCTGATATCCTAAATCTCCCAAGCATTTGAGGTCGTCACAGCCCTCCAAGAGGCACACAGATGTTGCAAAAATACACAAATTGTTTTAAAGCAGGTTGGCATCATTGGGTGGCTACAAGGACCAAGGGTGTCCTATGCACCTCTAACCTTGACCCACTGAAACACAATATTAGGCTATTGACTAGCATCTGCCCTCTCCATTTGGGCAGTAACAAAGATGGCAAAGACAGGGTCTCCTCCTAGCTCCCCAAAATATAGGCACACCAGTGGCCGGCCATGGCACAATGCCAGTGGCTTGCTACACTGCTGTAATGCCTAGATACACTGGTGTAACAGTTGCCTGCCTGTTTCCACTCCCTGATTGTACTGAAATTGTGAACTCCTGATATAAAAAAAAGCAGGTACACTGAATAGATGAATGAAATGTTTGTCTGGGAGAGATGGTCAGGCGGTAGATGCTAACTATGGGTTAGATCCAATCAATGATTTGCCAGCCCTCCCTCTGACTCCCTTCTATACTGCTCTTGGGATCCTCTGCTCCCTCAGAAACAGTGTGAGGGACTGTGGGCTTCAGCTAGTGTTGCCAACCTCCAGATTGTGGCTGGAGCTCTCCTCTTATTACATCTCTCCCACCCATACTAACATAGGGAGAGGCAGTTGTTCTGGGGTTGTCGACCTTCAGGTAGTATCTGGAGATCTCCTGGCACAGGTGTTTTGGGGGAAAATGGCGCTGGGGACACCACTTGCTCCAGGTGCCCCCCTGGTGTCCCCTGCACCCCCTGTACCCCACTTACCTTAGCTGCTGCCAGCAATCCCAGGCAGCCTGGCAGGGTGGGGCCTGGCAGGGTCAGGAGCCTGCTGCAGGCTCACCACATTCCCTTCAACCTGGAGCAGCCTCGTGGGGCCTGCCTGCAGATATCCCCCCACATGATCTAATGGGGGTGCCCGGGGTCAATTCCCCCCATGTCTCTCTGACAGATACACCACTGTCTCCTGGTATAACATCTGACAGAGGTGACAGAGTTCATTTTCTTTGGAGAAAATGTCTACTTTGGAGGGGGAACTCATGCTGAAGTCTCTCCTCTCCCCAAACCTTGCCCTCCTCAGGCTTCACCCCAAAAATCTCCAGGTATTTTTCAACCTGGAGAAGGCAACGGAAGTTGGGAGGCAAAGGAGGACTTCCATCAGTGGAATTTTTCAGTTAGATTCAAACCAATGTCAACAGAGTAACTTCGATACTATAAAACGCCAGGACTCAGTGACTCAAAGTAGATCGTCATTTTATCCACCCCAGTTTAATTAAGTGCTTAGGTCATAGTGTTTTTATACATTTATTTTTTAAAAAAGAATAATCCATCAAACTTTCATATAAATCTTTTGTAGATAAGTCAGGTGCCGAATGTCTCCCTCTGTACATCTTTAATGCATTTTTTTTCAAGAGGGATTGATCACCATATTCCCAGGGGACTTCCGATATATCCATATCTACATCCCTAATGATTAGTCTGCAACCAGCCCGCTCTGCTAAAGATGTGCTAAATTTTAAAAAAGACTGCGGTTAGGAGCCGAGACTACAAATTGAATTTCAAACACCTAATAAGATGTCTAAAATTACCTCAAGCTTTCAAATGTCACAAACGGTAAAAATACAAATGAGTCTCAAAATGCAGCTCCAGCCATAATTAACATGCTGATGTGTTCAAATAATCAAACGTTATCCTCTGAGGAGCTTGCTGAAGGAGATTATTACAAGTGATAGTTTGCTAATCACTAGGTGACAACTATTTTTTATGCCATTGATCCGGGCTGGCTTGTCTATTTTGTCACTGCCACTCAGCATCTTTTTTCGAGAAGGTGATATTTTCCCTCACACAAAGACAGCTCGTCCTATAGTTCCCCAATTGATGTCAGCCTTCCTCACAGTTATCATCGGTGCACAGCCAGGCTTCATTTTAAATCAGAGGAGTAGGGATAAATAAAAGTGGAGGGCTTGTGGTTCCCATCACATCCTGGTTTTTTCCCACCTCACACCAGCCAATAAGTTATCAGGAAATAATGGATTTTTATCTCAGTGAAAGAACTTCTCAAATTCCTGAATAGAAAAAAAAGTGGGTGGGATTGTTCTAATGTTAGAGATGTCTGGAGAATATTCAAAAGATGATCCCTCTATTCGTAAAGGAAGAGGACGGGGAAATTCACCTGGCTCATATAGGAAAGAAAATGAGATTCTTGTGATATATTGTGAATATTGTTGGGGAATCCAAAATGGTGGATTCAAAAACTTTCTGATCCATAAAGTGCAGTACAGATGTCTATGATTTCCTTTCCTCCTTGATATTAACTCTGTCCATAGCAAAAGAGGTTGCTGGGAATTTCAAAGAGTCTCAGGTAGTTCCCATTACTTCCAAATACACATTTCTATAGCATGTTTCCTTCATGGAGTTCAAGGCAGCAGACTTCGAATTCCCTCCTCTTGTTTCTTCCCCTTTGCATCAACCTTCTGAGATATTTTAGGCTCAGATAAAATGATTAACCCACGGTCACCCAACGAGTTTCATGGCTGATGTGGATTTGATTGAAGGATTCCCAAAGGGATTTCAGTTGCCATTGCTTGAGGGGGTCTCCTTGCTGGTGGTGTCCTCAGTTAGCAGTCTGGGGGGTCCACCTGGATTCGTCTCTTTCTATTGAGACCCACGTGACCCGTATAACCCAGGTTGCGTTTTTCCATCTACGCCAGGTGCTGCGGTAGGCCCTTTATCTCTCCCAGTCCGACCTAGCCACTGTGATCCACGCTATGCTCACCTCCAGACTTGTTTATTGCAACTTGCTCTATGCAAGCCTTCCCTTGTGACTGACCCAAAGGTTGAAGTTGGTCCAGCATGCTGTGGCGCGGCTGCTCGCAGATAGTTCAATATGGGATCATATATCTCCAGTGCTGCACCACTTGTACTGGCTTCTGTTTTCAAGGTGTTGGTATTGACCATTAAGGCACCCTGCGGTCTGGAATCCTCATACCTTAGAGACCGTCTGTTCCCCTATGTCCCTGCTTGGTCTCTGCACTCTGCAGAGGCCAATTTGCTGGTGGTCCTGGGACCCTCCATGATATGGCTAGCCTCCACCCAGGCCAGGGCCTTTAGTGCCTTGGGCCCTGCCTGGTGGAACTCCTTGCCACCATCTGTCTAGGCTCTGCGAGACCTTGACCAGGTCCGCAGGATCTGCAAAATTGTATTATTCTACTGGGCTGGGGGGGGGGGGGTTCCAGCCTTTGAAATGCCATCCCCTATATTCCAACTGGTGGGCAGATCCATATTAACTCTGATGTTACTATGCCACCATGTCTACTCTTGCGATTTGGATCACTATCTTGCCATCTGATTTTGTGCTGTTATTTATTAATTTTTAATTGGTCTTATGATATTTTAACTGTTTTTTATGTTATTGAATTTGTTATGTATTGTACACTGCCCAGAGCCCTTTGGGAGTGGGCTGCATAGGAAATTGAATGAATGGATGGATGGATGGATGGATGGATGGATGGATGGATGGATGGATGGATGGATGGATGGATGGATGGATGGATGGATGGATGGATGGATGGATGGATGGATGGATGGATGAATGAATGAAAAAAATGTTACTCTAACCACTACATTACACTGCCTTCTGACCATAATACTGTGTATGCTGGAGATATTCTTATATGCAAGTTCCCACCAGTAGTACAACTCAGAAAAATGTGCCCCATTTTCATCTTCTGGTTGTAGAACAGCAGGGTTCTCCAGAGTTCTAAGATTTACCTGTGAGATATACAAGGGCTATCAGTCCTCTCATTTAGACCATTTTAGCTGAAATATCCAAAGCTGGTAATTGTCCTGCAGAACACGTATGATTCTCCTCTCTCCTCCTGTTTAAATGCCAGCCAGATGTAGTTTGTGGATGCCACCTGGAAAATAATTAAAGAATGGGTTTCTTGCCCATCTGGTGTAAATTGCTGGCTGCCTTCAGTAAAACACGGAATGTAAAAAAAGCTGAGGATCTAGACCCCGCAAATCTGCCAGCAAAAAAAATAGAGTGCTATAGAGATCGTGAGGTCTAGGGATTCTCTCTGCCAATGCAGAGGTCAGTACATAAATCAGTGGTTAATAATAAGTTAATGCAATTGTTGCATAAATTTTGTTGGCTCATGGTGTGTTTTAATAATCCTTGCTGCCCAGGACTGATAGAAGTTTTAATTAATTAATATTTGTAAAGCATTAGGTGTTGCTCATAAGATGGGCACTGCTGAAGCATAAGCGTTTTCCCCTCCCCGTTCCCACCCCCTCCAACAATATTTAACCAAATCTCATTTTGGTGTTCTGCTGCATCAGCCTTAATGTCATTGGATGTCGTGTTGATATGGTTCATCTGGGGCATACAAAGATGACCCAGACACTAGAAACAATTTAGGAGAAACAAGATGTCTCCTAAAGAGCCAGCAGGGTGTAGTGGTTGAGAATGGTGGACTCTAATCAGGTGGGCTGGGTTTGTTTCCTTGTTCCACAACACAAAGCCTGCTGCGTGCCTTGGGCCAGACACTGTTCTCTCTTGGCTCCACCTACCTCCCAAGGTGTGGGAAAGGAAAGGGGAAATGTTTTGTAAGCTGTTCAATGTATTGTCGAAGGCTTTCACAGCCAGAATCACTGGAGTGTTGTGGGGTTTCCAGGCAGTATGGCCGTGTTCCAGTAGCATTTTCTCCTGATGTTTTGCCTGCAAAGTTACGGAGCCTCAGAGTAGCCCCCATCTCCTTAGCTCCCATTGGAAACAATGGGGGATAGGGGCACCCCCTTTGAGGGTCCATAACTTTGGCCCCCCTGAACCAAACTTCACCAAACTTGGGGGTAGCATAAGGACAGTCTCCTGATGATACCCTGAAATTTAGGTGCTGATATGTCAAAAATACACCCCCTGCAGGCCGAAACATGAATAAACACCAAAAAATAAAAACGCACCCCAAATTCCCGGATTTTCCCACAGGTTCGGGCCAGTCCGAATCTGCAAGGTTTGGAATTCGGCCAATCCAAACCCATTGATCTGTATCTGGACCAATCCGAATTGGAACAAATCTGGCTGGTATTGACCAACCCTAACCAGACTAGCTCCCTGGCACACTTTGGCAGTGATCAACAGTTGCATCCCAGACAGAGCTGAAAGCTCCATTTACAATAAATAATTAAAAAATCCCCCAAATGCTAAAAGACCCAGTTTAAATACAATATGCAAAAAAACCCTTCTAAAAAGGTTCATCTTGCACTTTTTCTTAAACTGCAGAAGGGAAGGAACAGCATTCCCATCACCAGACAGCCCATTCCACAGGGATAGAACTGATACAGAAAACATCCTGGTTTGAACTCACGCCACCTTAAAGCAAGGTGAAGTCATCTTAAGTCAATGGACTTAAGAAGGGTGTATAGTTTGTATGCTAAGCAGGACCTGATAAGATCATTGAAAGGGGCCATCCATTCTCAAGTAGAAAAGAGGTAGTCGTTCTAGCATTGCCAACCTCCAGGTAGCACTTGGAGATGCCCTGGTATTACCACAGATCATCATGCGACAGAGATCACTTCCCCTGGTGAAATGTTGGACTCTAGGGTGTTATACCACATTGAAGTCTCTCCCTTCCTCAAAACCCATCTTCCTCAGGCACTACTTCCAAATCTCTGGGTATTTCCCAACCTGGAACTGGAAGCCTTAATTTGTTGAAACACTATGATTGTTGTTTATGAAGAACAGGGTGTATTAATACATTAATGAACAAGCAAATAAGTCTACCCAGCCAAAGGACACCTAAAGTAGACTTAAGGTACCTGTAACAGTGTCCAATTTTGCCTTAAAATGTATTACAAACCCTCAAATACCTCTCTTTTACTTGTGGCTGCCCTTGGTCCTACTGAAAGTCTTGCCCGCCCAACCCCCACCCCAGCTTCTTTCCAAATTCCTTGTAAAAGGTCCACATGGGAATCTTCAAGTGTTCTTCTGCACTTTGTTTTAGGTGGAATTCATTGTTTAGAATCAACAATGAATGATGCTGTTGCCTAAACTTCATCACTGGGGGCCAGATAGTTCGATTTCATGACAGAGTTTGAGGTATTCATATTTTAGATTTTTGCGTAGAGCTCAATGTGGAAACTTGGTTGTTTTCTGTGGTTTCTCCTTGTTGTCACATTGCATGGTTGCACTCCTTAAACCTGACCTGGGGTGCCTTCACCTCGTCTTTGCTTTTGGCTCCTTTGCAATCCAGAAGGCTCTTTCCCGTCTACAGGTAAACATAATGGATTTCTTTACAGCTAAAAATGATCTAGGCAAAAAGCCCCAACCTTCCTTCTTCTCACCTGCAAGCCTAGGCTCCAGCACTGTGCTTCATTTGATCCCTTACCGCTTCTCACTGGGAAAGGTAATTACAGTTCAAATTGAACTCTATAGACTGTGTCCTGCTGCCGTTTAACTGCGAGACTGAACGAAGGGGCCAGTTCCTATGTATTCTCCTCTTGTTTTGAAGATTCATGTTTATCTAATGAGAAGTCAATATTATCGTCCTGTAAAGAGTTAGGGCTCTGCTAACAATCCATCAGGGAGTGCTTCTTTATCACGCCAACGCCATGCTCTACTGGTTCAGAAACCTTTTAACGGCGCTAATGCCCGGACCTCTCTCTGCCACGTCAGCATTCACTCTGCCGTTTATCTTGCCGTAAAATGTTTAACCATACCCATATTTCAAAATGTTTTAATGGTGAAGGGAGCCTGGAAATGCAGGTGATGAAGAACAGTCGGTGTACCACAGGGCTCAGGGTGGAGGATCATACAAATGAAATGACATTTCACCCGAGGTCCACGGTTCAGTCCTTGCCTACTGATTTGTTTGTTGCAAAAACCACAGGAAGGTTGGGCTGCTAACTCTGGGTTGGGAAATTCCTAGAGAATTGGGGTTGCAACCTGGGATTTCAGGAGAGGAGGGACTCCGCAGAGTCAACCCTCCAAAGTAGCCTTTTTTCCCCAGATATCACCTGATCTCTGTCTTCTGGAGATGATGAATGCCTTCTGTCATCTAAGCTTCATTGCTGGTGGCCAGATAGCGGCTCTTTCTGCACAAGTCTTTGGAAATGTTTTGCAAACATTTGCAAAATGTTTTCAATTCCCCCTCCCCATTTGTTTACTTTCATCCCTGAAAACGATTCCTGGCTGCCATTTTGTGGTCTTTCCATTTTTTTTTTTAAAAAAGAAAGAGCTGTGGATTTGATGCTCTGAAGCTTCAAAGCCTCATGCTTTGATTCCATAGGGGTCGTGCCATTGAAGCTACAAAAATATGACCCCCCCCCATTTAAAAAAACTGATTAAAACACATTGTGAGACAGCTGACATGAGCTCAGAAAATGGTGCTGAAGAGGAAGTTTGGAAGGCATGGGAAACATCTTAGAGACCCATACACAGCAAGTGAAAATGTGTTCAGAACATCTCTCTATATAAAAAGCTAACAGTGACTTTGTTAGTCACTCCCTAACGCTGAAACGGCTGGACAGATTGCGCCCAAATTTTCACATGACATTCCTCTCTGTTGCAGGCAGGTAATCAGACCTTCAAATCGCCGAAAGTCCATACCTGAGACAGGTAAAACATCTTTTTCCTGGCACACCAGGCCATGAAGCTGTTTGTGTTTAACTGTCACCCTTAGAATGTTCATGCAGCCTGTCTGTCTTTGGCCTGAGGGCTTGGTATGAGGGCTTAGAATGTTTGCACAGATAGCCAGAGATGAGCATTGAAAGTAACACTGTTAGGTAATACGAGTGGAAGTGAAACACATACACACTTTGCCGTGTGAGACACCCCCTTCACATGCAGGTAACTTTCACTCTCTGTGCCTCACCCACTGCTACCACATAACACACATACTTTCGTACACATCCAGCTCATCCTCACACACCTCACTCTGCCCTCCCTCACATCCAACCACCACTTACCCACTTCCTCACCCATATTTGCCACAGCTCTCTTTTACTAAAAGCGAGCTGGAGTTTGCCTTTTTCTTCTAAGAAAATCCGCGGGGTAGGGGCGAACCAACACTACAGTGGCTCTGCTTCTTTTGCATGTGGCCCTTTAAGAACCCAGAGATCTGGCCTCGATCTGAGCGCCTCACCACCCTGCCTCTGCTGCCTGACTGGGATAGCCTCCTTGCCCCAGTTCTGCCTTACCCAAGCCAGGACTGTGCGTGTCAACCAGCCTCATGGACAGCGGGATTCGCACTCTGGACAGTTCCGTTGTGGAATGGGAAGGGTTACCTTATACTAAAAAAACAAGACCACACCATATAACAATGTGAATTGAAAAGGGAAAGATGGATTCCATTTGACCACCCCAATTATTGCTGCGGATCATTGGACCTGCATGGACATCTGTGTGGGTTGCAGACTGTGATGAGAAGGACAATTGCCACAGCAACGCGTGGCCAGGCCCCGCTAGTTTTCACACAAAAATTGCTAGGAAACAGGATATTGATAATCATTTCAGAGGCTGGATGAGCTCACCCATTTTTGAGGTTTTGGGTGAAAAACTATGCAGAACTTTTCAAAGGAAATGTTTCACTTTCTGCCTCATGATGTTTTATTTTGGTTGAACTGAAAGGGCCAGAAAGTAATTTCCAGTGGTACTGTCAGAGATGTAGGAGCTCACCTGGCTTCTGGGCAGTAGTCATCTAGATTGGAACTCAGGAGGAAAGCAAGCCAAGGAGAGCTTGAATTGCACCCCTGTGGTTCCCTTCTTCCTGGCCCAAATACACACTTTCCCCACCCAGGAGGAAGGGGAGCTCCCACACCTCAGCAGTTCCAGAGGAGTTGAATTTCTGCCTAGCCACCAGTGATGCAGCTTGGGGAGATGACAGGCTTCTGTCACCTATCTAACCTGCCCTGGCTGGACTGACTGATGGAGACAAAATGCCTCGCTTTACAGTCCTAACACTCACCTTCCATATGCATATATGCAGTCATCATCTCTGGGGCCCTGGCCTGCAATTCAATAACATTTGAAGTAGGGAAGGAGTTGGATGGGTTGGAAAATTAGGGAAACACGGCTCTGGTGGTACAGGTACTTTATACACCTGGAGGAGACTTCGGTTGCACAAACGGCCCTAAACTTTAACCCTGGTGGCCACCACCCACGTGGCAGACCAAAGAAACAGTGGATGGACAGCATTGCTGAAGATATGTGTGCTGTCAACCTTCCCCCTGAAATTGCCCCCAATCAAGCTATTTGGTGAAGAAAATGTCAGTGCTAACCCCCACGAGGGGAATACAGCCCGATGAGGAGGAGGAGGAGGAGGAGGAGGAGGAGTTGGAGTTGGATGGGGTTTTAGACAATGGTCCCATTCTTGTACAATGCTCCTATAGAAGAGATACCTCATACCCAGGATCTGTTGTGGGACTACATCCCCCAGTGGATTATTTTGAGTCCCAGTAGTTCAGAATCTTGCTATACTGGCTTAACAGCCGAGAGGCTATGGGCTAGGGCCGGCAAACCATTCCAATTAAGTTGAGGGGGGGGGGGGAGAAATTTTACTTCTTTGTGAAATAAATTAAGGAGGATGTATATGACTGGCCCAAGGTCACCCAGCAAGCTTTCATGGCAGAGTAGGGATTTGAACTGTGGGCTACCATATTCAAGTCTAACACTCTAACCATCACACCACAGTGCCCCTAGTACTGGCTAAGCAGGCCTGGGCCTATGTGCCCTGACAGAGTTTCCTGGAGGTAGATATATACTGCTTTGAGCTTCACTATGGAAGAAAGGCTAGATATAAATAACACATGAACTGTGATCAGTACTAATGGACTGGAGATAAATAAGAGTTTCTTTAACCGATGGAAGAAAATGAATACATTTCTCTTTCACATTTTCTGATAAAGAGTATTGCCACCACTTTTTTTAAAAAAAAACAATGTCACATTTATAGCGAAGGTCATTTAACCCATGTTTAGTAGGCAAACACATCCAGCTCCAAGATAGCACATAATGTAAACTATTTTCAAATTGGGTTCAGGAATTAGAGCGACAAAATGAATGAACTCCAGAGTTGAAGAGTAAACATTTAATGTGGCATGTTCAGCTGCAGCCAGTTTGATTAGATGAAATGCCATATATATTCATGTAAATATTGAACTATAGAGCTTGTCTCTGGTTGGCTAGGATTATTAAATGAGGGTTAATAAGTATAACCTTGGTTGTGTCTCTTCAACAGCCACATTTATCTCTTAGCTTTGTCTAACTGAACATTCATTACTAAGCATGGTGTTGTTTCACAGAGCATTGAGGATGCAACAGTTGTAATCCACATTTCATTGAAGATGATCTGTTCCATTTATTTAATGCATCTGGATTTAGGGGTGTCAGCCTCCAGGTGGGGCCTGGAGATCTACCAGAATTACACCTGCTATCCATAATGTGGAGATGAGCCACCTGGAGAGAATGGGTGCTGAGGTGCATCCTTTCTCCAAACCCTGTTCTCCGTAGGCTTCGCCCTCAAGCCTCCAGGAATTTTCCAACCTGCAGTTTCTAACCTTCTTTGGATTGAATCTTGTGATGGACAGGAGAAGATTCTGCCCTGTTTTCTCCCTAGTGTGAGCCAACCAATCAGAGGTCGATTCCCCACTTCAAACATGAAAGTAGATTCAAACTGGTTTGGTTAGATTTGGGACCTTTTGATCATGGTTTCATGGTCCCCGCTGCAGCTTCTGCCCCCTTGTTCACAGAAACGCCGCAGCCACGCAGGAGTCCCCACTGTTGGCGGATCAAACACGCGATCAGCTCAGGGGCTATCCTGATTGGCTGCTGCGTTGTGTTGGGGCGGGAATTTTTTATTTTCAGATCCACTTCTGGCGAGCATGCACAGAACGTCTCTACGTGGAGACGAAGAAACGGGCAATTAAAGCAAAGCCCTGTTTCTGTGCACCTCCATGTACTCGGATCTACATGGATACAACGTGTAGCACAGCTTTGTATTGCCCTCTATTCAGTCAATCAGTCAAAACTGGCCCCATATAGCTTCATATCCACGTGGATCTCTAGTCAGCAAAAATTGTTTTTAAAAAAGGGCTGCACGCGCATCACACACAGCCCACTGCGTTCTGATTGGATGGGAGGCTCCACGTCACTCACAAGGGCAGGTAGTTCGAATCTGGATTCACCCCCCAAACTTCCCCACTGCTCCAGATTGACCACGCATTTTTTAAAAGGTCCACATTCTTCCAGGTTCTAAGAAAAGTGTGCTGGGGGGGGAGGGGGGAGTGCCGGGAACGGGATGAAAGCATTTTCGGCACTGCTGCAGTGGGGAGTTCTGCTGGAAACCTCAATATTCGGAGTGACGAGCACGCATCTAATCTTGAGTGGGAAATCAACCAGATTCAAACAGGCAGAAGGAAATGCTGAATGGGAAAAAAACTGAGGGGAGTTAATTGTCAACTTCAAACAGGACAAATTGAAGAGTGGCCTTTTGGAGGGAGGTGGGATAGGCAGAGAGTCCATCAGGGACTATAAGGTATGGTTTTGGACACACAGGGATTGTATGCTGTACCCAGTTAAAAATAGTGAATTGTTAAAGCTGTCCAGTTATTATCTTGGAGTCTGAACTGCTGAAGAAACCAACATTTCAGCTATGACATACAACATACCTTCCAACTCTGGTAACTGGTAGGAGGAAGAAGATAAAGATTCTCAGCTTTACAATGGTAGTTGTCAAACCTGGATTGTGGTGCTTCCACCTGAACAACCTCATAAAGCCTCTAGAAAACTGGAGGGAAATAAAAAATGAAGGATGAAGAGCACTGAGCAGGTTAGTGGGAGAGAAACTGGGAGAGAAAATTGTATGATCAGTGCCCACACCAGGAAAAATACATTTTGTATCACTCTTTTCATTTATCATTCTGGGCTTTTTCGTTATGCTTGTTTTTGTTGCTGGAGTCCTAGATTTGTTTATTTCCTATACGATTCACAGTTTTACGCTGTGTGCCATTTCATATCATTAGAATGCCACTTATTCACAACCAGTGTAGTGCCTGCTTGGTGTAGTGGCTAAGAGCAGCTGGACTCTAATCTGGAGCACAGGGTTTGATTCCCCACTCCTCCACCTGAGCAGCGAACTCTTATCTGGTGAACCAGATTTGTTTCCCCACTCCTACATTCCTGCTGGGTGACCTTGATTCTTTGGAATTCTTTTATCCCAAGGATGTAGGTAAAGGTTTTTTTTCCTGTGTTCAACCCCCCCATTACATGTCCAAAGCCGGCAGCCAGCAGTCCCTTCTTCCCTCCCCTCCCCTCCGGGGAGAAAAGACTGCTATCCCCAGCCTCGGAGAGCTGCTTTTGTAAGAACTGAGGCCAGGGGCAGGGCTTGGGAGGTGTGACCATGCTGCCACCCACCCCTGGAGGCATGGCCACACCTCCCAAGCCCGCCCCTGGGGATAGCCTGGGGGCAGTGGGGAGACTGCCATCCCTGGCCTCAGAACATTGAGACTGGGGGTGGGGCAGAGCTTGCAAAGGCATGGCCACGCCCCCGAACCCACCCCATAAAAAATCTATAGCTACATCACTGCCTCAGCCACACCTACCTAACGAGGGATGATGAAGGGAAAGGAGTTTGCAAGCCATCTTGAGTTTCCTCACAGGAGAGGAAGGTGGGTATAAATCCAAACTGTACAGTACAACGGGCCCTAGAAAACTACTGATGGTGAGTGCAGTGGGGAGCCAGGATCTCTTCAAATCAGTGAAAGTTTTGCAGGGAGCAGGAGGCCGAGGAGGCAGTTGTCACAGGCTTTTGTGGCACTTTGCAAAATGGCCTTTCTTCTGCTGGGCTTATATGGATTGGTCTTGGTTGTTAAAAAAAGGGGGAAAGATAGCCAAAAGGCCAAAGATAACGCTGAATGCTCAGTCAAAGATAGAGTTTGTTTTTTATCTGAAGACGAGAGAAAGACATGTGAGTCTGCTCCTAGGTCCAGTAATGGATATAGGAGAGGGTCAGAGGGATCAAACAACCCAGGTGCCACATTAAGGCATTATGTGGGGGGTGCCATTGGTCCAGTCCTCCCCACTGCCTCTGCCAAATCCCTTTTGATGGGGTACCTACCGTACCTTTAAAATCCCAAAGACTCTGGGTTGCAGCTGCAGCAGCAAGCAAAAACCGTCTTGTTGCTAACTTGGCTAGCAGACTCCTACCTCCCATTTCAAATGTGGCTAACTGGTTTGTCACCTAACAAGATGCCCCAAGAAGTCAGTTGCATGAAGAAGGGCTCACTGTATCACTAATCACTTTCCCCAGTGCTACAGTGCCTAGCTTAGAGGAGCAAGGAAAGCCACATGTGTTAAATCAGTTTTAAAGCTATTTAAAATCTGCAGACAGATGAAGGCATAAAGTTGGAGGTGACCCAGTAGATCATCATAAAAAAAGCTCTTGCCCTAAGTCAGCGTATTCTATCCCCAACACATTTCTATATAACTTTCATCCTGGAAACTTAACAAAGGCTATTTCAGAACTTTCAACTGCCCAGGCCTTAGTGCTGTCGAAGTCCATCCTTGTTGGCGGGAGAGCAGGAAGTACCAGGAGCAAACAGCTCCACAGGGCCTACAAGACAGAGCTATTCCACCAGGCCTATGGTTGAGGGCAGAAATGACATTTCAACAGAACTGGCTTCCCTCTGCTTCTGCTTCTCTGGCCCTTTCCCCACTTACTGTTTGCTGCGCGCTACTCTCCCCAAATAGCGCGTGGTCCAGCGGCGCTCCCCACGAGTCCGGGCGGCGACAACACAGCTGCCCCGACTCTGCGCTCTCACGTCCCCTCAGCGTGCGTCATTTGTGACGCTGAAGAAACGGCACCTTCTGCGCGGGGCAGTGGGTAACACGACCCCGCGTGGAAATCGCTCGCGCTGAGAGTAGCGCGCTGCAAACCGTAAGTGGGGAAAGGCCCTCTGTCTACTACTCCCCCCACCCATTTTATTTAGAATGGGTTAAGGTGCTATTGGTGGATATTATATTGGGAATTCAATTTAAATGAACAATTTTATGAGTTGATGAATGTGTTATTAATATGTTTATGCCGCCCTGAACCTGTTGGAGAAGGGCAGCCTGTAGATCAAATTGAAAATAAATAAAATAAATAAATAGGTGCATACAGAAAGATGACCTGGAGAGCCACCGTTGGTACCGAGCTACTCAACAGAAGGAAGGTGGCACATCTTGGAACTGTATACCATGGAGGTGATTCTCGATGATATCCAGTGCCTCACACCTGCAAGGGTTTTGTCTGTACCATATACAAGATGCTTTCTTATACTGACTCACACTATTGGTCCGTCAGCATCAAAATTATAGTCCAACTGGTCATGAATCTCAAGGGTCTTAGGAAGAGGTCTTTCATATCACCTGATCCTTTCAATGGAAGATGGCAGAGATAGATATTTTGCCTGCAAGGCAGATGTGCCACAACCCTGCCAATGCAGCTGTTGAGGTAGGGAGTAGGGAATGGGTGCCTCAGCCATCAGCCGCAGGATCCAAGTCCCATGGCCCTTTACAGTAGCTCTCACAGGAAACTGGTTCCCTCACAGCAATCACTTGCCAGTTTGTAGCAGCGCATCCTCTTTACAGACCACCTTTTTGGTAATTGTATCTGCCCTGTGTCACAAGGATAAGGCAGAAATGCATGTGATACTCTCCGAGGAGGAGGCTTGGAATTCAAACTAAATTATAATTATAAGCCTGCCATGATCTTTGAGGACCCAGAGCTTCCTCATTAAATACCCACTTAAATTTACACCAGGCTAATAATATATTTGCTCAGCTTGATATTCTCTACATGGAAGCGAGAGGGAAGAATATTGGGGAGGGACTTTCTATTTTAATTCATTTTGTCAATTTATAGGTACTGTAGGGAATCTTTGCAGGTCGGATACCAAATAAATTGCTCTGGCTGCAATGAGCAATCCCCTGCCGTAAAACCCACTGGATGACCTTGAGGCAGCCATTCTCATCCATGCCTACGCGCATCATGGAGCTGCCGTGTGGATAATATCCACGTCTGTTGACAGGAGCTCCTCAAACAAACAGCAGTAATCTATGGCTGTGATAGATTGATTATTTGATTAATTAAACAGCTTGAGGTGAAATTCCAAGAGGCAAGCTCCGTCGAACTAGGATCTTCCTCACAAGCTCTGCTGTCTTTGGGCATTTCCCCACTCACAAGGATCCCTCCTATGCCACGCGCGGCATCCCTGGCGCGTGCCCGGGCGTCCCCAGAGCGCGGGGTCATCAAAAGGCGCCATTTTCTCCAGCGCCAGGGATGCCGTGCGCTGAGGGGGCACGACAGCGGCAGCGGCGGGGCGGCTTCGCTGTCGCCGCCCCTGTCGTGGGGAGTGCAGGGGGACCCCGCGCTACTTGAGGAGAGTAGCACAGGGCTTAAGGTAAGTGGGGAAAGGCCCTTTGTTCTTGCCTGCAGAGATGAAGTGGGTGGGGCTTTGCTGCCTGAGGAGGGGAGGGAGCAGCCGGAGGGTGCAGAAGTAGATACAGGAACCCAATTGTGTGGAGAAAGTTTGGCCACCGCCGTTTTATCGGTGTGCTGGAAAAAGGAAGCAGAGGTGCAGCATCAAGGATGGATCTAGCAGTGGGCAGCATGTCTGCTGTCCCCCAGTGACCACTGGGAAGCACATCTGCTGTCCCCCAGTAATAACAGTCTGCTGCATGGGGGAAAACACCAGCTCCCAGAGCAGCAAGATAGTGGGAGCCATCTGGGTGCTGGCCTTTGGATGAACTTGTTGCCAGGGGGTGAGCCACCAGCAGCCTCCACCTGGGCATGTGGTCCACAGGTTTGCTCCCCACCCCCACCCCAGGCCTCTTATGGAGGCTCTCACCAAATGGGGAGGGCCAGCATGCAGGCTCCTCCTCCTCTGAATGGATCAGTCCCCATACGCAACCCACCAGGCTGTGACAGATGAAATGCAAATAACAATCACCACCAACATAACAAGAATGCAACAACAAAAATTCAGACCCACATGGGAGGGAGAGCAGGAGAAGCCGTTGGCGCTTAGGTGAGAAGAGGCGCGGCGTGGCCCGGTCTGCCCATATAAGGCCGCTGCCCCGCCTCCTGCAGACATGTCACTCACTTGCGCTGGCAGTTGGGCAGCCCAGCGCCATATTGGGCTGGATGCCAGTGCTGAGCCCACCCCTCTCCCTGCCCCACTCCCAGGCAACAACAGTGACCAAGGTAAGTCTAAGCCGCGCTTTTTCAGTGGTGGCATCTGTAGAATGTCCATTCTTCTGCAGCTCACGTGGTACCTAATCAAACTGTTGTTTAGATGCCAGGCTGATTTTCCCCCTTTTTTACTCAGGCTTTTAATTAGGGGTTTTAAAAAATGTTTTGGAGTCTGCCAGTCTGAGAACTGCTTTACGGGATTTGCTTTAAACTACTAAACATTTAATGTGACTCATTCTGTAAGGCTCATTTTAAACTGCTAACTGTTTATCATTTTTAAAAGAACCAGCCGTCCACCTGAATTTCCTTCAGTGAGTGTTTTGGGCAGGCATTTGACAGACTTTTTGTCAGCGAAGATGCTACCACCAATTCCACTGACTTCACTGGCAGACATTTTGGTGATTTGTGCAAGCTCAGCACCTTTTAATTTTGTCAAAGGTCTCCTTGAAACCTCTTTCCTAAGCAGTTATATACTCTAGAAAAAGGCCTCAGAATAGGAAAATGGTTACAGTGCCCACATCACTTTCCTGCCATTTTAATGAGGGGGGGGGAAGTGGGGTTCAGTTCAACATCCAAAGCTGGAATTTCATTCACACAAGGATTCCCATGTTTTAATCTGCTGCCTGATTACTGTACTGATTTCCTTTACCTCCCTCATTTATACAGGCGGGAGAAAAGAGGAATGGCAGTTGGAACACACATGCACTCTGGCCATGCCCCCAACCCCCCTGGAACGTCCCTGGAACGCCCTTGCACTGGCGCGTGCCCGGTGCGTCGTGCACCTTCCGTCCTCTTGCCACTACACCACTGCAATTTATACCCTGCCTTTCTCTTCAGTGAAGACCCGAAGTGGCTCATACTGTTCTTGTTTCCTTCATTGTATCCTTACAACAAGCCGGTGAAGTAGGTTAGCTAAGCTTGTCTGACTGGAACAAGCTTACCAAACTTGCAGGGTGGATGGAGAATTGATCCTAGGTCTTACAGTCCCTATGCTTACCACTACAGCCCACTGACTCTCTGGCCGTTTCTGCATGGGCCAAAAAAGCCGATAAAAGGACGGTAAAAACTACATTATAGGCAGGGAGTTCGCACAGCTGTCGCTGTAGAAACGACGCTGCAGCAATGCAGCAATGCTCCAGTAGGCCCACAATGGTTTATGCGAAAATTGCTCACTGAGCATGTCTTTTCAACAATGGAGCTCCACAGTCAGCATTGTGTGACGTTCCTGCCAGGAATTGGTGCCGCAGAGCCCACCCCCCACAATGGCGGCCCACACTGGCCAATCTTGGTGCTGAATGCCTGTGACGTCTACCCTGGGGGAAAAATGAAAGCTGTTTGCAAAGCGCAGCCATGCGAAGTGCCGGGGTTCAGCCAATGTGCTACCTGCCTACGAAGCGCCCGCCCGTGCAAACGCTCCATTGCTGCAGCATTGCCAATGACATCAACAGCACAATACTGTAATTGGCTGTGCAGAAACGGCCTCAGAAATGTTATGTGTGTAATGTTTCTGTGGTCATTTGACCCACAGGAGCTTCCTGTGACCCACTACGAGTGAGCAGAGGTTTGTAATTCAACCACCATTTTCTTTAGGAAATAAATAATGTATCATAACATGGAGGACCCTTGATAATACGGAGGACCCAAGAGACGATTGGGCAGTGACAGGCATGTTTCCAAATGCAAGCTGCTTGGAGAAAGAATGGCTTCTCTTGTTTACTATCAGTGATCCACAGACAGTTTATAAAATGCTCAGAGGCTGCCTTCAGGACTCAGCTGTGTGGTTTGACAACTGATAAGAGAGCTCGCTGTGAAAAACAAAAGGAACTCAGCGGCATGTAGGTACCATCAGTAATTAATAATGCTGAGATGAGGTTGCAGGCATTAACTATCACTTTGGCATTACCCCCCTCCTTGGTTCTGTAACTACATATATACAAAAGAGTCATATGTGCTTCTATAGCATTTGGACAGGGTAATGATACATTTGCGATTTTTTTTTCTCCTTAAAATTGCCAGTTGCTAGTTTGATTAGGCCACAGAAACCATCATGTGGTCCTGAAAAGGTAATATTTACACGGATGATGTAACTGCTCCATTTTCCTCTTCGTGGTTAGGACTGCCACCTTTGGAGCAAGAAGAGATGGAAAGAGGCATTTGCAAATTTAACAAGAGAATGATAAGTGTGTGAAGGGGTCACTGCCTGAGGCAGTATTTGAGGCCTGGTGACTCACTGAAATCTTCCAAATTGTAGGAATGCGTGAGAGGCAGCACAGTGTATTATTTAACAGTAGCACAAGGAATTATGGAGAGAAAAAGGAACACCCTCCAGACTGCCTGTGTGGTTGTTCCTGAACCAAGTCACCAAAATAAAACCAAAACTCTCAGGCAACATGGCACCATCCTGTTTTCAGGTGCTTAGACCAGACCTTCTGCCAGCCATTTCTTCCACCCCAAAAATCCCTAGTTGTCAGCTTTAGGTGATAGCTTATGCACATAAAGTGCCCCCAAGTGCCAGTCCACTTAAGGTGACCCTAGCAAGTGGCTTCCAAGGTAAAGAGAGGAAGAGGCTTGTCATTGCCTCCCTCTGCAGAGCCTTCCTTGGTGGTCTCCCGTTAGAGTTGCCAGCTCCAGGTTGGGAAATATCTGGATATTTTTGGAAGTGGCATTTGAGGAGGGTAGCCTTTGGGAAGGTGAGTACAATTCCACAGAGTCCACCTCACAAAGCAGCCATTTCCTTCAAGTAAACTAATCTCTGCAGACTGACTTAATTTTTTCTGTGCAGTAAGAAAAACCCAAGTTGGTCCATGCAGGGCAGGTCAACCCAATGCTTCTCAATGGGAGGTAGACAGGTCTTCCAAGTGGCTAAGATTCTTGTGTGTGTGTGTGTGTGTGTGTGTGTGTGTGTGTGTGTGTGTGTGTGTGTGCGTGCGCGCGAAGCTATGGAGATAGCTCATCAAACATTTAAAAAACAGGAAAACTATGTCTTACCGGAATCAACAGGACCAGCTGAGTCCAACTATATACTTTCGGGGCTGAAAAGGCACCCAGGATTGGAGCCTGAGGCAACCTGTAGTAAATGGCAGCAGGGAGAATCCCTTCAGCTGCACACAAAATGTTGGGCACAAGCAGAGGGCAAAATCAGAGCGCAAAATGGTCAGGTGGGAAAAATGAAATAGCTCCTGAGCTCCGCATGGCCAGGCAGGAGATGTCTTGCAGAAGGCTTAGAGGGAAAAAATGCACTTGGAAGCATTTTTTTGAGCAGAAATAAGGATGTCTTGGGAGAAAGGCTGTGCAGAGGGCTTTCCCAGGATGCCTCCTTTTTTGCATCCTCAGGATGTTTCATTTCAGCTGTGCAGAACAGACCAGAGTTCACCTTCCAAAGCAGCCATTTTCTCCAGGTGACTTGATCTCTGCCCTCTGAATATCAGTTGTAACCACAGGAGCTCTCCAGCCACCCCGCGGAGGTTTGCAAGCTGCCAGGAAGGAACTATTTGTGCTTTTGTTTGCTTCTTTCTGATGGTTCCAGACGTCTAAAATCCAAATACATTGGTTATTGAATGATCCATTTTTGTGACTGTACTGGCTCCCTCTGTGTAAACTGCCTCGAGCCCCTTTTGAGAAAAGCAGACTATAAATAACGTACACAAATAAAATGAAAATAAACTTCCTTGTGACTTGACCTCGGGTCATATTTGGAAACAGTTTTTTTTAATCTCTCCCTCTTCTACCAAGGATAGAGGCTACTAGAAGAGTGAGAACGCTATTTAGCATTTGCAGGACCTTATAGAGAGTTTAAGGTATTCTAAACATAATGTATCACATCAATGGGCCTCCTGGAATACCAGTTCCCGGTCCTCATTCCTTCCTCTCCTACCTGGGCCCTGATTGGCAGAGCGCGCTGTCCGTAATTTCAGGCTCACCACTGTGAAATAATGAGGCCATCCTGAATTGCAGAAGGATTTCATTGTCCTCGCATTTGAATCGAGGGACAAATCAGATCGAATTTGCCTTTCTGATGTAAGCCACCTAATGCTTGTCAGTGAGAAACACAGACCGACTCACAGCAGCCCTAATGGGTCATCACTTCTTTGATTGAGCATTTGATCTCGTTTTATCACTGTCTCTTTGCTATATTCCCAACCTCATTCTGTCCCCCTGAAATGGATGTTATTGATCCCCTTATTAAATGCCATCTACCATGTATGAATTCTTCACATAAGCAATGGCATTTTAAAAATAATAATGATGATTATTTATCTGCAGTGCGTTGCTTAGACTTGGCTTCGTCGAGACGTTTTCAATAGATTTCAGCTAAATAGGCTGTGTACAAAAGTCTTGCCCCTTCTTTGCAAAATGCCATACATTGATTATATCTCTTAGAGAAGCAGTGCGATCAATAAATGATTATGTTTCTTGAATGTTCAGGTCATTGAACTTTCCTTTTGTGGTTTCTCCTCGCTTTCAGTTTAAAAGGGCAGATGGTCCATTTCCATTGGCAACATTATTTTTTTAAAGGAAGTTTTCAAAAATAAAACTTTGACGTTTGTCATGAAGCTGAAACTACGGCCCACTCCGCACAGGTCAATAAACGCGGGTTTAAGAATCGGGAAAAAAACCATTTGGGGGAATCTTTGCACAGATCCCGCCCCTAAAACGTGTCTACCCTGTGTTATTTTCCCTAAACCGAGTTTTTTAAGAATCACACTATTCACAAGTCTTTTAAAAAATCCTGGGATGCAGTCGCTTGCGAGCAAACGGCCGGGCAGGAGGAGCTCTATTTGCCACTGTTTTCCTTAAAAAAATTTTTTTACAGCTTACATCTGCGTAGCCACGCATGTGCAAATGGTGGTATTGTGAAATGTCACCATGGCTGTGGGGGTTCCTTTGTGCATGCCTGCATAGCTAAGCATCAGTGGGAAGTAATTTTTTTTTAAAAAAGAGACATGCCTCCTTGCGAAGGTACCGCAGCAACTTGGATTGTTTCTGTGGGCTCCAATCGCTGCCTGCATGTGAATGCAAAAACAGGAAAACAGGTTACTTTATCCACTATACATTTGCTCTGCGGAAAGGGCCTATGCAACTCAGGTATTGGATTATGTACCTGAATGCTACACCCTTGTTAAAAAAAAAGAATCTTCAAATTATTAAACAATCTAGCAGCACAGATGAAAAGCTAAGATGATTCCATGTTGTGCTAATATTCTTACTGCTGGGAGTTGGCAAAGGGAGAATTGGAATACAAAGGAGCATTCAATATAGTGACAGAAGAGGGGACAGTCCATTCTACGACTTCATCTTTATCCCACCTTTTCTACAAGAACCTTAAGGGCCTGCCAACCCACCATTTTGTCCTCACAACAACCCTGTGAGAGAATTTGAGCCAAGAGACGGTTACAGGCCCAAGGTCACTGAACCAGCATCTAAGAGAAACACTCTCTCCAGTTTATTGACTTTTACTATTTTGAATCCGTGTAACACAATGTAAGGGCATGGTAACTCGCTGGCATTTCAAATGGCCTTTCATAGGTGGTCATGGAGATCTCACACACGTTGTGAGGTAAAAAAAACCCGAAGTATTTTGTTTTCCTATTTGGTCCAATCGCACATTCACAAACACACAAATGTACATGCACACATGCACACACAAACAATTAAATTGCATTTTTAATTTTCTTTAAAAAAAGAAGACGGAGAAATTACAACCTCAAGCATGATCATAGTTTCCTCCAGCAGACAAAGATTCCACTGCATACATAATATGCTACAATTAATCCTTTCATGGTTCCCTGTCTGCACTATACAAAATAACTATGGGTTGTCTTGTCACCTAGTGATTTCTGCAGGTGAGCAATTATCGTGATAATTAATAGTTTGAAAAATTGCTAGGACAACCCCGTCATGTTCCACAGACGGAAAATTTGCTATTGATTGTGTGAGCATCTGGCTTGTCATACATTATCAACAGGAATACATATTTTGCGACTGCCTTTCCCCTTCTCGTTCACTGACATAACTTTTCTCATCCCTAGCAAAGAGAACTTCTTTATGCTAATCCGTGTTAAACAAACAAATATTAAATGCAAGTGATATTGAAAATATCACATTGGGCTTTTGAAAAGGAAAAAAAGGGAACCTTTTTTTAATGCCATGAAAGAAAAGAAAATGGGTTTTGCCTGGGAAGTCTGAGGTGAGATGTGAAATTACCATCCCTTCCAGGGTGCTAGGAGATTTATTTGTTTGCCAAGTGACATGCCTGTTTCGTCGTATTGTGAGGGTAAACAACAGTTTCCACATAATTGTTTGGGTTTAGAGCAACTCATCTGGTAAAATCAAAATGTCCATGGGTTGGGAAAGATGAAAGAAAATCTAATTTGAGCTGAATAATAACAATTACATATTTATTTAATATATCCATCTTCAGCCTTACCTCATAGTGGCTAAAAAAAACCATATAGGCATTCCACAGTTACGAAACAATATAACAGTCAACGAGCAAATTAAAAAAAAAACCCACGTATTAAAATCATAACTCAGTCTGCCAAAATAGTTCACCTTCCACCAAATGAAAACTTCTTATATCCCTTCCTAATTGCAACAAGTAGAGTCATCCTCCATATCCACTCTGGTAATGACTGACACCCCCCCACCCACCCACCCACACAAACACACAGCTGGTGGTGAACATCACTGAAGTTTATGGAAGCTTTCTGGGAACCAAAGAGAAGGATCAGTCTACACAGCTATGCTTATGCAATGGACATGCTACTTGCTAGAGGTCACCACGCAAGCATGAAGGCGTAACAAGACAGATCACCAGATCCTTCATATTTTCATCCTGGAATGCTTCACTACCCTAATCGAGAGGAAGGCAGCATGTTTGCCCTTGTCAGGCTTACTGCTACTACTACTAACTAAAAAATGAGAAAGGTCGCAGTGCAGTACTACACATTTACAGTGTGGTGGTACCCAATGGGGATGCAATCTTATTTGTGCTGGGCCATGGAGGCCACTATGAAGACTTAGTGCTACTGTCCTGCCTTTTAAGAACAAGAGCCTTCTTTCAAGTCTACTACCTGTTCAACAATTACCATCCCTTTCCTTGCATTGTGCCCTGACCAGGATGAGTTAGGCCAGCCCAATCTTCTCAGAGTTTAAGAAGAGTCACTCTCATTAATACTTGGATGGAAGACTACCAAGGAAATCCAGGATTGTTGCACAGGAATGGGCAATGATAAATCACCTGTTTTGTCTCTTGCCTCGAAAACCCTACAGGGTTGTTGTAGGTTGCCTGAAACCCGATGGCACTTTTCACCACCAAACTGAATCCCAACCCACTGCCCATAGTGAGGCCTTCATACCATTTCTTGATAGAACCAGTCTTGGTCTCAGAAAATACTTACCATTTCCCTTTGTCGGATCTCAGAGAGCCAGCATGGTGCAGTGATTAAGAGTGGCAGGCTCTAATCTGGAGAACCCGATTTGAATCTCCACTCCTCCAAATGAAGCCTGTTGCGTGACCATGGCCCCACAACAGTTCTCTCAGCTCTCTCAGCCTCACCTACCTCATAACGTGGTGTTGTGCCCATGCTCTCTCCAAACAAAGGAGACTCGAGGGTTAACAAAATCTATTGATAAATTGCAATGGATCTCACAACTGGCGATTGCCAGAATGGATATTTAACATGCATAGCAGTATGAGGCTAAGTTAATGCCCACCCACCCTTACTTGCTCCTCCAGCCAAAAGTGAAACTGCTGCTGGATGCAACATTCTCCAAGGTCAGAGGATGAGATAACCACATATTCCCAGGTGCAGAAGCAAAGGGGGAGGGGACAGGATTTACAAGGTGCCAACGTTTTCCGGGAGACTTGGCAAGCCTGCAGGGCAGGCCTTGACAGATGCTTGCTGTGGAGAGAGGAAGGAGTTGTGATTGTAAGCTGTTTTCAGACTCATTAAAGTAGAGAAAAATGGAGAGCCTTCTTCTCAGAAAAACTTGGGAATGTGGGGACTTTAGGAGCCTGACAGCAGCTTTGTATGTGTTCCCAGTGTCTGTCTGCACAAAATGCTGCTCTTGGTTGACCAGAGGGATTGTGATAGGGAACAACTACTGCAGGGCCAGAGCAAGGGGGGACTACGCCCGGGGCACATGTATGCCCTGCGCCCCTGCCATGCCCACGCCCGCCCTTCCATGCCATGGAACACCTCTGCCCGCCCTGCACCGGCGCGCACCTGGTGCATCATGCCCTCCGTCCCCTTGGTGCTACGCCACTGATCTACTGCTATGGGGTTTGCCTGTATGCAGCCTATTTGAAAAAGAAAAGAAAGAAAGGGACCGTGAAAAGAGCGAAAGATATTTCTGCAAAATTCTTTTCCAAAGTCCATTTTCCTATAAAAGAAAAGCAAAGTTTAAGACAGACAGTTTTATTAACCCCTATATAGACATCACGTGTGCAGCTGACAGCCTTGAATGGCAAGTACTTTATTTCACATGCCTCTGGCTGATATGGCAAATTTCACTCTTAGGAAAATAGCAGTGACTTGAAGGTCAATGTCAGGAGAGCAGCAGCCCAAGCCTTCACAGGATTGGTCTGTTCATGAAAGAAGGCAAAATATAGAAGATTTACACTGCAGGACAGACTGATAAGCTCTTTCCTCTTTGCTCGTAATGTCTCAGGAAGTTCCAGGCGCCAGAGGCAGAGAAGAAAATTCAGCATCGATTAATGGAGAATCTAAGTCACAGCAGTCATATTTACTTATTGTTTTTATTTATTAAAACTATTTATACCCTGCCTTTCTACAGTACATACCCAGGAAAGCTTATAAAATACAATAAAATTTGATGTAATACAATAATCCAAATACAATGAAATCCAATACAATAACATGCAATAAAATCACATAGTACCATGAAAAATCAAGACTACAATAAAATGCACCTCCAAAGCTTAGATCGCTGCTCACTAAGATCTAGATGTTAAAGGCTGCCCAACATAAAAACGTCTTCACCTGGTGACAGAAGAATGGCAAGGGAGGAGCACAACAGGCTTCCATAGGAAGAATTTTCCAGAATCTTGGCACTGCCACGGAGCAGGCCCTCTCCCAGGTCCCTATCAAATGTACTGATGGGATGGAGAGATAGCTCTCGCCAGATGATCTTAATAAACGGGCAGGTTTATTCGGGAGTAGGTGGTCCTTCATGTAATCTGCCACAACAAGATGGCATATCTAGGTTCCTAGAGCTTCAAAACACTATGAGTGATCTTGGGGCAAAAATATGGTGTTGTTGGTGTATCTAATCTGGAGGAACCGGGTTTGATTCCCAGCTCTGCCGCCTGAGCTGTGGAGGCTTATCTGGGGAATTCAGATTAGCCTGTACACTCCCACACATGCCAGCTGGGTGACCTTGGGCTAGTCACAGCTTCTTGGAGCTCTCTCAGCCCCACCTACCTCACAGGGTGTTTGTTGTGAGGGGGGAAGGGCAAGGAGATTGTAAGGCCCTTTGAGTCTCCTGCAGGAGAGAAAGGGGGGATATAAATCCAAACTCCTCCTCCTCCTCCTCCTCCCATGGACTCCTTGTGTCACCATTGCATTGCAATTTACCAATATGTCAGGAGCTTTTTATCAGTGTCAGTATCAGAGCATTAGTGACTCTTTCTGACCTGACCTGTTCCAGTCTCTGGAACCAGCAGAAAGGAGCAGCAGTGGACAAGGCATCTGGGCCAGGAAGAACAGAGTGACTCTGGTGTTCATTTTGGAGGGCTTTTCTCAAAGCCACATCTTTTAAAACAGTGTATTTTTAACAGGGGTTTGCAGGGGTTATCTCTTTTTCTCCTTAAGGCTACTAGGAGCTGAGACTGCTGGAGGTGGGGCTTAACAGGGGTTAACAGAGGTTACTCTTTGTCCTGGGCTGCTAAAGGTGGGGCTCCTGAGGTGAGTCATTCAGTCTTTAGTTCAGTCTCTGGAACCAGCGCGCCTAGCAGCCCGCGCAATTTCTTTCTTTTTTCTTTTTTAAAATAAATACATTAATTAATTAATAAGGACATTTCTTGAGGGATAGTAGGTACAGATAGCTCCAAGGGGCACTGACTAAAAGTTTAATATCTAAATATCTAAACAAAAGCAGATATGAAGGCAGGAAGCCAGCAGGGGGATGGGGGCTTGCCAGTGTTTTGCACTGAGTGTCACATGTATGACTATCTGCCACTGGGCCAGAAGTCGTAGGTGTGCCCTCGCTGCAATGAGCTCCTGGCACTCAAGGAACGTGTCTGTTCTCTTGAAGCCAAGGTGTGAACCTGGAGGAGAAGCTGAGAGAGGCAGAGAGGGCAACAAACAAGGCTTTCAGGGGACCCTAGCAGCTTTGGGTCCCACTCCCAAGGTGACATCTCTTCCAGATGCTCATGGAGAATGAGAGTCCTGGGTGACAGGAGGGTGCCAAGTCTAGAGGTGGGGAAGATGCTCCCTTAGATGGGATCCCTTCCTTAACTGGTGATCAGCTATCCTCTCGCACTGAGGAATTACCCCTCGGGGAGTGTGGGGGGGAGCTCCCACTTGCTGAAGGTGGGTGATTCGATCATCAGGAATATAGAGAGTTGGAGTTTTGTGAGCAGGTGTGATGACCGCATGGTGACTTACCCCACTGCCTAGTGCGAGAAAGGATTCGCGGATGTCAGCTTCGTCTAGATAGGCTGTTAGACAGTGCACTGGAGGTGGAGTCAGCAGTTGTGAGTCCCACATTTGGGTACCAATGACATTTGGGAAATGCTAGCGGGGAGGGTTCTGGAAGGCCCTAAATTTAGGCTGCTAGGAAAAAAGGTTAAAATCCAGAACCCCCCAAGGTGGCATTCCTCTAGGGAAATGCTACCTGTTTGTTCCTGTACCTTTGCGCAGAGCTGAGCTAGGCATAGCCCGAGATACAGGGGGGAGGTCTCAATGCGTGGATGAGAAGGGTGGTGCAAAGACAGAGGGTTTCCTAGATTTGTCAGGGAACTGGGGAACCTTTTGGGATAAGGCAGGCCTGTACAAAAGGGCCAGACTTCATCTTAACCAAAGAGGAACCAGGCTGCTGGCTCAACATTAAAAAGGTGTGCAGAACAGCTTTTAAACTGATTCCCTGAGGGAGAGAGAGAAGCCGACTAGGAGCTATAGGAGGTGACTTCGGTTGAATACAGGTATCTATGGAGATGCAGACAGAGAAGAAGGAGGTTTTTTAAATCAACCACATACAAGTAGAGGAACATAGCAATGTGATAAGTGATAGAAGGGTGTCTACAAAAGGCTAGAGGGCAAAACACATAAATCCCAAGGTTAGGGACAGGGATGATGCTATACAAGTGTCTCTATGCTAATAGTAGAAGCATTCGAGCCCTAAAATGAGGGAGCTGGAGTACAGGGGATTTTGAAGGGGAGGACATTGATGCATAGTTGGGCATCCACAGAGACATGGTGGAATGAGAGGGAGGGAACCAAGTGGGATGCTGTTATTTATCCCAGGTTACAGGCTCTACAGGAAGGATAGGACAGAGGCATTATTGGGGGTGGGGTGGCCCTCTACATCCAAAGGAGAGCATGGAGTGTCACATAAAATATTAGACAATGCAGGGGGAGCTGGTTCCTCTACAAGGAAGCACTGTGTGGATTATCAATACCAGGGGTGAAGCATAGTTTAACATTAGGAATATATTATCCATCCCCTGACCAAAGCGCACAAGAGGATTCTGAGATGGAAAAAAGAAATTAGAGGCCAAAGAAAGCTAAAGGAAATGTATACGTGAGTATTGTGGAGATTTTAACTATCCCCATATAAACTGGAAAAATGCATGGCTTCAAGGTCACTTGAGTAAAGGAGAGAACATTCCCTGGATATGCCTAAATGACTGTGGCTTAGAGCAGATGGTTATGCACAGTAGAACCAACCAGGGAGATGTGATCCCTAGATCCCTAATTCTATGTGGGACCCAGGACTGACCTGAGATGCGGGGAAGTCAGTGTTGTTGAGCCGATAGGGAGACAAGCGACCACAATGCTGTCAGATTCAGTATCTCTGCATGCGAACAAGTGACAACTACTAGTATGTAGTTACATTACATGCCTTCAAGAAGAAATTTCCTCAAAGAGATAGAAAGAGGGGGATAGATGCTTAGGAAGCTGAAAGGGAAAATCAAGAGGAGTCAAAATGTCCAAGATGCTTGGAGGTTATTTAAGAAACACAGTCTTAAAAGCTCAACTGGAATGTGTTTCACAGGTTAGGAAAGGCAGCGCCCAGTCCAAAAAAAAAAACCACCATGGTTAACAAAGGGACGTTGAGGAAATTATTAGGGAAAAAAGATGTCTTTTAGAAAATGGAAGTCCAAGCTTAACTGATAAAGAATGCAGAGGAGCACAAATGGTGGCAAAGAGAAGCAAGTTAGCTGTAAGGGAGGCAAAAAAGGATTATGAAGGAAGGCATGGCTGTGAACATCCAAAACCAGCAACAAACAGTTCTTCAAAATTTTACATCAAAAAAGCAGGAAGCCAGCAAAGGGAAAGCGGTAAGGCCCGTTAGATGACCAAAGGAACAAAGGGTGTGCTAAAGATGACAGGAGATTGCAGAAAAGCTGAATGAATTCTTTGCATCTGTCTTCACCCCAAAGAGGAGGTGAGGAAAATTCCTGCACCTGAACCAAGCTTCTTAGGAGGGGCAGATCCAAGGAACTAGCAGAGATGATAGTGTGGTAGACAAGGGGAAAGAAGTTCCTGGCAGCCATTTGATGGAAACTAAATGCTTACCAAATCCCCTGGCCCCAAGATTGCATTCACCCAAGAGGTTCTTAAAGAAGGCTCAAGGCATGAAATTGCTGATGTTCACTGCACTTTAATATGCAACTTATCCTTGGGAAATCCAAGGCTCCATCCCACAGAGACTGGAAGATGGCCAAATGTCACACGCAATCTTTAAGAAAGGACCCGAGGAAATTACAGGCCAGTCAGTTTGACATCTGTTCCTGAAGTAGAATTAAGTAGAATCTGTCATTGCAAAGAGATAAAATTATAAGAAAACATGTACAAAAGCAAAACCCTGCTGAGAAAGAGTCAGCATGAAACTTTTGCAGGAGAGGCAAATCCTGTCTTACCTGGAAACTTACTAGAGTTCTTTGAGGATGAAATAGGCATGTGGATAAGGGGGGGAACCACAGTGGACATTATGTATGGATTTCCAAAAGGCTTTTGACAAAAGTTTCACTCACCAGAGAATATTGAAGAAACTCAGCAATGAAGGAAGAAGAGGGAGTCCTCCTATGGATTTAAAACTGGTTGAGGAAACAGGAAGCAAAAGAAGTGGAGTGTAAAATGGGAAATTCTCACAATGGAGAGAGATGTGGGGAGTGAAAAGGGTGTCCCCAAGGATCCGGCCAGGATTGGGACCAGTGTGCTCTTTAACCCTATTACATGAAAATGTGACCTGGAAGTAGGGGTGGGTGGAAGCGTGGTGGCCCAGAGTTTGCAGATGATACCAAATTATAGTAGGGATTGGTGAGAACCACAAAGGATTTGCGAGGAGCTCCAAGCGGACCTTGATAAATTAGGGTAGAGTGGGCTAAGAAATGGCATAGAATGCACAGTTCAATGTAGCAAAATGCAAAGTGAAAGTGCACATAGGGGCAAAAAAAATCCAAACTTCACATTACACGCCTTACACGGGGGGTCCAGTGCTATCAGTCACACAGACCAGGAAAGGGATTTGGCGTCTTAATTGAAAAGTAGTTCCATGGGAATGTCTAAACTCAATGTATGGCAGCTGCTGAAAAAAAGGCAAACTCTATGCTGGGGATAATCAGGAAAGGAATTGATAATAAAACTGCAAGAAGATTGTCATCGCTCTTATATATAAAGCCGTGGTGCGAATTTCACAATTTGGAGTACTGTGTTCAGTTCTGGTCCACCCACATCCTCAAAAAGGGATATTGAAGAGATAGAAAAAGTGCAGAGAAGGGACCAACGAGGATGATTGAGGGACTGGAGCACCTTCCCTTTATGAGGGAAAGGCTGCAGCCGCTTTGGGACTCTTTAGTTTGGAGAGGTGAGACGTCTAGAGGGGGGGGATATGATTGAAGTCTATAAAATTATGCATGGGGTAGAAAATGTTGACAGAGAGCAATTTTTTCTCTCTTTCTCACAATACTAGAACCAAGGGGCATTGTTCATTGAAAATGCTGGGGAAAGAATTGAAGAACTAATAAAGAGGAAACGCCACTTCTTCACGCATAGCGTGTGAGTTGGTGTTTCGGAATATGCTGCCACAGGAGGTGGTGCATGGCCACTAACCTGGATAGCTTTAAAAGGGGCTTTTGGACAGATTTATGGAGGGAGAAGTCAATTTACTGGCTACCAATCTTGGATCCTCTTTGATCTGAGTGTGCAAATGCCTTACCAGTCCAGGAAGCAGGGAGCAACAGCCGCAGAAGGCCATTGCTTTCACATCCTACATGTGAACTCCCAAAGGCACCTGGTGGGCCACTGCGAGTAGCAGAGAGCTGGACTAGATGGACTCTGGTCTGATCCAGCTGGCTTGTTCTTATGTTCTTATGTTCTTATGACATGCTACCAGAAGGGGGTGCTAATGACAACTGTGTTAAATGAAATATCTACTGGTCTTATGAGTCCTGTCAATTCTATCCCCCTCCAACATGCACCCATAACTTTCTTGACTGAGAAGAATGCTGGAGTCCAAGGACCAATCCAGGAGCAAGTCGTCAAACAACCTCCAGAACCCCCCATAGAAAAAAAACATGAAAAGCCTTAAGAAATGGGGAATTTCTCTTACCTGACTAGGTAGGCATCCCCCAGCCAGAGATTCTTCTTCTGCCCCAGAAGCATCTTCAGCGATAGGCCATGATGTTTCTTTTTTTTATTGAGAAGGCACCTCCATATGTTTATCCTTCTGACAGGTGATTTCAGCAGATGACTCAACTCACAAGAATTTAAGGAAACCGTTATCTTATGTTTATCTTTTGATATAATTTTACCAAATGTCCACCTCATCTGTCTCCAGCTGTAGTACACTTTGGCATAAGGAGCTCTCATTGTTGAGACGGACAATCTTGTAATATCTTCTCTGGAAAAAGTTCCTTAATGCTTTCTATTCAAACTGTAGATCCTGGAACTTCTCAAACCCTCCCCCCCCCCCCACCCTTTGATTAGTCTAAAGCAGCCTGGACATATTGTATCTGAATGCAATAAAGGTGTGAAAGGAAAATATGTGGCAGATTTTCATTTCTGGTCACTGTTCTCTTGAAAATTGTTCTCAAGATGTTATTTGACCCTTAGAGTGGGGGGAAAAACTAGGTATAAAAACAGTTTTGGGAGGATGGTTTTTGAGCTCAGTAAAGGAAAGAATTAAGCAGCCCCACCTCCCGAGGCTTTCCTTTGCTCAGACTTGCACCACATTTGAGTATTTTTTTAAAAAAAACAAAAGGCAGAGGAAGCCAACTCTTCTTAACAAAATGCTCACTAAAATGTTTTCTTGTTTGTTTTAAGGTTGCGAACTCCAGGTTAGGAAATTCCTGCGCATTTGGTGGTCGATTCTTGGGAGGGCCGGTTTTAGGGAGGAGAAAGGATCTCAGTGAGGTATAATGCCAGAGAATCCACGCTCCAAAGCATATTTCTTCCCAAGGGAAACAGATCTATATCACCTGGAGATCACCTGGAGATCAGTCGTAATTCTGGTATATTTCCAGTCTCACCAACAGTTGGCAGTTCTAGTTTGTTGAAGAGCAGTATCATATATCTAATTCCAAAATGGGGAGAGTCTGTGGCTCCATGGTAGACCATCTGCTTGACATCTGCCAGAAGGTCTCTGATTCAATCCTATCCACCTCTAGTTCAAGGGACCAGACTTCAATGGACTTAGAAGGTGCACTACTTGCTGCATTGACTCCAGGTGGGGCACCAGATTAAGATCAAGATCCTGGTAATCACCTTTAAGGCCCTTAATGTGTTGCGGCCATCATATCTGCGGGGCCACGCCTCTCCCAGTATGCCTCCTGAAGAACATTGCACACAGCGAGTAACAACTTGCTGTTGATCCCTGGCCCAAAAAACCAGGACCAGGGCTTTTTTGACCCTACTCCTTGTTGGAATGCTCTGTCAGATGATACCAGGGCCCTGTATTATCTGACACAATTCTGCAGGGCCTGTAAGAGATAGCTATTCCCCCAGGCCCTATGATTGAGGCAGAAACACTTTCCCACCTATAGCCTCCCTCTCTCTTTCCCACTCTCTTCCCTCCTGGTTCTGCTTTGTTATTTATCGTCCTGTGAATTTTAGCCCCCATCTGATTTTTAGGATAATTATGGACTGTTGTTTTTAATATGCCTGATTTTATTGCACTTTGTATGTTGGAAGCCGCCCTGAGCCCATAAGGGGGAAAAAAAGTAAAATGAATGAAATGAAGGGTGTCAACTCTACTTGGGTTGCACTATATATGCTGAAAAAGTTGAAAGGATTTTTTAGAGAAATTACAACAATTAAAATACCATTTGACATTTTTTTAATAAAAATAAAACTTTAAAGGCATTTAATATCCACACATTAAGTCTCCTTGCTAATGACTTACCAGTTTTAAATACTTTGCAGTAATGATTTATATAATTTGAAGTGGTTATTTTCCATACTTCATTACTTTTCTCCAAATGATCATTGATTTGATAATTAGTTGATCTTTTAGAGCCTGCAGACATGATGTCCTTGAAAATATTTTAAATGTCTTGTTCAGGGCAAAAATAGATTATCATCTTCCGCTTGCTTTTCACTGGTAATTTTGGGGGATTTTTATCTATCGTTGGCTATGAGTCTTTTTATCATTTTTATGTGGTTGGGCAGAACACTGCAAAATCCACATACTGCAGTAGCATCTAACCCAATAAACTGAGTCTCTGAGCTCAGTTGTGGGCTGTGATATAACTCCGACAAAATTTCATCTTCCGTGACATCTTATAAGGCTACCCGTTTTTCCTCTCTCACACGTTTTCTTCACATAGTATGTTAATTGTTGCTGTAAAAGGGTGGGTGGATGAGTAGGTATGAAGATTGTAATCAGAAATTTGTGATAAGGAGAAGGGGAAATGATCCGCAGTTGAGGTTGCTTAACTGTATTATATAATAATGAAATAACACTGGCAGCACAATCCTATGGAGTGGGGGAGGCAAATGAGCTTATGGAATCACCTGATACTTATGCTGGTGTATGTCTGTGGCCCTTTCCCCACTTACCTTAAGCCCCGCGCTACTCTCCTCAAGTAGTGTGGGGTCCCCCGGCACTCCCCACTACAGGGGTGGCGACAACACAGCCGCCCTGACGCTGCCGCTCTCGCGCCCCCTCAGCGCGCGGCATCCTGGCGCTCCTCGAAATGGCGCCTTTTGATGACCCCATGCAGAGCGCGGGGTCGTGGGGACGCTTGGGCGTGCACCAGAGATGACCCACGCTGAGAGTAGCGCGCAGCAAAGGGCAGCAAAGGTAAGTGGGGAAACGCCCAGAGATATGTTGGCATAAGGGTCAATTACACTGGCATAGTCACCCAGCACTACTGAGCTGCTCTTCAGCACTAGGAAGTGACAAATGGTCAGTATAGGATTGCCAGCCTCCAGGTGGTGGCTGGTGATCTCTTCAAATTACCACTGATCTCTGGGCAACAGCAATCAGTTCAGCTGGAGAAAATGTCTATTTTGGAAGGTGGATTCTGTGACATTATACCCCATCAAAGTCCCTTCCCTTTCCAAATCTTCCCTTCCTCAGGCCCTATCCCCCAAATCTCTACATATTTCCCAACCTGGAACTGGCACCCCACGCCAATACAATGCTGTTCCATGATTTGTTCTCAGCAGTACACTTTGCCAATAACCTGTTGTGCTTTATCTTCTGTCTTTGCACACAGCATCTGCATGGGTTTGGTTCGTCTGAGGGAAAGGAGGATGATTTTTGGGATGTCTTGCTTTATAGTAGTGGTAAAGAAGTATGATAGGCCTCAGTGGCCTTCTTGATGATGATGATGATGAAGATGACGATGACGACGACGATGATGATGATGAAGATGACGATGATTCCTTGATCCTAACATTATCAGTGTCTATGTTTTCCTGCACAATAGGTAGCAAAAATGATTTATGGAGCAAAAAGTTGGTTGGGTGATCAAGAGTGTCTTCGGTCAACTGCATCTGGTTTGCCCTCTTTCGCCTTTCCTAGACTCAACAAACCTGGCCTTCCTTCCTTCCTTCCTTCCTTCCTTCCTTCCTTCCTTCCTTCCTTCCTTCCTTCCTTCCTTCCTTTCTTTCTTTTTTCCTTCCTTCTTTCTTTCTTTCTTTCTTTCTTTTTCTTTCTTTCCTTCTTTCCTTCTTTCCTTCTTTCCTTCCTTCTTTCTTTCTTTCTTTTTATTTATTTATTTATTTTATACACTTATACTCTGCCCACTCTCCTGAATGACTCATAATAAAAATATAATAAAAATAGTACCAAATATAAATATAAATAAATCATTGTTGCTACCTATTGTGCAGGAAAACATAGACACTGATAATGTTAGGATCAAGGAATATAAAAACTAAAACCAGTGTAAAACCAGTTAAATTACCGATGGCATTAAAAACTTAACAGTATAACAATATGAGGGAGCAGGCATGTGCATCATGTCCCAGGTGGCACCAAGAATGATATCTGGCTAGCTCAACAGAGAAGGAATGACTCCATTTTACAGGCCTTGAGGAACTGAGGCAGATCCTGCAAGTCCTGGATGTCATTGGGTTGCGTGTTCCACCAGGTCAAGTCAGGGCCCTGGCCTGTGTTGATGCCAGCTGTTTGCTTGGAAGTGACTGCAACCCGGGATTTTTAAAAAAGACTCACTGATAGTGCGATTCTTGAATAACCCATTTTGGGGGAAATAGCATGAGGCAGACTTGCGAAGTTCCACCCCAAAATGTTTTTTCCCGCATTGTTATCCCAGGTTTATTGGCCCGTGTGGAAAGGTAGGTGGTAACTGTTTTAATAAAACTAGCAAACAAACATGGATTTGGACACAATTCTGGGCAGTGATGCAGTTTCATGTACGTGGCATGAACTACCTTTTTTCCTGCCTTTCCAACTGCTTTGCTATCCAGCATCCAGATATTTCTCTAAACCAAGTCTTTGTTTGTAAGCTTTAGCAAAGCAAGATTTTTACCTCTTTTTTCTTTTTTTCCCCTCATGGGTCAGATTTTTTATTGGTGTAAAACAGCATAACTTTTGATTAAGTCAGAACAAAAAAAAAGGTCTTGATTTGACTTTGATAGAGCTGTAGCCGTTTGCTTCATTGACTTTACAGAGAGCAAGTCATGGCCTGTTTTATGGTTTCGTGCTGTTTTACTACCTCGAGTGATTTCCTAAGAAACACAGTCAAGTTATCTGGCCTTTTTTTTCCAGCAGGGGTTTTTTCTTAAAGGCCATTTGATGCATTTTCGATCTGTATCGAAATAGGCTTGATGGCAAGATGATGGTCACTGTGCAGACTGTTAAAACTGGGTCAGAATTACTGTTCACAAAAGAATCACCCATTCACATGGCCAACTCAGCCACTTTCTTAGTAAAATACAGGGCTGACTCCTTGGGAAGTAATTTGATCAGTGCTATTGTTCTGTTCACTGCTCTTAATCAGGTGGTCCTGATCTAGTGCTAAGACTGGAGAGAGGAAATTTTCCAAATGTATCTGGCTGTCAAAGCAGTACATGACTGTTCCTAGTATAATTTGTTAAACCCTTAAGAACTGTATGAAATCATGGCATTTTCAATAGTTTGATAATGGCCCCCTTTTTTGCTGACTCATGGCAACCCCATAGAGCAGTGGTTGCGAACCTATGGCATGGGTACCAGAGGTGGCACTCAGAGGCCTCTCTGTGGCACTCACGCACAGAGTTCATCATGTGGGAGGGGGGTGGAAAATCACACACGCACGCACGCACACACACACATCTAGGCTGGCCTGGGCATGATCCTTTACCTGGGAGTAAGCTTGGTTGATGACAAGGGGGCTTGCTTCTGAGTAAACCCATTTGAAGCATTGCACGGTTACTTCACCAAGTTTATTCCTGAGTAACGCACGCCTCGGAGCCAACCGTTTTTTCTAAACTAAAACCTCAGTATTCAGGTAAAATTGCCATGTTGGCACTCTGCGATCAATAAGTGGGTTTTGGGTTGCAATTTGGGCACTCGGTCTCGAAAAGGTTCGCCATCACTGCCATAGAGTCTTCAAGGCAAGAGACATTCAGAGGTGGTTTGCCATTGCCTGTGTCCACATCACACCCCTGGTATTCCTTGGAGGTCTCTAGAGGCGTAGCAAGGGGGGAAAGCGCCAGGTGCACTGGTGTGTCCTCCGCCCCAGCCTTGCCCCAGAATGCCCCTGCCATGCCCCCACAGGGGCGTGCGCCTGGGCCGTCGTGCGTACCCCGGCCCTCTTGGAGCTACGCCTCTGAAAGTCTCCCATCCAAATACTTGCCAGGGCCAAGGCTGACAGTATGTCACCGGCCCAAAATTACCCAGCAAATTTTTATTGCTGCCATTTTGTAGGATGAGGCAAAGGAGGAGCCAATATCCATTGCAGTTGCCGCAGATTTCTGTAACCCTTTTAACACTACAGGGGCTGCTCAGTTGGAGTTGTTCAGTGGCCATTTTAATTTTCCTATCGACTCTTGATCCCTTCTCAACCATAAACACCATGCAGTCCAGTGTTATTCAACTTACTGTTGGAATACCTAAAATAATAAGGGAGGATACATATTGAAAAATATATCCCTCCCATAAGAAATCAATCTGGGTAAAAGTAGCATAGAAGCAATGCAATGTCCAGGGCTGTGTTTAAAAAGATGATAAGTACTGGAAATGGATGGAGAAGAAAGAAGCCAATAACTGAAGGAGATGAAGCGGAGTTGGTATGTACATCCTGCTTTTCTCTACCTCGAGGAGTCTCAAAGTGAAAATTATTTGGCATCTTAGGGTGCACGCCAATTTTTGTATTGGGAGGGGTGGGGGCATGAAAGGGCCATTATATGAGAAAGTACTTGTTGGAAATGTAAATAAAATTAATTCCCCAATGGTCTGAACCTCTGATATAGGAATAAGTATTATGTGGATGTCTTTCTAGTTACATTGAAAATAAGACCTGCACAGCTTTGGGCCCACCAAGCTGAATATCATCTGTCAGGCATTTGCTAGTTATTTGGTAACAAAAACCAGAGGTATATGAAATACCTGGTTGGCCACCATACATTGTTTGGATGGCTATATTCATGTGTGTGTGTGTAAAGTACCAGTTGTGAGGATATCGCTTATGTAGTAATTTTCAAGTATTCTTGCTGCAGTCCTTAATAACAAACTTGACATTTTTGAACATATTATTGTACTGAAATTATTTTATCAGTGTACATCATAATCTCTATCGGTGAAGGCATTTGATGGTCCTTTCCCAGCTGTTGATGGTCTCAAACCCTAGAAAATCTGTGCGCTTAACCCTGAATTTGGCAGAGCATTGCAATGAAAAGACATCAATCACAGGTGTACTGGATAAGAATGAAAAAATCAAACCATTTGTTTGCACAGGATATTCTCCCACAACCTAGATGTGACCTGCTGTCTTAAGACTAATTTATCCTAGGCAAGATTTGATCTTGTGCTCACCTGTAACCATTAGCAACCAAGAGCAAAATAATATACCGCAGCGACAGCTTGCGCAATAAAAGGGACAAAAATAATTTCTAGTCGATTTGGTTTTATTTTGTATTCTTCATAATAAAAGTTAAGGTTGGCATCACCTCTCGTTGGGAACTGCTCATCCAAGGCAGCTGTGGAATCAGTAGGTTTGGCCACGGGGGGGGGGGGGCAGCTAAGCATATGCATAACCTTATTTTGGCAGATGTTCTAACAATGCTGTGTATTGCAGAGAGTGACATTGTTATTTTAGAAGAAGAAGAAGAAGAAGAAGAAGGAGAAGAAGAAGAAGAAGAAGAAGAAGAAGAAGAAGAAGAAGAGTTTGGATTTATATCCCCCCTCTCTCTCCTGTAGGAGACTCAAAGGGGCTTACAATCTCCTTGCCCTTCCCCCCTCACAACAAACACCCTGTGAGGTAGGTGGGGCTGAGAGAGCTCCGAGAAGCTGTGACTAGCCCAAGGTCACCCAGCTGGCATGTGTGGAAGTGTACAGGCTAATCTCAATTCCCCAGATAAGCCTCCACGGCTCAGGCGGCAGAGCGAGAATCAAACCCGGTTCCTCCAGATTAGATACACGAGCTCTTAACCTCCTACGCCACTGCTCATATCTCAACCTTTCCTCAGTTTATTCAGCACTACAGTAAGAAGACACCTGAAATGAGTTGGAAGGTGGAACACTTACCAAATGTTGATAATGTTTGAAATTTACACGTGACTGAGCATGCCACTTAGAAATGTATGAGAACCTATCCTGAGCCCTTGAAAAAGAATAGGATAGATGTATTATTAAAGGCTTCCATAGCCAGAATCAACTGGTTGCTGAGGGTTTTCTGGGCTGTGTGACTCTGGAGAAAAAAAAAACACATCTTACTGTGACATGCCTTTGAAGATAGGATAGTCACCAAAAGGTTGTGAGAAAAGAATTTATTTTTAAATACTTTTTTACTGCACGGTGTGGAATAACAGAAATTAAAAACAAGTCACAGTAAACCCCAAATTAAGTGTTAACTCAATAGGCGTACTTTCAGTGTATAATACTTAAACTGTCAAGGATGGTTACATATATGTAGTCTCGCCAAAGATCTGATGCATTTTGATCCAAACAGGGTTTTCTTCAGGTCAGTAAAATACGCACGCAAAACTAAGATACTTTCAGAATTCATAAATTAAAACTAAACAGCTAAACAATATATGATACTTTCAAAAATTCATAAACTAACATTTCTTATTCAAGCCGGGAGGTTTGTGTATGTGTAACCTCTATCTGTGGGTTCTGTGGGGCAGAACTTGGAATGAGTTGGCAACAACAAATTTTAAAAACAAAATGGTTTACTTTCTTAACATATAACATCAAACATCAACATTTCAAGGTCCTGTTCTGGTTTCATTTCAAGTCCTTCTAGTTACAGTCTTCTGATATTGCCAAGTCCAATTCTTCTTTGCAAGTGGGTTGGCTCCTGAAGACTCCAAGGTCTTGGTGAACAGGATTCAACATGATGAAGGTTTCCAGGAGAATTTTCACCCATTACAAACACAAAAAAAACCCCTGAAACAATAAACTCCAACATTTACAACATAGCAAAAATAAACAACTACCTTCCCAATAGTTCCCAACAACATTGCAGTTACCTTAACAAGGTGTTAAGGGCTTATACAAATCAAGGTCCGAGTCTGGTAGCCTTGTCTCCTCCAAACTACATGAGCTCTGCAGCCTCCTACTGCTTTGAGTCTCCACCCCTTTCTGGGTCAACCCATTCTGAGCATGGGGGTTACATATGCATCTACAGTAAATAGGAGCTCCCAGTAAAAATACAATTACAGCCCCATTGAAAACCCTGGGTGGCAGGATGCAGTTCTGCTGCAGAACTGGCCCGCTGCCTCCAGAGGGTTCTCTGGTGGTGCAGGGAACCAAAAAAGGCAACTTCCCCTCACACCACCAGAAAGTCATGCTCCTGGCCTAAACCTCGGGTGGAATGCCCCAGCCCACCCACCCTATGTTGGCTTCCAATCAAAACGCCAGTGCAACCCCACCACAGCCCAGATTTCTGGGTTTTGTGGCAGCAGGGCGGGTTATCCCCAGTGCATCTGCCTCCACCACCAGGATAAGTGCCCTGGGGAGGGCAAACACAGTGATAAAAGACCGCACCACTCCCTCGAGCCCTTCCCCCTTTCCCCGGATGGGTCAGATATTATACCTGCCATCTTTTCTTCTATGCGGTATTTGTAAGTGTCGTGTGGACAAATACTTAATTAGCAGAAAGTTGAAGAAGTATTGCAATAATGAGGCAGAGACCAGTTGCTTTACTGAAATAAAGTTTACTTACTACAGGGAAGGGAAACTTGGAAGAAAAACAATAAACATCTTTCTTACTAGCTAGCACCAACAGCCAGCTTGCTGCTTAGACTATTGCATGGCTACTAAGCTATAGACTGAACTGAACTGAACACGTGCAGAGTGCAACACAAAGAAGATATATCTAAAGCCTACGGGCAGACCTGCATGTAGCCCACCCAACCAATAGATATCAATTACCTGGTCACTGACTTCTGACCTCACTAACTAATTAGCATGCAACAATTAACTCCTTCATTACTGGATTGTGTGACTGGCACTTGCCAAATCCCATCAGTAAGCCATTAACCGTAAGCCATTAACCGCCCTGAGCCCCTTGGGGAGGGCGGTATAAAAGTGGAACAAATAAATAAATAAATAAATAAATAAATAAATAAATAAATAAATAAATAAATAAATAAATAAATAAATAAATAAATAAATAAATAAATAAATAAATAAATAAATAAATAAATAAATAAATCAAACTCTTTGGGTTTGAAGTAAGATCTCAGTGTGTGTTTTGCACCATACAGCCAAGGGCAAGTCATTAGGAGCAAAAACTACCAGACCTTGGCCACACAGGCCGGAAAACCCACGATAGCCAGGATAGAAATGGATGTAAATGAAAACAAAGAAAGCAACATTAAATCCATTTAAATTGTTCTTGGGATCGTATCTAATGCAAAACTGGTTGCGATCCCCCTTCTTGGAATTCTCCATTTCCCTTAGTGTAAGCATGGTAGTAGCCCGCTGGCTAAAATGGACTACCGTGTCAGAATGTTGCTTGGATGTTGTTTTCCTCTGCTCCGCTATATCCTCGATAAATATTCCCAACATCGCTGGAACTTTTTGTGCATTGGCCATTATTTTAACTCTGATTGATTGTGAGAAAAATTAGGTGCTGCGGACCTACCTTCTTGTGTAATGCTAAAATATTTCATTACAGAAGAAATGCTATAATCTCTCTCAGTGCGTTTCTACTCTTGCAATGGCTTTGCAGATTTTTTTTAAAAAAACACCAAAAATCAATTTCAATTGTATTTTATGTTATTAGATTGTAAGCAATGCACTAAAATTGTAGCTGTAAGCTTAAACAGTACAGTGAACAACAACGGGGAAAAAAAACCCAGTGTAATAAATCAGTACTTGTTCTAGATTTACCGAACCACTGCCTGGCTGTTTGTAATGTTGCTTTGGCAGTGTTCATTCTGCTGGTAAGAAAAGTGTTGGAATCAGCAGTTCAAAGCTTATCTCTAGCGTTAGAAAGAAAGTGCCCCCAATTCAATTTCAGCAGTTTAGAAGGTGTGATATTGTCCCATATTGTCCACATTGGACAATCCTTTGCTCTGTTCACTTTTCTGAAGATGGTGTTGCCGAGATGGATCCCAAAAGAGAAACTTCATGGTTGGCAATCAGATGTGGTGGTCCAACAGATGGTGAGTGGTGTTGAAGAGACCTGGGCTTTGAGTAGGGGTGATTTCAAATTTCTCATCCCTGAGCTTCAACTTGAAAATCTCTATGTCACAAGTTGGCTGGAACTCAACAGCATTTTTGACCAGCATTACCTATTGAGGATCAAACTACCAGCCTCCATATTTCCAACATGCACATATAAATTGTGTGCCCCCCCTTTCTTCATTTTTCACAATTATTTGGTAAAAGGACTATATCAGGATGGACGATGTTATACATCGTAGGCTTGAGTTGTTTGTTGTTTATTGCTCTCCAGCTGTGGATTTTAGGTTTTAGCATTAGTTTTTAGTGTAACCATTTGATTGTACAATCGTAGAGTTGAAAGAGACCCCTGGGCCATCAAGGTCAACCCCCTGCAATGCAGGAACACACAATCAAAGCACTCCTGCATTATTTAACATTTTAACCTGTGTACGTGCCCAACTTTGGTTGGGAAGGGCGGGGTAGAAATCTAATTAATCCAATAAAATAAAAAAAGAAATGAAAGAAATAAAAATTCTATTACAAGTCCACACCACCAAAATTTCAGGAACCAATGTGATGTAGTGGACTACACAGTTGGACTGTATCAGGATGGACGATGTTAAACATCGTAGGCTTGAGTTGTTTGTTGTTTATTGCTCTCCAGCTGTGGATTTTAGGTTTTAGCATTAGTTTTTAGTGTAACACTTTTATTGTACGATCGTAGAGTTGAAAGAGACCCCAAGGGCCATCAAGTTCAACCCCCTGCAATGCAGGAACACACAATCAAAGCACTCCTGCATTAGTTAACATTTTAACCTGTGTACGTGCCCAACTTTGGTTGGGAAGGGCGGGGTATAAATCTAATGAATCCAATAAAATAAAAAAGAAAGAAATGAAAATTCTATTTCAAGTCCACGCCACCAAAATTTCGGGAGCCAATTCTATTTCAAGTCCATACCACCAAAATTTCGGGAACCAATGTGATGTAGTGAACTACACCGTCGGGTAGATCTGGGCCCATGCCCCCATTCAGCCATGAAGCTGAATTACTTTAATTCAAAACTCCTTTCTCACCATATCTTACTTCTCAGGATTGTTGTAATGGTAAATTGGAGGAGGAGAATGGCAGGTCTGCCTCCTCAGAGGAAGTGTATGATAAAAATGTAAGGCAAAGGAGACACAAAATTCCGTCCTCCAATTGGTAGGGAGGTAACAGGGGTTCTATGACGGTGGTTGGAAATTAAACTTTAGCTAATAATCAGATATCTTTAATCTGGATCTGAGCAAATCATTAGGGCTTCTTTCAATTACTAGAATCCCCTCCCCTCCCCGACAGTTTCTTAACTGAAAACTGGGAGAAACTAACCATGGGACTTTTAACATAAATTCAGGTGTCATTTTATGGAAGATGATAATTTTTTTTTGCTAAGGCCTTAGGATTCTGCTTAAATTTCCTGGCGTTTGTCAGGTGTGGAGCACTCAGTAAATGACAGTTGTTTATTGCTCTCCTCTACTATATCCACAGCACTGAACTCGTAAATAAAAGGGAAAACCACCTCACAAGTACTTAGGTTTTATGGCCCCGCTGAAGGCTGCTGATGGTCGAAACACTGACCGGAGTGCCTATTCTCAAGGATCCCCCCTCCATGCTGGAAATGAAATTAAAATGGGCAGCAATGAATCTGCAGAGTGTCCGTCAGTGTTTCCACACTCAAACTGCAATTGCTTGCACAAAGCGGGATGCTGAGAGAGCTCGTTTTGGCGTAACAATCTGCATTCTCTTGAAAGGATTATGAAGCTTGCCTGCAGCAAGGATGAGAAATGGGGTGGGAGGGAAGAGCCTTGTTAGTAAAGGTGAATTATTTAGCTGCAAATCATTGTACCTAATGAAGCGACGGCTGCAGAAGACTCTTCACAAATCCAATGCCGTGCCTGCCAGCCAAGGAATCTTCTTTTTTCCAGCATTTCTGTGTGTGCGGGGGAGGGGAGATAAATTCCAGTGGAATAGTTATGCTTATGCCCAAGGGTTGCCAACTCCAGACTGGAAAATACCTGAAGATTTTGGGGGTGGAACCTGAGAAGGGCAAGCTTTGGGGAGGGGAGGGGTTTTAATGGGTTATAATGCCATAGAAGCCACCTTCCAAAGTGGTCATTTCTCCAGGTGAAATAATTCTGTCACCTGCACACCGTTTTCACACTGCTGGTTTTGGCCCATGCGGAATCCGCCTAAGTTCTATTCCACATTGGAGATCATGCAGCCATTCATGTCTCATTCAAAATATTGTTCTGTATTTCACTGAATTGAAAACTCTTGTGTGGGGTATACAACCTCAGCTGTGAAATGACAACTTCACCAGCTCAAGAGTTAATTGTTCCATTATCACAACTGTGAAATTCTTCAGACCAGATCTCAGACAGAAATAATGTGTGTGTGTGTGTGTGTGTGTGTGTGTGTGTGTGTGTGTGTGTGTGTATCTTTTGCTACAAGGTACCTAATTTGGTGAGAGACGTGCCATGTGCTGTCCAATGTGCTGAAATCAGGAAATGTTTTAAAATGTTAATTTTACAAGCTGATCATGAAATTCCCTCCCCACTAGCCTGTGCCACCAAAAGGGCTTCATCTCCTGATCTTATGGCACAGGCATGTCAATATGGGAGACGTTCTTAGATACCTGAGGCCCAAGCTGTTTCAAGCCTTCTAAGTCAAAGATAACATCTCAAATTGGGCTCAGTAATTGGCATTCAGTGCAGTTCTTCTATGACATAGGTGTCAAACTCGCGACCCTCCAGATGTTATGGACTACAGTTCCCATCATCCCCTGCCAGCATAATGCTAATAATTCTGACTTTGTGCTAAAGATACAATGAAGACCAAAAAAAAGCACGATGTGTTAACATTAATGATTTGGGTCTTGATTACTGAAACAGAAAATTTATATTGAACCAGGGGTGGTAGTGCTAGAAGAGGGGATTCATTTGTTACTTTGTGTGTGTGTAGTCCATAACATCTGGAGGGTCACAAGTTTGACACCTGGGTTCTAAGACCACTGATGAGCATCCACCCAGCAGTACCCATCAGCATTTCCTGCCATGTTTTACGCTAGCTGCAGTTTCCAAGCTATCTTCAAGGGCAGCCCCATGTAAAACACATTACAATAGTCTATTGTGGAGGTTACCAGAGCATGGGTTACTGTAGCTGGATCACCTCTGTCCAAAAGGGGCTGGAGCTGGCAAATGAGCCAAAGGTGGAAATAGGTACTCCTGGCTACCACCTTCACCTGAGCATCAAGTGTCATAACAGAGTCCAGGAGCACCCCCAGATTTCGCACTGGTCCTTTTCAGGACCACACAGCCCTTTTAAGTACAGGATGTCTCCCCACTTCATGAACTCAAAACCCACTGAAGCACAGCACCTACATCTTGTCTGTGTTCAGCCTCAGTTTATTGGCCCTCATCCAGTCCATTACTGTCTCCAAGCACTTGTCAACAATGCTGACTGCCTCTCCTGATTCACATGGTACAAAGGGATAGAGCTGGGTATCATCAGTATACTGATGGCACCGTAGTCCAAATCTCCTGATAACCAGTGGCTTCACATAGATGTTAAAAAGCATGGGAGACAAAATCAATCCCTGAGAGATCATCTCAAGTGAGTATCTCTGGTCTCCCAAGCAAGCTGCAGCTTCCTACTGACTACTCTCTGGTACTGGCCTTAGAGGTAGGAGTGAAACCATCACAAAGCAGTGTCCCCAACTTTCAAGCTTTGTAGCCTCCCAAGGAGAATCAAAAACTGCTAAGAGATCCAGGAAGATCAACAGGGTTGCATTGACCCTATCTCTCTCTCAGAAAAGGTCTTCATTCAGGGCAACAAAGGCAGTTTCAGTTTCATGACCAGGCCTGAACCCAGATTGAAATGGCTCTAGATCATCAGCTTCTTCCAAACATGGTTGCAGTTAAACAGCCACAACCTTCTCTAATGTCTAGGCTAAAAAAAGGTATGTCGGCCACTGGATGATAGTCGTTATAGGGAAATGGATGTCACAACTTTCTCCTGAAAACAACAACATTGTTGATCCTTTTATTGGGAAACTGATGTCACAATTTTCTCCTGAAGGTGTAGCAGTGGTAGTAGTATGCCATCAAGTCACAAGCGATGTAGGCCCTTTCCGCACAATCAAAATACAATGTTTTGAGGCAGGAAATAAAATGTTTCCTCTGACGAGTTCCTCATAGTTTTTATCCCAAAACATTTTATTTCCAGCCTGAAAACATTCAAAATGCATCCTCGATTTTAGCGATTGTTTTGCTGACATTTTCAAAATGTTTTGACTTGCTATTCAGTTTTTTTAAGCTGTTTCCCATGCCCCTTTGTAATTCCCAGACTTCCTCCTCAGTGCCATTCTCTGTGTTCGCTGCATCATTTCGCCTGTTTATTTTCATCAGTTCTTTTAAAAACATATTTTCTGGTCAGGTACTGTGGACAACAAGATGCCCGACTAGGTGGACCATTAGTAACTCTTCTCCTTCCACAGAATCTCTCTGACCCGCACATGCAGAATAATGTACTTTCAGTTCACTTTCAATGCACTTTGCAGCTGTGCGGAATAGCAAAATCCACTTGCAAACAGTTGTGAAAGTGGATCAAAAGTGCATTATTCTGCGTGTGTGGAAGGGGCTTCTGATTCCCAGATACTAGAGAGAAACAATTGAGACTGGTTGTCACCTCCATGCCCTGCTGAAAACTTCTAAACATGTCTGTCTGGTTGTTGGCAGCAACATCCTGGATCTTGGCCTGATGCAACAAAGCAAACTGCACCTTGGTGCAGCCTTTTTCTTGGAAATAAGTCTGCAGAATTAGCAGAAGTGAGGCTTCATGTTGCCAAGAGAACACTATCCCACCTTCTGTTCTGGGATTCAGCCATTGCTCGTGGGGTACAAGGTTGATTCTGGAAGCAATGTCCCAGTAGACCTCAGCAGATGGCAATAGGGGTGCCATTTTTTCTGATCAGCTGGCAATCCTAGGAACAGGTGCCGAGCCTCCAGGTTGTGGAGCAACTTGCACAGTTGAGTACATCCCTCCTAGCCTTTAAAAGGAGATGCAGAAGATGCTTGACTAATAAATACCTTTCACTTTGCTGATCGGATGCTGGCTTTAACGCTCACTGCTGTTGGTTTTGATGGGTTGTATTCTTTTAAAAAAACAGTTTTGCATGGTTTTAGGCTTTTACTCTTAAATCCCCAGGAGATTTTTGGAGGCGGGATTTAAATAAATAAACATCTCTCCTCTAGGGGTCCAAAGATTGCCAGGTATAGTAAGTAGTGTGAGCCTGAGCTTGACAACAACAGTCAACAATGGAATAACACAAAACTGTCTCAAGGAGCTGCCGGTTGCTGTGGAAACATTTAGCTACTTGGGTAATTCCAGCTTCTAGCAAAGTACATACAGTGGAACTTTAATAGCTGCACATAATTACATTAATTGGAGAGACAGAGATTTTATCTGTGGTTTTATAACTTGTTTAAAGGTTCAGTAATTTAGCCTCCTTGTTCTGGTCCTTGCTCTGTAAATACAACATACAGATCACATTTCACTCTGTCACTATTACCAGCTGCCTCCAAAATGACTCTCTGGGGGCCAAATTACCCATTTGTATTTTTAAAGAGGGACTCAGGTTTCCCACAATCATACAGCAGCCTGAAAATGACCCCAAGCATAAACTTATTAGGACACAGATATAATGGCCCCGTGGATGCCTTGCAGATGGCAGGACAGTGATGGCAAACCTTTTCGAGACCAAGTGCCCAAACTGCAACCCAAAACCCACTTATTTGTCGCAAAGTGCCAACAGGGCAATTTAACCCGAATACTGAGGTTTTAGTTTAGAAAAAACGGTTGGCTCCGAGGCGTGCGTTACTCAGGAGTAAGCTTGGTGGTAGTCGGTGGCTGTGCTTTGAAGCAACCGTGCATCTCTTCCAACGGGTGAATCACGACCCTAGGAGGGTTTACTCAGAAGCAAGCCCCATTGCCAGCAACCGAGCTTACTCCCAGGTAAAGGATTGCGCTTTTGTTCTTTGCATGAAAATCAGTGGGGTTTAACAGTGCTGAACAGGGTTACCGACACTGCTTTCCCAAAACTTGGACTTAGGTTTAATGCTAATAATGGAGCCCAGCGGCCCAGGCCAGCCTAGATGTGGGGGGGAGGGGCACTCTGTTTGCACATGCCCACAGAGAGGGCTCTGAGTGCCACCTCTGCCACCTGTTTAACAGCGCTGAACAGGGTTACCGACACTGCTTTCCCAAAACTTGGACTTAGGTTTAATGCTAATAATGGAGCCCAGTGGCCCAGGCCAGCCTAGATGTGGGGGGGAGGGGCACTCTGTTTGCACATTCCCACAGAGAGGGCTCTGAGTGCCACCTCTGGCACCCATGCCATAGGTTCGCCACCACTCTGGTAGGGTCTTCAACAGGACATAGAAGCGAAGCAGTTTTATATAAATGTAAATTAAAACTTTAACAATTCTGAACGGGCTCTATTACACAGTTTCTTTAAAAAAGAAACCCCTGAAAATCAAAGTGTTCCTAACTGATGTCACTATTATATATCCTTCCTTCTATTTTGAGAAAACTCTCATTTCATGCTGCGTTAAAAATATAACATTTTCTTCTGTCTTGCAATGAGGGGAAACAGGAACTTAGTAATCTCATTCCCCAAGACAGCACTCAAATAATAATTGTTAATGATCATCACCTGTTATTATTTCATTTAAAGACAGCAGGTTGGCTCCCTGACTCCTATTTTGAGAACAAATGTGGCTCGTTCCTCATTTAAATTCTTTCGGGCACACAGGAGGCACTTGATAAGTCTGAGATAATGAGAAGGAATTTATTTTATTCCTGAGAAAGTATTAGGATTGGACATACTGGCAGCACCACCCAAGGGCCACAACATTTTAGGGCCCTGTTAAAACAGGTAAGAAGAAGGAGCCGTGTAATGGTTGAAGAAGAGGAGGAGGAGGAGGAGGAGGAGTTTGGATTTATAACCCACCTTTCTCTCCTTTAAGGAGACAAGGTGACTTGGTGGGGTTTAGAGAGATCTGAGAGAACTCTGTAACTAGCCCAAGGTCACCCAGGAATGTAGGAGTGCGGAAACCCATCCGATTCATGAGATAAGCCTCTGCCACTCAGGTGGAGGAGTGGGGAATCACCTGGTTCTCTAGATTAGAATCCACCGGCTCTTAACCACTATACCACACTGGCCTACATTACAGGGAGTTATACTTAAAGGAGCTGTCCCATTAATGGTGAAAACTCCTTGCACAAGAGGAAGGCTTCACTATTAGCAGAACATAACCTTTGGAGCCACCCTAGAATTCTCCATCAGGATGACTTATATGGTATGCAAATTGTTTTGAACACCTCAGGGAAAGCACTACAGATATCCTTTGTGCTGTTCTGTAAGCTTTAGAGGTAGCTTTAAAAGCTGTTTCTGCAGGTGTGGAGTGACCAAGAGGTTTCCAAAAACTTGTTCCTAGTAAAGTCAGCTGCGCTCATGTGCAGGTAGGCCAAATACCAACACCTATCCTTTCCTAATCTCATTTGTTTTCTATTCTGACACCTGGCTAACTTCTGATTTCAAGCCATTCAGTCCATCATACTCTTTCACCTCCTTTGCGTTGTCTTCTGCCAGACACAGCTTTCAATATTATGGTACTATGGACATGGTACTGTGCCACTTCTCAAGGAAGCAGCTATTACATTTTAAAATGCTGTTTCCATTTTACATGGAGCGAGGGGAATGTGGGCCCCTGCTGATTATTCCCTGCGAGTGTCCACGAAAAAGCAAGCCTGCACTATATTGAGTTTTCTAAACAGACTTTTCCAAACACAAACATGAATTCACTGTAGCTGTTATACCATTAAAGGGTATTCATACCACACAGGTGATCAAAGAAGTAGTAGGCAGGGTTGAGTTTTCAACACTGAAATTTTCAATGCTAAAATACATTGTGCAGAAATGCACATATTTATTCCTATAATGTGTTCAGAATGCTGGACAAAAATGAGTACCTGATAAGCTAACCAGATCTCCCGCTGAAACCTCCCTTCGCAAACCCTGCTGTTCCTACTGTTTGATGGAACATCAGGAGCCAAATCGGGTGGGGAGGGGAAATTGGTATCACATCAATTGTTTTGTGAGTTCCAGTGTAAACCCAGAAGTGACATCACTAAGGCCCCTTCTGCATGGGCCAATAAACCCAGGAAAAACCCATTTTTGAGGGGGGGGGGACTTCACACGGCTCCTGCCCCTAAAGCAAGGCTGCTCTGTTAAATCTCCACCAAAAAGTTTGTTTTTTGAGAATCGTGCTATCTGTGATTCTTTATGTAAAACCAGGGTTGCAGCAGCTCACGAGTGAAATTAGTACCATATCAGTAAAACATGTTCTTCACTGTCTGAAGCTATGGAGACACAACTAGAGAAGCTGCAATATGCACATATTTGTGTTGTCAGAACTTTGCAGACAACCCCCTCAAAACAAAAACAGAAAACGACACATGTGCGGCCACCAGCCCACCAGGAAATTTTTCAAAGGTTGTAATGGCCAGCCCCTCCGGATTCTTAGAAACCTTAAGACACTGAAAATTTTTTGTAGGCTTCTATATTGGAAGCGAGCTTTAATGCAAATCTCTTGCCCGTGGCATTAATGAAATGCTTTTCACTAGCTAGCACTGAAAAAAAGTTTTGAAGTGATTGTTCTTAAGAGAATCATTCTTCCAACTCCTTGAGAGGATGAACGATTTGCCAGGTGCAATAGGAGAACAGCAGCAGGTGAAAGGAATAAATTCGCCTTTGAGGGGGAGGAGTTTGTAACAGCCACAGGAAAGGGCAAGGAGGCTATTTGCTCCAAATTATCAATAACATTAGAGATGCACAAATGGCTAATGGTTGATTATGGTTGACAGCTGGTGTGGTGCCATGGTTAGAATATTGGAAACAAAGGTTCAAAACTCTCTGCTAGAGTTGCCAACCTCCAGGTACCTGGAATTCTCCCAGAATTACAACTGATCTTCAAAATACAGAGAACATGGCGAACATGGCAGCTTCAGAGGGCAAATTCTATGTTATACCATAGATTGTAGGTGAAATCTCCCAAATTTTCCCCTCCATCATCCCCAAATCTAGAGGAATTTCCCAAACTGGAGTTGGCAACCCTATGAAACTGACCAGTCATTCTCTGCCAAATCAACTATGTCACAGGGTTGTGGTGAGGATGGCAACATGATGTACGCTCCCCAATCTCCTTGAAATGGAGAAGATGGCCAGTATTACAGGAAAGCCATATTGTGAAGTCTTCAAGTCACGGCTGTAACACGCAAGACCCACAGTATCTCCTTCCAGTGTCAAAACCAATCTCTGAAGAGAAGTAAAGGGAGAAATGGCAAAGAATTGCCTTGACCAGTTAGTCTGTAATTTTCCTTTACTGCCTGCTTTAAAGATTTAGGGTCTCTTTAACAATTTGTGTGGAAAGGTAATACTATTTATATAAAGACGAGAGAGAGAACAGTTACTTGGCACCTTAACTGCAGGAGACAGGAGCATCCTGATTAAGGATTCACTGCCTTGCGCTGAGAGCGTCCCTTTATCTTGTTCTTCATGCTCATGCATTTCCAGCAATGCTTTCCCCCATTATCCTGTCTGTGTTTAGTTTGACAGGAGAAAACGTGGAGCTGTAAAGCATCCTGCTCAAACATGGCCAGGATTTTCTTTCATCCCCTCCCTTTTTTTGTTCAAAAATTACACAGAATAATTACAACTCAATCCATTTTATTAGCCTGATAATTTAAGACATCTGACAACTTGTTTTGCCATGAAGTTCTTCTTAGGGACAATTCTGGATGACTGCCAAAGTACACAGGAAGTACCCCAGGGAAAGGCAGGAAGTTCTGCCATTTTTATGCCAGTGTTGAAAACGTTGGGTCACAGAGAGCCTAGTGAGTTATCAGGGTGAGCAACCAGTAGACCAAATCCCAGCAAGGGCAGACAGAGAGTGGCTAACTTTGCTTGCATCCACACACCTCTGGATACTGCATTATCCTTCTGTTGCAGCAATCATGCACAACTGGGTTTTCTTGTCTGGACATGAACATCTGCTTTAAATGATTGCTACAGTGCCATGATAGTAGTATCCACCAATGTGTGAATGCAACCTCTGAACCAGAGATTTTTGTAGCTCTGTCAGGTCAGGGGATGGCGATGAGCTGTTTGGTGGGTGGAGCTGCTGGTAGTTAGGGCTGCCAAGTCTCCCCACTGTACACCCCAACCCCCGCCACTATACAGCAGGGCAGTAGGGTGGGGGAGAAATCACAGCTGCTTTGACAGTGTGCTGAAACTTCCAGGACAACTCCAGAAGTGCCATGACTACACCAATGCATTGTTGGATTCAGCAACTTCTGGTGTTCAAAGAAGAAGAGGAGAAGATCCTGTATGGGGCATCAAAAGGGCATTCAGACCCATGGAAATGAGGGATCTTTCCCATTTTTTTAACTGGAGACGAGGCAAGGATTGGATTTGCAAAAAAGAAGTAGGGACACTGTTCTACATGTGGTGGACGTGTCCAAAAATAAAAGAATTCTGGCAAAAAAATCATATTACCACGAGGATTGGATTTGGGTCCTTCCATGTACAAATCATGTGCTTTATCATCAAGCTGTAACTAGTAGCATTGGCTAATCACTAAATCTGAGAATGTACATGATTCATATGGCATAGAGCATAGTTATGTCTAGCACAGTTTTCTTGGATTTTTTTCCCCTGTGCTATATTATTAATGCACACAGAAGCCATATTTTAACACACCTGTGTGAAAATGCTTCTCCACATATTCTACAACATGACCTATCACTGTTCCCCAGCCTACACAATGGCATTTCCGTTGGTTCCCATATCTTTTCGCAGAGATGTCTGTAATGTTGTACTATATAGTAGCTCCTCACCCATCGTGTTGCGCAAATATAATGTTTTGTATGATTCACACCCTCTTTTTTTTAAAAAAAGATCTTATTGTGACAGATTGCTAAATATGAAGATTACCATTTGCTCTGCCCATTTTTTCTATATATTTAGTGTCTAAAGGCACCAAGTTCTACATCGAGAAAACCCAAATCTTCTGTCTTCTTTAAATGATAGCACAGTAGTTTCATGGATCCTGGTGTGCTCCAACAAATAAAACAAACATAACATTCTAAACAAACACAAGGCCACAGCCACACAGCAAGGAGAATTTGAACCTGACTTTTGAACCCAATCAGACATCTGAAGAGATTTTTTTTTTCCTTTTCGGTCTCATGTTGCATGTTTAAAAAACAAAGAAAAAATTCAATAAAGAAGAAGAAGAAGAGTTTGGATTTATATCCCCCCTTTCTCTCCTGCAGGAGACTCAAAGGGGTTTACAATCTCCTTGCCCTTCCCCCCTCACACCACAACAGCCAGTATTTATTTACTTATTAAAACATTTATATCCCACCTGTCCTCATGGTTCAAGACACTAATATCCTAGGTCTACCCACATGTCTTCACTGAATAGAAATCTGTTTGCAGGTGTGGGAGGAAGAGGAACATGATGCTGGCAGGGGCTGATGGGAATTGTAGTCCATAACATCTGGAGTGCCAAAGGTTCACCACCACTGTGCTATGCACTCTTGTATTTAAAGCACGTGTGGCCAATAAGGTGGGCCCTTCTAGCATTTTTACAGGGAGAGGAATTTCTTATTCAGCCATTGATTCCTTTGATTCTCTTTAATTTCTCTTCCAAAAGAAATCAGTGCAGCCTTTTGTAATTTCATCCATTGCACTTGTTTTATATTTCACACGGAATGGTGCTCCAGCAGGTGGGAGAAGACATTGCCTGCCTCGGAGCATCTAAAGAATAAAATTTTGCAGACTCACCCTTCCTGCTCCTGCATCTTTCTGAATTTCTCTTTGATCCAAATAGTATTGATTTGAAACAGAATTCCAAGTTTCTAACAAGAGGAAAAGAAAAAAAAATGTTGGATTTCAGGGAAAAATTGGCAAAGAGGAACTAAGAGAATTTCTCTTAACAACACTACATCCTCCTGAATAACCCTTTCAAAAGTACATAATACTTTCAGCCAGAGCTGATATAGCATAGTAGTGGCCAGGGGCGTACCTAGGCAAACTGGCGCCTGGGGACAAAACCTGACTTTGGCGCCCGTGCCCCCCCCCCCCGCCCGGCGTATGGGCGGCCACCCTCCCCCACCATGACCAAACAATGATTTTTTGTACCAGCTCACAAAACACCTCTCACTCCCATCAAAACATACATGGCTCTCTCCCCACCAACTCTTTTCCTAATTTTCTAATCACAACAACCCTATGAGGTAGGTTGTTAGCCTGAGAAACAACTCCAAGCCAGTGCAAGTGGGTATTAAGCATGTAAATCTCTCACAAATTACCCCCAGCAAAACATTTACCAAACAAATGTCAGCATCACCTCTCACAAAACACTTCCAGTGGAATCCACTCCCAAACAGCATCACTTTCAATGGTGTGTGTTTTTTAAACTGAGGGAGCCTCAGATTCTTCTTTTAAATCTACCTTAAAAGAGGAGGAATCTGGGATTTGGTCCCCAGTTAAAACAAAATTAGAAAGTGATAGCTTTGGGGTGGATTCTCCCCACCCTGAAACAGCATCACTTTTACGAGGGTTGGAGATTCAAGATAGAGAACAAATAGCAGATTTGGCTGGAATCTACAGGCAAATTTGGAGGCACATTCAGACAAAAATTGTCCAATTATGTCCCTGCCCCAATATGAATAAAATGCGAATGCAAAGGTATTTGGAGTTTTGGGGGAGTATTTTTTTTGGTGTTTTTTTCGAGAAAGCCTGCAGGGAGCCTTGCAGATTTTTTAAAGCTTAGTGGCATCCATGATTTCAGAGCATCATCCAAGAGACGTGCCCTGATGATACCACCTGCAAGTTTGGCGATGTTTGGTTCAGGGGGGGGCAGCAAGGGGGTTACTGGACCTCCCAAATGGGATATCCCCCCATTCCCATTGTTTTCCAATGGGAACTAACCTGAGATAAGACTGGACTACCCATTTGAGGGACCATAACTTTGAGTCCCTCCTGAACATTAACTTCACACCAAACATGTGAGTGGCACTCTCTATAAGAATAGTTAACAGATGATACCCTTGAAATTTTGGTGTCACTAGCTTTAAAAAAAATCCCCATCCACTTCCAGGCACCCCAAGAAATTTGCCCAAGATTCTTTGTTTTGCAGTGACTTTCCTGCTCCATTGTAGCTTAATGTAGGAATTTCTGAGGCAGGCTGCACATTTTTTTTTTTTGAGAGATAGAGGCACCAGACTTTCAAGGTGGTGAAGGCTCCAAGAGGCCTTGAGTAATGTATCCAAGCTTGAGTGAACTTTGCTTCCTACTGGAGTGGTGGTGGGGGGGTTAGAGAGAGTTCTTGAGGAGAACTCAGCCCACTTAGGCTTTTCATGGGCAGGAGCGGGGAAACAAAATAAGCCTTTTGGGGGGCGCATAAAATTGAAGCCCCAAAAGCAAAGGTCTCCAAACCTGGATGCTATTACCAGGAGGCCCTCCTGGAGCAACCCTGAAAGTTTGGTGCCTCTATCTTCAAAAATGTGCAGCCTGCCTACACACTCAGAAATTCCCCATTGGCTACAATGGAGCAAAGTCACTGCAAAACAAAGAATCTTGAGGCAAATTTCTTGGGGATGCAGTGTATTTTTTTCAAAACTAGTGACACCAAATTTTCAGGGGTGGTATCATATATGTTAATCTATTCTTATGATTACCCACCCAAGTTTGGTGAATTTATGTTCCAGGTGGACCAAAGTTATGGTCCCTCAAATGGGTAGCCCCATCTCAGGAGTTAGCTCCATTTGAAAACAATGGGGATGGGGCACCCCCTTTGGGGGTCCATAACTTTGCTGCCCCTGAACCAAACATCACCAAATTTGGATGGTATCATCAGGACAGTCTTAGGATGGTACCCTGAAATTTAGGTGCCGCTAGCCTTAAAAATGCGCCCCCTGCAGGCCGGAACGTGAAAAACACTTAAAAATTTAAAAATACACAAACGACCCTGAAATTTTGGCGCCCCCCATGTGACCAAATGGGGGGCGCCCGGGGACATAGGGTACCCCCTGTCCCTAGGCAGGAACGCCACTGGTAGTGGCTAATTGTGGCTCAAATTTTATCTCTGCAAAAACTCACTAAGGCTGAAATCCTGAGAACACTCAACTGGAAGTAAGCTCGGTTGAATAAAAGGGGACACTTTTGAGTAGACTTGCTTGGGGTTTTTCGGTCAGTAGCCTCAGGGTTGAGCTAGATTCTACTCTCCAAGAATGACAACCACATGCTGAGCTTCCTCCTCTGTTGCATCTCCTATAACTTAACTGGTACTGTGACATCATTTGTTTCCACCCCTCCCTCCAGTTGTCACAAATGATGCGAAGCAGAGGCAGAAAAATGCAAAACAGCCGTGATAATACAGTCTGAAGTAAATTTTATCAGACATTACAGAGCTGGGAGGGGACAGTTAAATATTCTTGGTTTGGCGGTACCTATGCAGTTCCTTAAATGTCTAGTGTGTCTCCTTGAATGTCTGTTCCAAGGTATGCCACTGTCTCCCACAGCTTCCCATCATTACGGGGTTGACAATATGACAGCCATCATTTAAAGATGTTAAAAGCTGCACTGGACAAGGGTGTTGGCTGAAATGGCTTGTCTGGCCCTTCCAACTCTATGATATTGCACAGATAACGTACGTGAACTCTTGAAGGTTTCCACATTAACACTCGGTACAAGCAATGCAGTTCCTTGGGGTACCATTTTGATCACTCCTTACAGATCCACCATTATGGTTCTCCTTCAAAGTTATACTATTCTGCTGGCAAAATTCTTTGTGAGAAAATATATCGTGCCACTTATCGTCGGCTTTCAAGGTCGTCCTTCATGTGTCCACACCATTCCTGTGGTGCATATCTATTTCCATTGGGTGACGACCTCCGCTTCCATTTAATAGACATTTCTCCCTCAAAGCGCCCCAAGGTTTTAGTCACTTGGTTTTTTTTCACTACTCTCTCCCAACATTAGTTCACACAATTTGCTGTTGGTGCATAGGGAATTATACGCTTTCCTTTTCAACATGACAGTTTGTCCTTTTACACTTTGCTGTTTGTTTTGACAAGAGCAAAGACACAAGCGGTCCCTGTTAGAAAAGTCTCTTCCAGGAACAAATTTTAAGGCAATGTCAGTATTGGTATTCAGCTTCACAAGGAAAATCTCGACTCGCCAATCCGGGTGCTGAGTTCTTAATACCAATTGACAATGATGGTTCTGGCTATTTCCCAAACTGACAACTAAACTCATATTTCAGGAGGACAAATCTGGAGGGTGATACAAGCAGGCCATTTTAAAATGGTTGAGCTTCTAAAGTTGTTTTATCAACTTCAGCATTTCAAGTTGACGTTCAAAAAGTGGGCCTTCTTCGGACAAGATGTAAATCCCAGTGCGCATGTATGTAAAGTGCTTTCAAGTTGCAGCTGGCTTATGGTGACCCTAGGGCCCCTTCTGCACATGCAGAATAATGCACTCTCAATCCACTTTCACAATTGTTTGCAAGGGGGTTTTGCTATTCCACACAGTAAAACCCAGCTGCAAAGTGCATTGAAAGTGCATTGAAAGTGCATTATTCTGCATGTGCAGAAGGGGCCTAGCAAGGGGCTTTCAGGCCAAGTGAGAAGCAGAAGTAATTTGACATTGGCCCACTCCGCACGGGCCATGAAGACTGGTGTGCCGCCAGTAAAAATGTCATTGTGGGGGTGGAGTTCACACCGCTGCTGGAGCGCAGCTGCAGCAGTGTATTCCCCCCACAACGGCATTTTTCTGACTCGCTAATTGAGCGAGTCTTTTGAAAAGCAGTGACATGCAGCCGGTGCTGAGCGACCAGCACTGGGTGCACACCACCGCTTTTCAACGCGCCGCTTTTTTGAAAAATACCCCTCTTCCCTGCATAGCTCAGTCAGGCTGAAGGGACATGCCTCCTGCCCTCTGACCCTTGGAGCATTGCCAGGGCCAGGGGGTGTGTCCCCATGGCCTGACAAAGCTACACAGGGAAGAGGAGGTAAGTTTTTTTTAAAGCAGCCCGCCTCCATGCGGACGTGAGCTGTGGCAGCTCCTAGGCTGCCTGCACACAAGTGTGTGAACGGCCCGAGGGCTACACCGGTGTCATGTGCACCAGCGGTGCCCCACCGCTCCCAGGACCTGTGTGTCGCCAGGCCTGTGTGGAGTGGACCATTGCCTTTCTCTGCAATCTTCCTTGAAGGTCTCTCTTCCAACTACTGAACCTGCTTAGCTTCTGATATTTAACAAGGCTGAGCCATACAATGCTGCCTTCCCACCCACCAATGAATATTTAAGTCAAATGACAGTGGACTTTTGGTGACCCCAGCAAGAGGTTTGCAAAACTAGTGAGAAACAGAAGTGATTTGCCTTCCTCTGCAGCATGAGTAAAATTCTCCCCCCAAGCACAGCAAGGTGGGCCACAACATGGACATATCTGCAGAGCCATATATGTAAAGGGATAGCTTAACCTTAGAAGAAAGGAACTGTATCCTCTTTTTCTATAAGTTATGTAGGGAACCATAAGTGAAATATCTTTCTTCAAGTTCTGGCCCAAAGGATAAAAGCTTACATCATCCCCTGTCGTTTTACAGATCACAGCAAATCGAAATTGGGAAGGGGGCTGCAAAAACCACAGGTGGTATGAGTAAGTACCAGGCTTACGGATGATAAGCTAACCCAATGTAAGACAATATCATGTACATAACAATGACAACAGCAATACCAACAACAACAATAACAACTTTAACAATACCATTAATGATACATCATCCTTATTTTATGACTGGTTGGAGTTTGTTGACCTCATCTTGCACATTCCCTTTCAGCCCAGCAAAAGACACTCTAGTCTGGCCTTGAGAGAGCGGCAGTGGCGTAGTGGTTAAGAGCAGGTGTACTCTAATCTGGAGGAACCGGGTTTGATTCCCCACTCTGCCTCTTGAGCTGTGGAAGCTTATCTGAGAAATTCAGATTAGCCTGTGCACTCCATCACACGGCAGGTGGGTGACCTTGGGCTAGTCACAGTTCTTCGGAGCTCTCTCAGCCCCACCTACCTCACAGGGTGTTTGTTGCGAGGGGGGAAGTGAAAGGAGATTGTCAGCCCCTTTGAGTCTCCTTACAGGAGAGAAAGTGGGGATATAAATCCAACTCTTCTTCTTCTTGATGATGTTTGCGTGGACGTTTTGAATGATTTATTTGCAAGTCAAGGGCCCTGTCCATTATCGCATCAGATCTGCAAACAGAACACTAATAACATATTGAGAGGCGGATGCTCCACATTCAAAGTTTATTGGTGTGATATGCAATCTGGAAACACTGTCATTTATAAGGTAGAACTTTTGTCCTTTGTCGTTCACAGTCTCGTCTTCAAGATACTATCGCTAGCATCCAAAGACACTCTAGAGCAGGCTATGGGGTGGGGGAATTTGGAGCAATTGCACACTATAGGCAATAAAAATGATTTTTTACATTATCAGGGGGTTCACCTTGCTGGTAGCTGATCTTTTCCAGTGAAGAACTCATCAGTCTTTCTCCTCTTCTTTGTGCATTGTCAATTACCACCCCACAAGGCATGCCTTCTTCCTAGCTGGTTACGGTTAATGAGATGCTGATTGGGTATTCTAGAATACACTTGCTGATGATTATATGTTATTTTAACAGGAACATGACAATAATTTCCTGTAATGCCACTTGTTAAATTATTATGCAGTAATTGCCTTATCAAGGTGTCATACAGGAGAGGGGAGAAACTCAAAAGATTTCACAGCTGCTGTCATACTCCCATTTAAGTGTTATCTCAGGAATGGATTATCACTCATCAAACAGAATTGCAAGCAGCTACCTAACAATTTTTCCTGGGTGTGGCACAACAGAAGGCAGGAACAGGGCTGGCACCAGGTTTGGGGTAGGGGTTACATGACTAATGACCAGGGTATCTGAAGGACTGTCTTCTCCCATATGTTCCTGCTCCAGAACTAAGACCAATGGGAGAGGCCATCTTGACTGTCCCATCAACCAAAAAAAGCTTATCTGGTGAATTCAAACATGAGGGGCTTTTCATTGGCATCCCCATGGTTATGGGACAACCTCCCCAGAGAGGTGGACCTGTCCCCCTCACCTCTGATTTCTAGGAGGCAGCTGATGATGGTTGTATTTACAATGGTGTTTGTTCACTGGCCATTTTAAATTGTTGATTTTAACTACAGTAGGGGTGGCCAACCTATGGCGCTCCAGATGTTCATGGACTTCAGTTCCCATCAGCTCCTGCCAGCATGGCCAATTCTCATTCTCAATTCAGCATGGTGGGGGCTGATGGGAATTGTAGTCCATGAACATCTGGAGCACCATAGGTTGGCCACCCCTGACCTACAGAGTTGAGGTGGGTGGCAATTGAGGTGGGTTCCTGCACTTCACCTCTAAAACTCCCTGCCCCATGAGACCTACCTGGGGCCTTTCTTTTATGCGCCAGACCAAACAACATCTTTTTACACAAGCCTTTAACAAGGAGTTTTATCTTAGCATCGGTTTAATAATTTGCCTGCTTTATGGGTTGCTCTTATGTCTGACAGTTTGTTTTTAATGACGACTTTAAAAACAATATTGTGACGTTTTAATTGTAAGCTGCCTCAAACAGAGCTCTGAAGAGATGGCATAGAAATATATCCTAAAATGAATAAATATCACTGTGAGAAGAGGGTATCCTGCCCATGTGTTATGCACATTATATGCCAAATCACATTCAGTGTTTCTTTTTAAATTCCTCAGCACCTCTTGCATCTCCCTGCTTGCAGCTTCAAGACCTCTGTGGTGCTTTTGAAATGTCACAGGTTCTCAGATAAGGGAAGAGAGATGGCTGTGGACCTTTTATAACCATAGGGAAGAAGATAGCGGACTGAAACAAAACGTCCTGCTTCAGAATATCCTTATTGTATCATTATTATTTAAAAAATCCCTCAGCCATATATGCCATACACCAGGGATAAAAATACCTGCTACTGTAAAGAGGACGCTAACAAATACCGACAATTTGAGGCCTCGTCCGAAGGAAAAAAATATCTAGCCTTTCATTTCCACAAGGAAGCCTTTCTCTGTGATTTAATACTGCCTGAACGCTAACAGGCTCCAGCATCTCTTGCTTACACGAGGAAACATTTGGAAAAAGAGAAATTGCTGTTGTCTTCCGGGCTGCGGTGGTGAGTTAAAGGGACATGGGTGTTTAAACCTTGTGTGGCTCGCGACTTGGAATCAAGCAACGGGACCTATGAGATGTGGCTGTAAATCCCCACTGTGGCGTGAAGGTCTGTAGCTTAAGGCCTGTCACAGTGTGGGTTTAAAATGGGAGGGGAGACTGGGAAATAAACATCCATGATACTGGGGTGCTGTGTGGTTTCTGGGCTGTATGGCCGTGTTCTAGCAGCATTCTCTCCTGACGTTTCGCCTGCATCAGTGGCTGGCATCTTCAGAGGATCTGATGGATTAAAAACCATCAGATTCTCTGAAGATATAACCACAAATCAGGTTAAATGGCATCAGAATGCTATTCCAAAACACCATACATGAAATGATTCAAGCCGATGAAAGCTAATCGACAATACATTATCCATGATACTCTGTTCTCCTTGAAGGAATGGTGGGATAAAAGTGGATAGATAGAATCCGTGAACTGTAATTAGGAAAAGACACAACACATCTCTTGCATTGTATTTCCTATTTCCATTTTGCATACTCGTTATTTACTGACTATTTTACATTATTTTTAAACAAAGTTATTATATGTATATATTGCCTTTTCCCCAAAAGAGGTTCCAAAGGAGTTTACATAATTTTCCTTACCTCCATTTTATCTTCACAACCACTCCCTAAGGTAGTTAAGGCCAAGGATGTATTACAGGTCCCATTGAGTCATCCAGAAGACTCAATGGCAGAGTGGGAATTTGAAGACCTGGGTCTCTCAGATCTTAGTTCAATGTTCTAACCACTCTATAACACTGGCTCTCAATTGAAAACTGAAGATTACAGGCAGATTTGTGCATAGCCAATATTTCTGCCTATAGCTGCCTTGAACGTATTCGAGGTAAAGATCTACAGCCTCTTTTTAAGTCCTGTTCTCAGTGTCCCCACATGCAAAGAATAATTTTTTCCCTCTCTGGTCCAGTTGTCGTCATCGTCGTCGTCGTCGTCATCGTAGAAGAAGAAGAAGAAGAAGAAGAAGAAGAAGAAGAAGAAGAAGAAGAAGAAGAGTTGGTTTTTATACCCTGCTTTTCTCTATCTTTCAGGAGTCTCAAAGCAGCTTACAATCACCTTCTCTTCCCTCTCCCCCCCTTGTGAGGGAAGTGGGGCTGAGAGAGTTCTGAGAGAACTGTAACTGGCACAAGGTCACCCAGAGGGCTTCATGTGTAGAGTGGGGAATCAAACCCGGTTCTACAGATTAGTATCCACAACAATTAACCTCTACACCTCATCAGCTCCATAGGTGTGAGGTTTTCAGTTCCAGCCTGCAACATTCTTGAAGATTTGGGAGCAGTGCCTATGGAGGTCAGAGTTTGGGGAGGGATTTCAGTGGGCTTGTAATACCATAGAGTCCATCATACGAAGCTGCCATTTGTTCCATGGGAACTGATATCTGCCTCCTGGGAATCAGCTCTAATTCCAGGAGAGCTCTTGGCTCCACCTTGAGGCTGGGAGCTTCTATTTTGCTTTGTACATTTAAGTCACAACTGACTTATGGTGACCCCATATGTAAGGGGCTTTTGAGGTGAGAAGCTGGCTCGCCATTGTTTCCTCTGCAGAGACTTTCTTGCTGGTCTCCCATCCAGGTCCAGTCCCGACTTAACTTCTGAGAGCTGATAAGATTGGGGCCGTATCATGCATAATTCCCTTTGTATCTTGCTAACCCCCATCTGTAGACCTCTCCAAGATTGATAGTAATAAATGTGGAGCCACGAATGCAAGCTAAGCACATCTGTTAAACTAAATAACAATGCGGATACAAAAAGGATGACTGTGCTTGGAACAATCCATTTAGTGCCCGAGGCTCCTCGCTTGACAAAGAAAAAAGATGCTCTCCTGGCCCCCTATTGTTTAGATCTCTTCGGCTTCACCCCAGCTGCAAATAAAAACAATTAATGGCTTAAGGGGATGTTCTCTCTCCCTCTCCCCCCATCCCCAATTTTGGACTATTGTTTAAATGTTTACATTGACGTTGTTAAGCAATACAAATCCAAAGGAACATCTGTCCACAACCATTCCAAGACAGAAAATTAAACGGGAGGTATTAGCAAGTGTCTGGAAACACACTGGGGGAAAAAAACACCCCAATTGTCTCCCGTTTCCTCCGGCTTTATTACGAAGTGTCAAAAAAGTTTTATTTTCCCCTAGCATAAACTGAAAAGGGGATTGGGTTGATCACTTTCTGAAAAGCCTTGTCTGCTGAACATTGAAAAGTAGTTTGAAAAAGGAGGCAGGAAAAAAATAACTTTAATGAAGCAGTCCTAAGCAGATTTAGGCCCCGGCTCGCTGAAGTCAAAGGGTGCAACTCTGTTTAGAACTGCCCACTGGTTTCATGCTCAAAGTAGCAACATTGAAGAGCTAAAAATGGGGGGAAATGGCATGTGGGTTGCATGTTATTTTTTTACACAGAAGTACCCTGCAGAAAAATAAAATCTAAAAATGCCCCTGTTGGCCAAATATACACCAGATATCATGGCTTTATTGACGCCTTCCCCGTAACTGCTTAGCTAGGGTGTCAAAGATGTGGCCCAGGGGCTGGAACCGCCCCCTTGAGGGGCTTATCGGGCCTCCAAGCCCGCTGAAGCAACCTTATCCTCACTCCCAATCTGGCCTGGTGTGTCATGACAGTTAGATCATGGTGATCATATCCTATCCAGCAGAGGTATGAGTCAGCAAGAAAGGGATGATCTGACAGCTAACAAACCAGTTCTAACCAGATGCAAGTGACCTTTACAATGATTGGTGGAACCATGTATATAAGCAACTGTATTGTACTGTGTCTGTGTTCCTTAGGGAAACAAGTGCATGGTGAAGCACTTTGTTGGACTATTTAATATTCCTGCTTATTCTAAGTTGTATATAGTTTCTTGTACATAGAGCAACTCAATGGTAAAAGCCTTCTTTTGAATGAAACAGCTGTGTGGAGTTTTGCTTCATGAAGGTGGGGGTTTGAGGTACAAGACCACTTGTTCTACTCTGAGTAGCACCACTCATTTCTGCTATCAGGTTATGTGGACTACTTGTTTGGTAGGTAAAGTGATGGTTCCTTTTATTGTTCCTGTGAGCACAATGGTCAGCTGGCTATTCAATTTACAGAATACAATGGCGGTCACTTGACTGGGCTAGCCAAGACAGATGGGGGGTGGAAGAGGTTGCCTCAGTGGGCTCACAGATCTGATAAGTCCTCTCAGGGCAGCTATGGGCTCACCCATCCCGCTATGGGCTCACCAGTCCAATCACATCCCCAGTACCGCTCGAGGGCCAGTCAAGGCAGCCTCCTTTTCCCCACCCCCAGGACCCAACGAAGTCACATTTATGTCATATCCGGCCCACATAACAAATGAGTTCGACACCCCTTGCTTAGCAGTTATTTTCACAGAATATTCTGAGGAAAACAACGAGCGGAGGCAATATCGCTGCCTGCTGAGGTTTTGACCTGTGGGCCTTACACAGATTGAAGAACCTGCGTGATATTTAAAATAGTGTCTAGGCCTCACCCACATCATTATTTCCAAGCAGTTAAATTGGAAATCCTGGCACCAAAGACTCTCCCCCCCCCCGCCCCCTTCCCTTCAATCATGGGTTCAGCTGGTTATTGGTGACCTCTGCTGATCTGCCATGCTTGTCAGCCATATCTCTGCAAATGAAAACCCTTCTGATTAGCACAGCTTAAAATTCCGGCCTTCCAAACTGGGTCCGGAACAGAAATCCATTTGGCCTGTGGGAAGGCAGTGCAGAAAACTATTTGGGGGCCCTGCTGATGAGAGCTTGCTAAGCAATGCTGTTACCTGATGGTCTTCATTGTCGATCTGGATGAGTTTCTTCCGCACGGTGCTTGTGAACTTCCTAACAAAGGGAATGTGCTGATGGCCATTTTCTCAGGCGATCGTTATGATGGATTCTTGTCAACAGGGGCATTTCCTGAAACCGGTGATTGAACTGTAAAATCTGCTTCAGCGAGAGTGTACGTTTTGATTTGAACCTGTCTCTCTCCCAGTGTTGACAGCACACTTAATAGCTGCGGGTGTGAGTGCGTTGAGCGCTGTCAAGTTGCTTCTGACTTATGGTGACCCTATGAATTAATGACCTCCAAAACATCTTATCACTAACAGCCTTGCTCCGGTCTTGCAAACTGAGGGCCATGGCTTGTCTAATTAACCAAGGATACATTCCATTTCCAACAACTCCATTAGAATCCAAATATATATACAGCTGGAATACAGGTTCCGCAAGCATTGCTGTCTCTTTCACTGGATAGCCTTCACTGGAGACTCTCCCTCATTTACAGTAAACCCTACACCACATCGCTCTTTTCTATGCTCACTGAAGTCAACGGCCTTGTCAGGAGCCAGCACCCAGGAGACGAGGAACCAAATGCAGCGCCTGAAGACAGCATAAATCAGGAGCTGCCTCCTCAAGAGGAAATGCAAGCAGTAGAGCCAGCTCCAAGCCCTCCCATCCCAGCTGAGAAGAAGAGTTTGGATTTATATCCCCCCTTTCTCTCCTGCAGGAGACTCCAAGGGGCTTACAATCTCCTTGCCCTCCCCCCCTCGCAACAAACACCCTGTGAGGTAGGTGGGGCTGAGAGAACTCCGAGAAGCTGTGACTAGCCCAAGGTCACACAGCTGGCGTGTGTGGGAGTGTACAGGCTAATCTGAATTCCCCAGATAAGTCTCCACAGCTCAGGCGGCAGAGCTGGGAATCAAACCCGGTTCCTCCAGATTAGATACACGAGCTCTTAACCTCCTACGCCACTGCTGCTCCTATGCCACTGCTGAGGTAGTGTCAACAGCAGAGTCAGATGTCTCATAGCTGGGAGAGCTGTCAGCAGCCCTGGACAAGGAGCCGATTAATGAGCCAGCTGCCTGTAGGAGGCAGAAACAGAGGCTTGAGTTGGCATCGAAAAGGAAAAGTACCAGGATAGCCTCCCTGCAGGGATTCACTCCTTTCCCAGCCGAAACCTATTTATGCTGAGAAAGGAGTTCTGGTCAGTCTGGGTGCAACAAATGCATTTCACTGGAAAGCTCCGTGCACCTGGTCCCCTGCTCGGCTTCTCCGAACTCCAGTCCTCAGTTTGCCTGTCTGAACTCCCGGACTGTTTTGAATTCCTGACTGCCTGACCATTGTCTGCTGCATACCTCAACTTTGGACTGTTTGACCCCCGCCTCTGCCTGTTGCCAACTGTAATCCCTGGACTGACCAATTGTGATGTAGCAGACACCTGGCAGCAACACAGGCTTGAGAAAGGTGTGCCTCTGCTTAGAACTGCACTAGTAAATTTCCATACACCCCTATCTTATCTAGTTTATTTATAGAGTGATCTATAGGCTGCCCTTCCCCTAAAGGGTTCAGGGCCGCTTACAATGACATTCACAATAAAATGAGAAATCAGCAGACAATTCCCACAATAGGTATACATTTAGTGGTGCCACAACCAATTTTAAATGGCAGTGTGGTGCGTGGTGGGGTGATGGTGGTAAAGGGAGGCTGCTCTGTTGGAATGCTGGTGCTGCCCTCAACCACAGGCCTGGAACAATAGCTCCATCTTACAGGCCCTGTGGAACTATGGCCCTTTCCCCACTTACTCTTGTCGGAGGGTTGCTGCGCGCAATTCTCAGCGCGCGCAATTCCTGGTGCGCGTCCCGGCTTCCTCACGACCCCGCGCAGAAAAGGCGCCAGGAATTACGCACGCTGAGGGGGCGCGAGAGAGGCAGTGTCGGGGCGGCTGCGTTCTCGCCGCCCCTGAAGTGGGGAGTGCAGCTGGACCCCGCACTACTTTAAGAGAGTAGCGCGGGGCTTAAGGTAAGTGGGGGAAAAGCCTATGACAAGTCCCTCAGGGCCCAGGGCCCATTCAATACAGCATTCTACCAGGATAGTGCCAAAGCATAAAAGGCTCTGGTCCTTGTCAAGGTCAGATGGATATCTTTCGAGCCAGGGATCACCAGTAAGCAAGATCACTCTCCTGAGGATGTTTTTGGAGGCAGTCCTGCAGGTGCATAGGTCAACACCAAAACCTTGACCCTGCCTCGGTACTCCCCTGGAAGTCAATGCAGTTGGCAGAGCACTGGATGGATGTGCTTATGCTGCGAGACTCCCCTAAGGACCCATGCAGCTGTTTTTTTAAAGTTGCTATTTATTTCACTGGGGAGAACTCACCGATTTAGGTAAAGTCAGGCCTTTTCTACCTCTGAGGTCCTGATTCAGTTGCTTTCTATACCATTGCGGTCTAAAAACAAATAAATAAAGTGATGGGAAATTTGTTCATAGACATCCACCATCTCTTTTAGATTTTATAGTCTGTATCATGAAGCGCCGTGAAGCAAAGAGGAAACTAGAAGGACTAGGAGGGTTGTGTTAACAGAAGGAGGGTTGTGTTAACAGAAACAGCTTTGGGTTTTGAAGTGGCCTTCTCCCTTCTTTCCTGTTGCGTAGCAAGACGAAGATTCTCTTCGCCCCCTCCCGTTCATTAAAAGCTCTTCAACCACATTGCCGGATGCTGCCCTTTTGTCCTCTCATCTTTGCGATACAGAACTAGGGGAGAAAGTTCATCTCCATGAGGCAATCCCTGTCAGATACGTCCCAGAGGATTGCCATGGTAACGTGATGATAATGTATGGGAGAAAGGTGTGCACTGAACGGAGACAAATTCCACAGGCACATTGGGAAACTAACTGATGCTTCACAGCGAGGGGTTCTGTGGAAGGGATGGCATGTGTATCTTTTCCCAGTATAATGCAAAGCAGATGATCTACCCTTTTTCCTAAGAAGGGGAACTCTTAGGTAAAATCATGTCCTGCAACGCTCATTGTAACTATTCTCTTCTTAAGAGAAATTACCCCTATTTCCATATAGAAGCTTCATCACTATGCAGGCCTGCTATCTACTGGCCTCATGAAGCTCAAACTAATAAATCTACTCAATGCACTCAAAATAGCACCTGGGAGAACCAGGTTCCAGTCCCTGCTCCAGTATGGAAGCTCCCTTGGTGAAATTAAGCCTGTTGCTAAGATTGCCTCCAGGTGGGACCAGAGATGCCCCAGAATTACAACAGATCTCCAGATGGGAGTTATCCATTCCCCTTGAGAAAATGGCTGCCATGGAGGGTGGACTCTGTGGCGTTATACTCAGAGGTGGGATCCAGCAGGTTCTCACCAGTTCCCGAGAGTGGGTTACTAATTATTTGTGTGTGCCGAGAGGGGGTTACTAATTGGGTCTGCTTTTCTGTTAGCAATTCCATTAGGCCCAAAAATCATAAAGTCCTGTTGTTTCCTATGTGGCTGGTTAGCGAAGGTAGAAAACGGGATAATTCTCCCTGTTGGGCTGTTTTAAAAACATGTTTTAGAAATATGGTAAAGTTCCTTGTTTAAGGAAAGTATCCTTCTTTTGATTTCTAGAAACAAAATCAAGTATTTGAAAGTATTTGACAGACAGCCAATTAGAGGAGAAGTAGTAGTTTCTGTTGGCAGTAGACAATAGGACTTGCTATAATGAGTTTAAATTATGGACAGAAAGATACCAGCTGGAAATTAGGAACTTTTTTTTTACAGTAAGAGTTCTTTACAGTAACAGAGAAATTATTAATGCCCCTCCCCTGGAATGCCAGGCCACGCCCCGTTGTGCCCTGCCCAGCCCCACTGGCCCTATGCCACTGTTTGAATCCCACCACCATGGGAACCTGTTAATAAAATTTTTGGATCCCACCACTGCTTATACTCCACTGAAATTCCTCCCTTCCTCAAGACCCACCCTTCACAGGAACCACCCCCAAATCTCCCCTTTTGCAGGAACCCACCCCCACCCACCCCCAGGAATCTCCCAACCCAGAGTTGGGAACCGTAACAAGTGTCACACACTAACTCATCTCACAAAGATGTTGTTATGAGGATAAAATGGAGAAAAGAAAGAAACAGATAAGAACAATCAAAATGGCCAAGAACCTGAAGCACATTCCTCACAAGGAAAGGTATTTGGGGTTTTAGCAAAAAGGGGAGGCTGAAGCGTCAGGTGGACATTATAAAGGATTAGAGATGGTGAAGAATTAGGATAGAGACAGCTTTTTCTTCTTATCCCATAATAAAATAGGCCAGTCAGTCATGACACAAAATTGGTGGGCTGAGGATTCCATATTTGCAAAAGCACTCATTGTACAGAACACATGCTTAATTAAGAATAAGAAGAGGAGGAGGAGGAGGAGGAAGAGTTTGTATGCCCCACCTTTCTCTCCCATAAGGAATCTCAAGCCAGCTTACAAACTCCTTTTCCCTTGCTCTCTCCACAACAGACACCTTGTGAGGTAGGTGGAACTGAGAGAGTTCTGAAGAACTGTGACCAGCCCAGAGTCCCTCAGCAGGCTTCATGTGGATGAGTGGGGAAACACATCCAGTTCACCAGATAAGAGTGTGTGGTGTGGTGTGGTGTGGTGTGGTGCCGCTCATGTGGAGGAGTGGAGAATCGAACCCAGTTCTCCATATTAGATTCCATTTGCTCTTAACCGCTGCACCACACTGGCTCTCAGCTTGCTTCTTCAAAATGGTATCATGACCACTAGCATGTATGGGTTTAGAAAGGGCTTCAGTTTATCAGTGGCTGTTGCATATAATGGCTAAAGGCCGAGCAGTGAAGCGGCAACAAAGGGAAGAACTCACATAAACACATGAAAAATGAAGCTGCCATATGCTGAATCAGATCTTCAGTTTACCAAGGTCAGTCCTGTCTGCTCTGACTGGCCTTGGCTGTCCAGAATCTCAGGAAGAAGTCCTTCCACATCACTTTCCTACCTGGTCCTTTCAACTGGAAATATTGGGGATTAAACTTGGGACTTTCAGCATATAGAACAGTGACTGTGTCACTGAGCCATGGCCAGTGGCCATGGGCACCTTCCTTCTTGATTGACTGGTGGGCTTCACAACAGCATCTAGTTGGCCACACTGAGAAACGGAATACTGGAGTAGATTAACCTGATCTAGTGCGTTCATGCAACAAACTGAAAATCTTTGAATGAATTCCCAAAGTGGAATGGAAGGGGTAGATAATGTTGCACAGAATAATATTCTGAATGAACACGGGAATGGAAGAAGGTGGGATCCACTTAGACCAGTGATTCTCAACCTTCCTAATGCCGTGACCCTTTAATACAGTTCCTCGTGTTGTGGTGACCCCCAAACCTAATATTTATCCATTTTACAGATGGAGAACACTGGTGCAGAGGCGACTCCTGTGAAAGGGTCGTTCGACCCCCAAAGGGGTCGCAACCCACAGGTTGAGTACCACTGCCTTAGACAAACATCTGAGCCAAACTCAAAGCCACAACAGCATTGCTTCACTGCGTGCAAAACAAAAACAACCGGTACTTCTTCTACCTCCATTTTTTTTAACCCTTTGAAAAGGGGTTTTGTGGAATGACCCAAATTATTTGTGTCACTTGTCCTGAAATTGCTGATGTTCTCACTTTAATATGCAACTTATCCTTGAAATCAGGCTCCATCCCTGAAGACTGGAAGATGGCCAATGTCACACCAATCTTTAAGAAAGGATCTAGGGGGGACCCGGGAAATTACAGGCCAGTCAGTTTGACATCTGTTCCTGGTAAATTAGTAGAATCTGTCATTAAAGATAAAATTATAAAACATGTACAAAAGCAAAACCTGCTGAGAAAGAGTCAGCATGGCTTTTGCAGAGGCAAATCCTGTCTTACAAACTTACTAGAGTTCTTTGAGGATGTAAATAGGCATGTGGATAAGGGGGAACCAGTGGACATTGTCTACTTGGATTTCCAAAAGGCTTTTGACAAAGTTCCTCACCAGAGACTATTGAGAAAACTCAGCAATGAAGGAATAAGAGGGGAAGTCCTCCTATGGATTAAAAACTGGTTGAGAAACAGGAAGCAAAGAGTGGGTGTAAAAGGGAAATTCTCACAATGGAGAGATGTGGGGAGTGGTGTCCCCCAAGGATCCGTATTGGGACCAGTGCTCTTTAACCTATTCATAAATGACCTGGAAGTAGGGGTGGGTAGCGTGGTGGCCAAGTTTGCAGATGATACCAAATTATGTAGGGTGGTGAGAACCACAAAGGATTGCGAGGAGCTCCAAGCGGACCTTGATAAATTAGGTGAGTGGGCTAAGAAATGGCAAATGCAGTTCAATGTAGCAAAATGCAAAGTGATGCACATAGGGGCAAAAAATCCAAACTTCACATACACGCTACAGGGGTCAGTGCTATCAGTCACAGACCAGGAAAGGGATTTGGGCGTCTTAGTTGATAGTTCCATGGGAATGTCAACTCAATGTATGGCAGCTGTGAAAAAGGCAAACTCTATGCTGGGGATAATCAGGAAAGGAATTGATAATAAAACTGCAAAGATTGTCATGCCCTTATATAAAGCAGTGGTGCGACCACACTTGGAGTACTGTGTTCAGTTCTGGTCACCACATCTCAAAAAGGATATTGAAGAGATAGAAAAAGTGCAGAGAAGGGCAACGAGGATGATTGAGGGACTGGAGCACCTTCCTTATGAGGAAAGGCTGCAGCGTTTGGGACTCTTTAGTTTGGAGAGGAGACGTCTGAGGGGGGATATGATTGAAGTCTATAAAATTATGCATGGGGTAGAAAATGTTGACAGAGAGAAATTTTTCTCTCTTTCTCACAATACTAGAACCAGGGGGCATTCATTGAAAATGCTGGGGGGAAGAATTAGAACTAATAAAAGGAAACACTTCTTCACGCAACGTGTGATTGGTGTTTGGAATATGCTGCCACAGGAGGTGGTGATGGCCACTAACCTGGATAGCTTTAAAAGGGGCTTGGACAGATTTATGGAGGAGAAGTCGATTTATGGCTACCAATCTTGATCCTCTTTGATCTGAGATTGCAAATGCCTTAACAGTCCAGGTGCTCGGGAGCAACAGCCGCAGAAGGCCATTGCTTTCACATCCTACATGTGAACTCCCAAAGGCACCTGGTGGGCCACTGCGAGTAGCAGAGAGCTGGACTAGATGGACTCTGGTCTGATCCAGCTGGCTTGTTCTTATGTTCTTATATTCTCTGTGTTCCCGTACTGTCTGTTACAAGGTTTAGATATGTGCAGGGGTGGGGGAAAGAATCCGCACGGAAACAAGAAAGTCAAGTTGTTTAACCTGGAGGGGATCGAATGGGGTGTCAGAGGTGGGAGAATTTGAGCAAGTTACATTCTACCCTTTAAATATTGCAAATAGCTTTATTTCCTGTTAATGGGGTAATTTACACAGTACCTAGTATCTCCATTGACAGCCCTTTTTATCCGCCTGCAAATGGGCAGCATTTACCGAATCAATTACTTGAGTTATGAAGAGGAGCACAAAATCCCGGCGCCACTCCATTCTTCTCGATAACAAAGGAGAAAACACATTTTAAAAACTAGCATTGATGGGTTGTTGGGAGATCCAGTCAATGAGCACTCCCAGAGTTGAAATTAAAAGGCAGTTAGGAGAAAATTGTTTTCTCTGGTCATCAGTCACCCTGTGAAAGGCCTTTTTTCCTCAATGATTAATTAAAAACTGGGGAAGGGGGTGGCAGAGGACGGCGCTTCAATAAAGTATTGGGATGGGGGGGTTAGGTGGCATCATGAGTTAATGGACAGTGGCTTGCCTTGACTAAGTACTATAGCTCCAGTCCATAATTTCATCTTGAAAATGGGCAAGGGAGTGAATCTTCCTCTTAGTAATTGAGTATTGATTTGAAAATAAATGGCACCGAAACTCCCACTGAACTGTCAGGATATATTCCGGACAGCGGTGACAATAAATGGTTTCTGGCTGGTGTGAAAGTTATGTATCAGCTCGATACTTAAACACAGGGAGCTCATCTGCAATCTGTCTTCCGATTTATCAAGCTTCAGAAAGGTCAATACATGACGCCGGATAGGAAATAACATCTGTGTGATTGAAGGCGAGATGGGCTGAGCTGTATAGACCTGAGCTCCTTCGCTGCTTCCTTTCATTTGCAAAGTTATTTGGGGAGGGGGAGAAAAATTCCACGGCAGCATCTGGAGGAACAACATCTTACAGGCCTTGTCCTTTCAAGACTGTGTGCATAGAGACCAGGCTCCTTTCTCACATGCACATTCCTCATCCCTGTTTTTTCAATGTGCACGCCACCACTTTGATTCTGTTTCTTTCTTTGTGCAAACCTGAACTTGAGGGGTTTTGTGTTCATGTGTGCACTCTTTTCTTTTTCCTTGCCTCAAATTTCAGTGGCAGATAGGAATGCCAGCCCCAAGTTCCTTGTTCCTTTTTCCTTTCCTTTCCTCCTTAGTCAGATCCAGAGGTGGGATCCAACCGGTTCTCACCACTTCTCTAGAAGTGGTTACTATTTTTTTCTGAGTGCCGAGAAGGGGTTACTAAAGCAACCTCCCTGCCCAATAGGGACTGGCGGTGCATGTGTGCGGCGGCACCACTGTTTGAATCCCACCACCATCGGAACCTGTCATTAAAATGTTTGGATCCCACCACTGGTCAGATCATTTTAGCGTTGCGGGTTAGCACGCCAGAACTTATTGTATTTTTAAAATCTGTATTGCTGTAAGCTGCCCTGAGCGTACAGCAATACCAGGGGAAGTGTGGCCTACAAATCCAAATAAATAAATAAATAAAACTGCATCTCTCATAAATATACACATTTTTTCCAATTTTTTGTAAAACTGATAGAACAGAGTGAGATATATGTGCTGTGTATAAATGACTTTGCTGGCATGTTATGTATTTACCCTCCCATGGATCTGATGATGTGAGTTCTAATTCATCTAAGACAAATTTTGTTAGCCTTTGAGATGGCACTGGACTCCTCTTTCATTTTACATAGTATTTCCAAATTCAGAAGGGCTTATCTGCAAAGGTAATAGGACTGCACCCTGACCTGCATAGCCTAGGCTAGCCTGATCTTGTCAGGTCTTGGAAGCTTTGCAAGATCAGCCCTAGTTAATGCTTAAATGGGAGACCACCAGAGAAGACAAGAATTATTACGCGGAGGCAGACAATTAAACACACCTCTGTATGTTTCTTACTTTGAAAACCCCTCTGCAGCCGCCATAACTCAGCTGTGACTTGACCGTACTTTCCATCACCAGTTGGGCTATACTGTAACAATGACTGAGGAAGCTGCATTATGGGGAGAATGCACTACAGAGAATATCATTGTGTTTTCGGATGTATTATCCATTTGCTGTTCGTATTAGCACAGTTTTCTACTGATGTAATACCGTTGATCTGTAAAATGTCAACATGCTACACTTATTCAGTTTTCCATAGTAATTGCCCTGGATGCCTAGTCCTACTACACTGCTGAGTGCCTAGTCCAACTACATTTTTATTGGAAGTATCATCATGTTAATTTTATCACCCCGCACTGTGCAATCTATTTTGAGTCGCACTAAGAAAGGCGGACTATAAATATAGTAAACCAGTAAATCCATAAGACGTATTCAGAGAACAAACAAACCTACACAAGCAACACCAAAAAGAGAAACGAACTCAATGACAGAAATATAAATGAAGTTAAAAAAACAAAATTGGAAATGGTCACACCTCTGAATATTAGATTTCTGGACTGATACATGCAGGTTCTCTGGGCATACTTCAGACAAGTGTATCCCTACTCTGATACCTCATTCTCATCCCTTGTTTACCTGTTACCTGATGACTTACAGTGGGAATGTGTGTGAAATTACTCAGTTTTCAGTTAGTGGGTTCTGGAGATGAAACAGAATGATCAGGTTTTAATTGCGGTTTTTGATCCATGCATTCAGTATGTGTGAACCGGCTCTTTCCAAGACTGCAACATCCAGACCTTTAAGCAGGGAATTCTGAAAACATTGACCACACAACCTGGCGATATCCCCTAAATTTTATTTTCTCAGAACAATATACCGGTATCATACAGAACATGAAGAATGAAAGAAAGAAAAATGAAGACTTTCACTATAAAGTTTTTTAAAAAACATATGGTTGAATCCCATCTTGGCACCTTGTTTCTCCAATACATTATGAAAACTTGTCTGCATAAGAACTAGTAACCAATAAATATTGTTTATAATATGTTGATTTTGGTCATGAAAGTGGTATATTTTACATTGAGATAGTGAGAAGTACTAATCGATAGTGAGAAGTCCTAGTTGTTTCCAGTAAGCAACTATGCACATACATGCTGCTATCAGTAAATTCAGCACCGTTTCTAAATCCCTATCGTGAACTATATTATAAAGCATCATGGTATAAATTACTTTTGAGTCTTGGGGGATTTCACAACCGATGATTCCATAAAGTAGTTTTCTGAGTTTTTGCAGAATACATGGAATTGATTGGCCATCAGTGCAAAACAAAGTCACCATGTGTTGACTTAAATATGCATGATAGTTTCATGTGGTGTTAAGTACCAGATGAATATCCTTATAAAGAAATGGTTCCTTTGTTATCTGTCGAAATCAGTTTCCTTGAGACAGTTTCCTGATTCATCTCCAGCCCCTCCATAAATAGCCCCTCCAAGACAGTTGCTGATTTTTCTAGGTATTATGAACAGGTGCCTGATTCAGAATAACATGAACATTTTGGAAATACTTCCCATTAACTCTTCATATCCAATTTTTTTTCAAGGCACATTTTGCTGTGGGATGCTTGAAACATTTTCTTTGATGTGACCATGTTATGCCTAATCTGTAAAAGCTGAAACATTTTCAGCTTCTCCCCTCTTATTTCTTGCTGTTAGTATGAAAATCTTCCTTTGTTGAGTTCTCAGATGTCCATCATTTTGCCTATTAAAGTTTTTAATGATCTATGAATTGAGAGCAGCACATTCTACAACTCTGTATGAGCATGAACAAAACAACTGTCCATATATCTCCTCCATGTACAATCATGCCTTACTTTAAAGGTATTACGAACAGACTATATTGTGTCCTGACCTGCATAGTCCAAGTTAATCTGATCTCATCAGATCCCAGAAGCTAAGCAGGGTTGGTTGTGGCTAGTATTTGGAAGGGATGCTGCCAAGGAATACCAGGGTCATGATATGGAGTCAGCCAATGGCAAACTATTTTTGAACATCTTGTGTTGAGCACCTTATTGGTTCACCATAAATCAGATGTGATTTGATGGCCAGAAGAAGAAGAAAATAATATTGCATTTCATTCTCTAAGGATAGACAATTTAACTTTGGCACCCAGTTTCCCGTATAAGCAGTAGTTTCTGGGCACACCAGATCTGTGCCTAGTTCTGAATTATCTGGCTAGAAATACAGTCTGTATTCCTAGTCCACTCATCCATACTGCAGATATTGCTACTGTGAAACGAAACCATACTTAATTGTCTTCCAAAAGGCTTTGAGGAAGCATGTTGAAAAACAGTTGGTTGTTATACCCCACTACTCTCTACCCTAAGGAGTCTCAAAGCAGCTTCCCAACTCTTTCCCTTCCTCTTCCCACAACGGGCACCTTGTGAGGTAGGTGGGGCTGAGAGACTTCTGAGAGAACTGTGACTGGCCCAGAGTCACCCAGCAGGATTCAGGTGGAGAACTGGGGAATCAAGTCTGGGTCTCCAGATTAGAGTTCACTGCTCCTAGTCACTTTCCCATGCTGGCTTTCACAGCAACATGCAATTACCCAGAGAAGAATAAGAAGAGTTTGTTTTTATACCAAGCATTTCTCTACATTGAGGAGTCTCAGAGCAGCTTATAATTGCCTTCCCTTCTCCTCCCCATAACATACACCTTGTGAAGTAGGTGGGACTGAAAGAGTTCTGAGAGAACTGTGACTAGCCTAAGTTCACTCAGAAGACTTCATATACAGAGTCTGCCACTCATGTGGAGGTGTGGAGAATCAAATCCAGTTCTTAGGCTTTGGCCCCTTCCGCACACACAAAATAATGCATTTTCAAACCACTTTCACAACTGTTTGCAAGTGGATTTTGCTATTCCGCACAGCTTCCAAGAGCACTGAAAGCAGTTTGAAAGTGCATTATTCTGCATGTGCGGAATGAGTCTTAGAGTCCACCATTCTTAACCAATACCCCAGAGGCCAAAAGCCACTTAACGCACAAACAAAATCACCATATATCAGGGGCATAACAAGGCAGCCCTGGGCAAACTGTAGTCCTGGGCAACACCCCACCCCCCCATGGGTGGCCGCTCCACCACGACAAATTTTGTTTTGCACCAAAATTTCAGCATATCATCGGGATACTGTTCTTATGCTACTCCGCAAGTTTGGTAAGGTTTGGTTCAAGGAATCCAAAGTTATGGACTCCAAAAGGGGGTGCCCCATTCCCCCATTGTTTCCAATGGGAGCTAATAGGAGATGGGGGCTACAGTTTTGAGGGTCCATAACTTTGGCCCCCCAGAACCAAACTGCACCAAACTTGGGGGGTGCCATCATCTCCAGATGATACCCTGAAATTTTGGTGCCGACACATCCAAAAATGCACCCCCTGCAGGAACATCCTAGAAATTTGCCCAAGAATCTTTGTTCTGCATTGAGTTTTCTGTATTGCTGTCCATGGGGGTTGCAGGCTGGGGGGGGGACATTTCTGAAGGCACAGTATCAAAACTTTCAGGGTCTCATCAGGAGACTGCCCTAATGATACCCCCCAAGTTTGGTGCAGTTTGGTTCAGGGGGGCCAAAGTTATGGACCCTCAAAACTGTAGCCCCCATCTCCTATTAGCTCGCATTGGAAACAATGGGGGATAGGGGCACCCCCTTTGGGAGTCCATAACTTTGGACTCCCTGAACCAAACCTCACCAAACTTGGGGGGTAGCATAAAGACAGTCTCTTGATGATACGCTGAAATTTTGGTGCTGCTAGCCTAAAAACTGCACCCCCTGCAGGCCAAAAATTGAAAACCACTAAAATACCCAAAAACGAACCCAGCATTTTGATGCCCCCCACAAGGTGATGTCCTGGGCAGCTGCCCACCTTGCCCAATGGGCATATCATAATGCAGGCCACAATATTGGCAGTGTTGGCCTTAAGTACACCAAGAGGCAGTGCTGCTATGTATGGACTGATCCTAAGAATGGGATAACAATCTCAAATAGCTTGAGAAGATCTATTTCTTCCTTAAAGATTGTAAAACCTTTCCAAATCAATGTTGTGGATCCACTTTGATGTCAGTGAAATATAATATGGGGAAGTGAGACTTGGAGCATACCAATTTTTGACAAAGGAGAAAACCTCAATCAATGTTCATCATAAAACCTGGGAGCAAACCTCTTGCAGCATTTCAAACTGCTCCAAAGAACAGATGAGGCATGAACGAGTGCAACCATTTTGTGAAGCAACAAAGAGCAATATTGTTTCATCAATATTCTTCCCATTTGTTAACACTCTTAGGCTTCCATTGAACAAGATAATTCTCTCCTTTACCGAAGAACGTAACAGAAATGTCAGGTTGTATCACATAAAAATGCCACATGGAACCACGGCCAAATTCATTCTCTGTATGATGAGCCCCATTGATAACTGGCAAAAGAGGACTCAAGCAAAGGCATGCTGGACAAATGCAACCTAAAGGACAGGCAGGATATAGCTGTTTTTCTTAACCTAATTAAAAAAATCTGAAGACTGCCCAGACCCCACACCAATGTGAGGTTTAGGGAGGAAGCTTTTTTCAAAAATTCGAAATTTTTGAGGTCTATGCATTCCAAACCCGAAAAATCCCATGCTGCTGGAACCTCTATCTGTGGGTTCTGTGGGGCAGAACTTGGAATGAGTTTGCAACAACAAATTTTAAAAACAAAATGGTTTACTTTCTTAACATATAACATCAAACATCAACATTTAACATCACACTTCAAGGTCCTGTTCAGGTTTCAAGTCCTTCTAGTTACAGTCTTCTGATATTGCCAAGTCCAATTCTTCCCGCAAGTGGGTTGGCTCCTGAAGACTCCAAGGGCATGGTGAACAGGATTCAACATGATGAAGGTTTCCAGGAGAACTCTCACCCATTACAAACACATAAAACCCTTAACAAGGTGTTATACAAATCAAGGTCCGAATCTGGTAGCCTTGTCTCCTCCAAACTACATGAGCTCTGCAGCCTCCTGCTGCTTTGAGTCTCCACCCCTTTCTGGGTCAACCCATTCTGAGCATGGGGGTTACACTGCCTCTAAAGTCTACATAATCTCCAAAGTGGCAGGCAGCATATAGCTGAACACTGGGCTCAACTTGAGCCCCTGTAGACTTTTGAGGCAGCTGCAGCACAGAGCCGAATGCTGAGCCTGGCCAGCCAGCAGATAAAAAGAAAGGAAAAGGGAGAGGGAGAGGTGACTCCCCCCCCCATCCCGGACTTTTTAAAAATGGTGATGGGACTGAAGCAGCCCAAATGTTTTTTTTCAATCCATGTTATCTGGGATCTGCTTCTCAGCTCTGCCATTTTTTTTTCAGAGGATGCTCCCCGTGCCAAATACTGAAAAGGTATTTTTCAGGATTTTTGTTTGTTTTTGGTTCAGAAAACGCAGCCCTACTGTGCACAGCTATGAAACCCCTCCATGCTTTGACCTCATTTAGGACTGCTGTTTCCCTTCAAACATCCTTATTTAAAAGATCAAATAAAATGGAATTTGCATGTTCACGTTCTATTATTAGAGATGGCATCACCTGCTTGGGAAATACCTGGAGGAAAGTGGAATTTAGTGAGGCGAGAGGAAGCTCAATGAAGACGTGAGGTCATCTTCTGTGATGTCACATTCATGTCAAGGGGTCAGCTCTTTTAACTCCATCATTCCTGTGAAATGGCCTCTCACCAGAACGGACTGTTTAAATTTAAATTTCTCATCTCATATTATTTCTCTTGCCTTTTCTTCCCACCTTAACATAACCTGTAGGTTTCTATATGCATATGTTTTATATGTCATACTAACCCTTTGGTCCTAAATAAATGTTCAGGTATAACTGAATGCTATCCAGTTATGTTCTGCTAAACCTAAAAACTGTCTCAAAATACTCTTCCATTTCTTTCTCAGGAAGAAAAATCCACTCTGAAGGCCCATGGAAGATGCCAGCCAACAGCAGCCCCATCCTTCTCCCAATGCCCAACTAAAGTTTGGTGTCTTTGCAGGTGACAATCAGTTTTCCTAGTCTCTGAGACCTCTTCCACACATGCAGAACAATGCACTTTCATTCCACTTTCAGTGCACTTTGCAGCTGGATTTTATTGTGCAGAATAGCAAAATCCACTTGCAAACAATTGTGAAAGTGGATTGAAAGTGCATTATTTTGCATGTGTGGAAGGGGCCTGAGATATGCCATAGGACAGTGGTGGCGAACCTATGGCACGGATGCCAGAGGTGGCACTCAGAGCCCTCTCTATGGGCACGTGCAAACAGAGTCGCGCCCCCCCCCCCCACACATCTAGGCTGGTCTGGGCTGCTGGGCTCAATTATTAGCATTAAAGCTAACACCTAGTTTTGGGGAAGCAGTGTAGGTAACTCTGTTAAGCGCTGTTAAACCCCACTGATTTTCATGTGAAGAACTAAAGCACGATCCTTTACCTGGGAGTAAGCTTGATTGCTGGCAATGGGGCTTGTGTTGAGTAAACCCTCCCGGGGTCGTGATTCACCTGTTGGAAGAGTTGCACGGTTGCTTCAAAGCAAAACCACTGACTACCACCAAGCTTACTCCCGAGTAACGCACACCTCGGAGTCAACCATTTTTTTCTAAACTAAAACCTTAGTATTCAGGCTAAATTGCCGTTTTGGCACTTTGCAATATATAAGTGGGTTTTGGGTTGCAATTTGGGCACTTGGTCTCGAAAAGGTTCGCCATCACTGCCATAGGAGAATTAGAAGTCCTAGAGCAGTGGTGGCGAACCTATGGCACGGGTGCCAGAGGTGGCACTCAGAGCCCCCTCTGTGGGGCGCAGGCGTGGAGTCCCCCCCCCACATACGTACATCTAGTCTGGCCTGGGTCTCTGGGCTCGAATATCAGCATTAAACCTAAGACCTAGTTTTGGGGAAGCAGTGTAGGTAACCCTGTTAAGCGCTGTTAAACCCCACTGATTTTCATGCGAAGAACTAAAGCGCAATCCTTTACCTGGGAGTAAGCTCAGTTGCTGGCAATGGGGCTTGCTTCTGAGTAAGCCCTCCTAGGGTCGTGATTCACCCATTGGAAGAGTTGCACGGTTGCTTCAAAGCAAAGTCACCGACTACCCCAAGCTTACTCCAGAGTAACGCACGCCTTGGAGCCAACCGTTTTTTCTAAATTAAAGCGTCAGTATTCGGGTTACATTGCCGTGTTGGCACTTTGCGACAAATAAGTGGGTTTTGAGTTGCAATTTGGGCACTCGGTCTCGAAAAGGTTCGCCATCACTGTCCTAGAGCATCCACCTTCTGTAGCCACTTTTGTTTATCTTGGAATCTATGGTATACCACAAAATCCACCTACAGCACAGACATTTCCTCCAGCAAACGTGGAGATCAAGTGTGACTTGGGGAGAACTCCAGGCTGTATCTTGAGCTTGGTAACCCTACCTTTTAAATTTAATTTTATATCATGCGAGAAATATAGGAAAATGTACTTTTCTGATTGGTCAAAAACTGCCCTTTCCTTCTGACAGCAGCCTCCTCATCAGGCATCCTGAGGTTGTGGATATGACCCTCCGGGGTTCTTTGCGATAATCAGGCTCTCCTTCCGTGCTTCTGCTTTTGCTTGGCTATAAATATAATTTGCAGGTAACATGTGTGCTGAGTGCCGAGTGACAACGGGAGCATATTTCCAGCAAAAGAGCCTCCCTCTAGGCTCCGCTAAAATATGCAATGAGATGATGCGTTGTCACAGAGGTGACTGAATGATGTTTTCCCCCACCAGGGAAAGCATGCGGCAAGGCAAACCTCTCCTGTGATGTGCTGTGACCTCCATCTTGTCAAATCAAGAATTCTTGATCTTCTCTCTGGTATAGCTGGGAATCAATCTGTAGTTGCAGAGATGGGGAATATGGATTCATATGCTGTTTCCCTGATATGATTAAGAGGAAGCCCACACAGCCACAAAGCTGCATGCGGTAAAAGAAGACCCCGGTGTGTGTGTGTGTGTGTGTGTGTGTGTGTGTGTGTGTGTCTGTCTGTCTGTCTGTCTGTCTGTCTGTCTGTCTGTCTGTCTGTCTTCTGATCATTTGGCTCTGTGTACCTCAGCAATCAGCTCTGGTTGTTCAACAAGACATGAAAAAGGGACAGCCCAATTTGTGAGTCATGGCTCATCCTAGAGAGGAACATGAAAATAATGTGACTTTTTTGTGCTTGACTAAACAGGGTCTGTTCAGCATGGTGCTTTCCATTTTTGTCGTGCTTACCTCTTTGCTTTCTGATATAAAAACAGGAAGAGGGGAAAGTATCCAAATCACTCATTGGAAATGGCGATGAGTAAAAATAGAGGCTGAAAGGTTGTGACCCACATTCTTGGCATGTTTCCATGACATAAACCTGGATATCATGATGTAAAATTGTAATATTTATTTTACTGATTAATGTTTTTATCCCTCTCTTCCTCCAAGGAGCACAGGGTGACATACACAATCCCCCCCTTTCCATTTTATCCCTAGAATAACTTTGTAAGGGAGGTTATGCTAATAGACAAGCTCCCTCACTAAGCTTTCTAATAGAGTTCACATATGAACCAGGGTTACCCTTATCCTGCTCCAATACTCTAACCACTACACAAGGCTGACAATAGTAGTGTCATAAGTATGGAGGAGGAGGAGGAGGAGGAGGAGTTTGGATTTATATCCCCTCTTTCTCTCCTGTAGGAGACTCAAAGGGGCTTACAATCTCCTTGCCCTTCCCCCCTCACAACAAACACCCTGTGAGGTAGGTGGGCCTGAGAGAGCTCAGAAGAACTGTGACTAGCCCAAGGTCACCCACCTGGCATGTGTGGGAGTGCACAGGCTAATCTGACCAGATTCCCCAGATAAGCCTCCACAGCTCAGGAGGCAGAGCAGGGAATCAAACCTGGTTCCTCCAGATTAGAATGCACCTGCTCTTAACCACTGTGCCACTGCTGCTCCTCTGTTACTACTGTTACTACTAATACTATGGGAACTGAGCAGTGGTGGGATCCAAACATTTTAATAACAGGTTCCGATGGTGGTGGGATTCAAACAGTGGCACCGCCGCACACACGCACCTCCAGTCCCTATTGGGCAGGGAGGGTGCTTTAGTAACCCCTTCTCGGCACTCAGAAAAAAATAGTAACCACTTCTAGAGAAGTGGTGAGAACTGGTTGGATCCCACCTCTGGAACTGAGTAACAACCAAAATGGACCAAGTCCAGATGAGTTACAGTAAATATGTGGTTTAGAGGTAACAAGAAGGAAAAGGCACATAAAATATGTTCTTTCAAAAATTATTTATATTTTAAGTTTTGTTCTCTGTCTCTCTCTCTCCTACAGATGAAGCCACAAGAAGTTTAGGATGAACAGAAACTATATGAAAAGTAGAAAGTTATCTTATTAATATTAGTCATGCCATTAAAGGTTCTTACTGAACTCTCTCTGTAGCCCCCGAACCTTGATCAGAGCCTTAGAAATAAAAACAGGAAAGGAAAGGGAGAAAGGGAGAAAAGGTCTACTAAAAGGTATCAAGGGGGAGATAAATTTGTGACTCCCATCTCTTGCTGCAGCCACATTTACGCAAGGGCTGGTTTGACCTTGGCTGTCAAAAATGATTTGTGTTCTTTAACGTTCCTTCATTCACAGCAGTTTTCAAATTTGATACAAAGATGACCTGTTGGAGTGAATAATTAAGCTCTTCGGGAAGCAGAGACCACCCAAACAAGGGTGATGTAGGCCTCATTTTTGTTCTAACTCTGCTTTTTAGTGAAGTAAACATATTTTACTATCTGCACAGGGAAGACTTAAGCCCGGAACCTGGAGTTCCCAATTCTGGTTCCCTGCTTTGTCGTGCATCTGAACAGCCTGACATTAGGGGAAAGCTGCTGCCCCAACCTCCACTGTACCCCCACAGCCGCCTGCAAAAAGCCAGAGCAAAAAAAGCACACCTTTCCCATAGGGATCCAATGAGAGTTGCTGGAACCGGCTGACAGAAAGGTCCAGTGAGGTCTGTTTTGAAGGTACGAAGCTGCAGGCTACAGGCTCCTTCTTTCAGTCTGAACAATAGTGCAGTTCCTTCAGTACAATAAAAACTGGGGCCAAAAATTGGAATAGTCCACTCTAGTGTCTACAAAAGTCCCTAGTTTATGGGAGTTTCAGACAGTAAAAGATGGAAGGGAGACAAAGTTCATAACCAGTATATTATCATTACCCAATATAGATTAAACATTAGAACTAAAATCAAGGCAATGAGCAACAGAACAAGGTGAATAAAACACATGAATTCATCTGCTCCTTGAATGCATTTGTAGATTAAAAGCTACCAGTCACTGTTACTACTACACTGTATTCCTCCCATTTGGCTAGTCCAGTGCAGTCTTGCTCAGAGAATGGAGATACGTGACATATTGCCCAACCTGGGACCAAAAGGTGTGGTTGGGAAAATGGAATGGAGCTTGGTTAAGAAGGACGGATTCCCCGATAAGCTGGCTGGAGAGCAGACCAATCCTGAACCAGGGAAGCAGTAACTAGGGCCCCTTCCGCACACGCAAAATAATGCGTTTTCAAACCACTTTCACAACTGTTGGCAAGTGGATTTTGCTATTCTGCACAGCTTTAAAGAGCACCGAAAGCAGTTTGAAAGTGCATTATTCTGCATGTGCGGAATGATAAGAGAATGCTGGCCAGGATAAAAAGGCAAAATAGGTGAAAACAGAAAAAGGAAAGAAAATAGCAGAACAAGTCATACTGCCTGTCTTGGAGATGCAAGAATCCAGGGTTGCAATAATATTGTTGTGGAGACCACCTACATGGTTCAAAGTGTGCCCTTTTTTATGGACCAAACAGGAACCACTCTCCAGCAGGCGACAAGCCCCCCTTCCCCCTCAACCACTGTTCTCACACGGTCATGGAGTAACCTTAGTCAATGCTTCCCAACAGTTTAGAAAAGGCAAATATTGTGCAATGAAGGAACTGTAATATTAATCACCAGAACTATTGGGCTAACCGTTAAAATCATGTGTGTGAAAAGTTTTAAACACTTTGAAGCATTATGTAGATATTACATATTATAGAAGATGATGTTGTGGTGGATGGAAGATGCTTATAGAAAGACATGCCAGCACCCTGCTCTCCACTTCTCTGCTCCCAGGAGTTGTCAGCTGCAACCTGGCAACAATATTTATTGAGACAAAATGGAAAAGAGAGCACTCTGTGTATTGGCCTGAGCTCTTTGGAAAAAAGAGTTGAATAAGAGTACAACAGGTAAAGACTGTATTTTACCCAGGGGCATATCTATGGAAAATAGCACCTATGTCATCAGTAGGAGAAGAAGAGTTTGGATTTTTATTCCCCCTTTCTCTCCTGCAGGAGACTCAAAGGGGCTGACAATCTCCTTGCCCTTCCCCCCTCACAACAAACACCCTGTGAGGTAGGTGGGGCTGAGAGAGCTCCGAGAAGCTGTGACTAGCCCAAGGTCACCCAGCTGGCATGTGTGGGAGTGCACAGGCTAATCTGAATTCCCCAGATAAGCCTCCACAGCTCAGGCGGCAGAGCTGGGAATCAAACCCGGTTCCTCCAGATTAGATACCTGAGCTCTTAACCTCTTACGCCACTGCTGCTCCTTGGAGCAGCCCTTGGAGTACACCCCTTGGAGTCAGTGACCCTTTCCCCACTTACCTTAAGCCCCGCGCTACTCTCCTAAAGTAGCGCGGGGTCCAGCTGCACACCCCACTTCAGGGGCGGCGAGAACGCAGCCACCCCGACGCTGCCTCTCTCGTGCCCCCTCAGCGCCCGTAATTCCTGGCGCCTTTTCAAATGGCGCCTTTTGACGACCCAGCGCAGGAAGCCGGGGCGTGCGCCAGGAATTGCGCGTGCTGGGAATTGCGCGCAGCAACCCTCCGACAAGGGTAAGTGGGGAAAGGGCCAGTGCGTCCCTCAGGTTCTGGCCTGGGGATTTGTCCTCCTGATGGCCAGCTGTGAATCTTGTGGATGTGTCAGGCAGTGGAAGCCTTTCGCCAAAGCTTGGTGTAGGACAGGCAAAATGCCACCAGTGGCTGAGCAGAGAAAGGTGAGGTGCACAGACAGTGTAGCTGCAGTGGGTGGGCAGGTAGGCAGGCAGGGATAGTGACATCCAGGCCATGTGCCATACGGCCAATTCTTAAATATACTACTGATTCTACCTAGCATTTGAAATGGGTTATTTATGTCAAAGGGTTTTATGTTTCAATAACATTTTTTTTTAAAAAAAGAGCATTAGATATTTTTAAAGTCTTCACTATTATAGAAACTAGATCTGTCTTTGAGGGTATTTTAACCTTGTACTATTTCCAGTAATAGACTAATGACTAGAAAGCTAGAAAAGGTATCCCAAATTTAACTTACTGCTAAGGGCATGTAACTAATGAGTCACATTACACAGAGGTGTCCTTACTTTGACCACAATCCTCATTTCAACTAATTGCTAGGAAAACACCTGTTTGCTGGAGGCAAAAGACTCCCTCCGAAGCAACAGAACACCTTGGGAGTCCAAAATGTGCACCAGACACTAGATAAATGGACTCTGCTATGACTGCAAACTGTAGCTTTTTCAGGAATCACAAATCAGTGTGTAGAAACAATGGTCTTCTCCTTTCAATTCCCGTCCGAACGCAGGAACAATGGGGCATGTCCGGGCATGCGAAAAAGTATGCAGGAGTTTTGTTAGCACCAGTTCCCCTTCACTGATGAGGTTACTCACTGCAGCTCTCTCTGTTGCTATCAGGATTACAAATCAGTGTGAGTAACCAACAGAAGTCAGATGAGGGAGGCTATTACTACCCTCGCCACAGACACACTGGAAACCTGCTTCACACACAGTGGTCCATGAACTACAAGCTAGGGCTTTCCCACACACTTGACCGACTCCTGATTTTCTTGGCAGACACTCCAGAAGAACTGGAATTAGTTTTTAAAGCCTTCATTATTAAAGACACAGTGCTTCAGCACATCTGCCCTCCCACATTGTCACAGTTGTGAAGTCAGTTTATTTTTTCCCATATATGACATCACAGCACCCCCCCCTCTTTTAATCTACTGCTCATATCACTATATTGATACTATTAACCCATAGGTGTCAAACTCATGGGGATGATGGGAACTGTAGTCCGTAACATCTGGAGGGCTGTGAGTTTGATACCTGTGTATTAACCTCTATGTGTTCCAATGGGATAATCAATCATATGGCCAACACAACCAGAGCTAAATCCCGAGAACAGAATTTTTCAATCCTCTATAACATAAGTGCTGGCAGGGGATGATGGGAACTGTAGTCCATAATGAGGGCCGCGAGTTTGACACCTGTGCTCTATAATGATCAGCCTTCCAAGATCTCACCTTTGTTATCACTTGTCTCCATAATGCAATGGCTCCCAGTATCTATAGGTCACGTCAAGCATTTAATACAGCAATTAAAGTGTGGGAAAGCCCCAGGAAGGGATTTCATCCCCTCTGACTTGATAAAATCAAATGCAGATTAGTGGGCTTCAATCTGAGCAGCACTATTTGCTTATATTGATAGAACAGCTCATGTTCCGGAGGACTGGGACTTTGCCATTGTAGTGCCCATCTTCAAGGAATGGATCTGGCTAACTGTAGACTCACAAGTCTACTAAATATAAAATATATTGATATTACACGTACAGTTTTTAAATGAAAGCTGGGGATTCAGAGATGTAACCTGTCATACAACAGCATATTGATATCGCCGTGCCTTTAAAAAAATGAAACCACTCATCTTCAAGGCAGAGGGGTAGAGACCAAATGGTTGGAGGTGGATGGGAGTGGGCAGGATAAAGAAAATGAGCAGGAACATTATGCATAAGGAAAACAACAACAAATACGACAAGGGAAAATAAAAGGCATAAAAATGTATGTGGAAATCAGGGGATAAATCAAAGCACCATAGGGTCACAACTGACCCCCCACCCCCACCCCCTGCCCAGCAAAACCCTACACACACAAAGACAGAGACAGCACCTAGTTCAGTTTAGCACAAAACTCCATTTATTACCCTGCATTATGATTTGTCCTCTGCCCCTCTGGCCAGCTCAAGCCTCCCAACTTCCTCATCTGCCCTCTCCCAGTCCCCAAATAGTAACCTCGTCCGACAGGGTTCTGACAGGTTGCCATCTACTGCTCCGCTGGCCTGGCCCAAACCTCCTTACCCCCTCACCCACCTTCTTCCAGAGCCGAAACAACAACCTGGGCTGGTGGGGCCACAGCGAGTTGTTGCCCTCTGCCCTGCCAGTCTGACCCAAACCTCCCCATTCCATCCTCTCCCACCCTAGCCTGCCCATTCCACCCTCCCCTTCCCCAAGCCTCCTCGTCCCTCCCCTTCCCAAGACTTTCCCATCCCACCCTGCTTCCTCCCCAAACCTTCCCATTCCACCCTCCCAAAGACTCCCCATCCTACCTTCCCCCCACTCCAAACCTCCCTAGCCCTAAGAGGCCATCACAAGTGGGCTGCAACTGGCAGGCACTTTACACACAAGACTGGGGGCACCTAGGTTCAATTCCCCAGCTGCCACTGAAGCGTGCTGACACATCTTGAGTCAGTTTACCTCTGCCTAACCCACTGAACACAGGAGGAATAGTGATCTCAGTCAAATTACTCTCTGTGAACTAAGGTATCAGGAGTAGGAGCTCAAGAGTTGGAGGTGTAAAAAGTACTCATGGGTCGATTCCACACTTGCGTTATCGACCTAAGTTCGAGCTGCATTCGACCTAAGTGCTCCGCACAACCACTGGAATCGACGTGGTTTTGTACCAGCTTCACCCCGCGCAATGGTCAAATTTCCGACTCCAGTTGGGAACTACTACTTTTTCAGGGAACCACGCTCGAACTCAGCTCGATTCCAGTAATGTGCAGAATCTCTGGTGCCAGGAGTCCCCCATTCAGCCAATCACAGCTGAGTGTTTCAGGCATGCATACAGCTGGCCAATCAAAAAATGCCACCTTCGTCCCTCCATTTCTGTGGCAGTTTTTTGTATAATGTGTGTGGGGATAGGCGGAACATGGCCGTAGAACAGTAGCCAATCGGAACAGAGCAGCAAAGAGGCACAGGATGATTCCACCCTCTGAACTGGGATCAAGCTGGTTGCAGTGGGGAACAACAATGGCTTCGACCTAGGTCAGTACCCTTCTCAGGGAACTGGGTCGAACCTATTTTACTCGTGTGTGGAATCACCCATGGAAATGTTTTGCTACAAAGTGAGATGACTTCAACACAATTCAGTGCATCACTCTCTAAATGCTTTGTTGGTGCATTAATAAGGAGATGTCCTTGACTAGGAGAATTTTTGCAGGTTGTAGTTGCACTAATGAAGAATTACATTCATTTGACCCCAAAGTACTCAGTCTCATCCTGTTTCCTCTCCTGAGCCTCTCCCCATTACATTTACTCCCACTTAGGCAAGGTTAACAAGAAGTGGGAAAGACGACTTGCAAAAGCCACAGAGGTTATCAGAGCGGCAAGCTGTTCATAGGTCCTGCGTTGGTGTCTGGCTAAACATTCAGTTGCTAAGTGTACTGAACTGATATCTGTCAAGATCACAGTCTTTAGCTATATGCACTGATTGTAATTGACAAGGATTATAGTTATGCTGCTAGAAATGGAGACTGGGGCGAAGACAAGAACGGTATTAGCCATGTTGCAAGAGCAAGTGCAGCTAATGGTTAACAAGACCCTCCCAAGCAGAGTTACACCCAATGCCAGTGGGCTTGCATGAGTGTAACACTGCTTAGGGGTCCCCTGGAAGAGATTGCAAGGGAGGTCACTGACCTTCACCTTGGCCATGGGTTGAAGAGACAACCTGGGGGTAAACAAAATGCAACTGGCATCACTACAGATGTCTTGGAGATGCCCTGCCATTTTGTAGGAGTGAGTTCCCACTGAGGACATCCTTTTAATTTTGCAGTGGGATCCAGTTCTGGTTGGGGGCACTGTGGTGTGGTTGAAGAAGGAATCTTGCCTTTTCCCAAAACCATTTTGCCAACCTGAAACATGACAGGCAAATAATGCTCTCTTGTCATGCCCATCAACCTCCCCAATAATCCAGACTCAAGTGACATCGTAATGTGTTCATTAACTGACGGATTGATTGATCTGGCATTGCCAGATCTGAGATTTCCCAAGCAAATTACTAGCCTCTCCCCCCATCTCTAACTTTCTTGAACTTTAAACAAGACAGCCAGTCACCAGAATAATGAATAGAAAGTATACCTGGTATTTGATGAAGACAGCTTTGACTCTCAAAAGGTTATACCCGCAAATTTTATTAGTTTTGAGGTGTTTTGGGGACTTGAATCTTCCTCTTCGACTGCAGACCAACACAGCTACCCACCTGAAAGTATATTAATGAAGGCCATTAATTTCCCTGTTAGTTTCAGCAACAATGACTGGGACTTGATTTTATGTCATTTGTTTATTTGCTAACATGTAATTCTAACATGCATTCTGTATTATCTCTGATTACTGACTTGATTGTCAACAATCAAATACCGCATGATGGGAGAAAGGAATGCACTATAGCAGTGATGGCAAACCTTTTCGAGACCGAGTGCCCAAATTGCAACCCAAAACCCACTTATTTGTTGCAAAGTGCCAACATGGCAATTTAACCTGAATACTGAGGTTTTAGTTTAGAAAAAATGGTTGGCTCTGAAGCATGAGTTACTCGGGAGTAAGCTTGGTGGTAGTCGGTGACTTTGCTTTGAAGCAACTGTGTAACTCTTCCAACGGGTGAATCACGACCCTAAGAGGGTTTACTCAGAAGCAAGCCCAATTGTCAGCAACCAAGCTTACTCCCAGGTAAAGGATCGTGCTTTAGTTCTTCACATGAAAATCAGTGGGGGTTAATCAGTGGGATTTAACAGTCCTTAACAGTGTTACCTACACTGCTTTCCCAAAACTAGGTCTTAGGTTTAATGCTAATAATCAAGCCCAGCGGTCCAGGCCAGCCTAGATGTGTGGGGGGGGCACTCTGTTTGTGTGTGCCCACAGAGAGGGCTCTGAGTGCCACCTCTGGCACCTGTGCCATAGGTTCACCACCACTGCACTACAGAAAAGTTTTCTTCTGAGCAAACAAGTTGTTTTTTTCCCCTTTAACTTTATCTCTGGTCTTCCAAAAATATTTACCCAGCTGACTAAAGCTGCAGATTTAGATAGAAATTGATTGATCACCGCTTTGAAGGCCACCAGGAACAATTATGGTAATCCAGTATGATTGCCTCTCTATGACAGGTCCTAGAATTTCGCCTGGTGATTTTTGCATGACATTCATGCCTTTCCCTGAGTTAAAGAATATTATTTAGAGAAGTTTCTGGTCTTGGCTTTATGAATTCGCATGATAGGGAGGCCATCAGGACTTTATGATGATATGTAAACGCTGCCTTTCTGTATAAAATAAATCTTAAATGCCGCTTATTATAGTAAAATCTGTTCAAAATATTTTAAAATTGATAGCATTAAGATTCGCAGGCACTGGGGGACAGATTTAACTTTCGAAGAGACCGTCCCTAATAAATCAATCTTCATTTTCAGTTTAGTTTTCATGTCTGGCAATCGTCACAAGGTTCAAGGGCAGCAACAAGGGGGGGGGGATGGTGACATCCTGTGTGCTGCTGCATCACTTCCAGGGAAAACCTGAAAGTGTTGGGAGGTAGTCTCATTCCGCACATGCAGAATAATGCACTTTCAAACTGCTTTCAGTGCTCTTTGAAGCTGTGCGGAATAGCAAAATCCACTTGCAAACAGTTGTGAAAGTGGTTTGAAAACGCATTATTTTGCATGTGCGGAAGGGGCCGTAGATTTAAGGATAACTGGAACTTAAATGTTAAAACCATAGGGCTTCTGGTGGTTCCAAGAGCTACCCTGTGTCACTTTTTGGTTTCCTCCAAAAGCAACATAGTGGCACACAGGACACTGCAGCCTTGTTTTCACCGGATACTTGAAGGCCTCTAAAGAAGAAACTATCCACAGTGCAAAGGAGACCTGGGCTCTAAAGACTGAAAGCAGCTGTTGAGAAAACCTTTACACAGGTTCCCCCAACCCAGATTCTCTGACAGAGAGTTCCCATAATAAGACTTCCTTGGCCACCTTCAGTCCATGAGGCTATATGTATGGGTGAACAAATTCTTCCACGTGTCTTGAACCCAAATCATTAAGAGCCTTCAAAGTTAATAGAGCACTTCGTATTGGGCAAGGAAGCACATGGGTGCTCATTGTGGCCAAACTCTGTAAGCACCCTGGCCCAGTGGTGGGATCCAAAAATTTTAGTAACAGGTTCCCATGGGGGTGGAATTCAAACTGTGGCGTAGCGCCAATGGGGCTCGGTGGGGCACGACGGGGGCATGGCCGGGCATTCCGAGGGCGGGGCATTCCTGGGCGGGGCTGTGGCAAGGATGCAGCTACTGAGCCGGTCCTTGGGCAGGAAACAAATGCACACAGGCGCAGGCTGCCACGCACGCCGGTGCACCTCCTGCTAGGCTGCTTCAAGTTCTGCGCGCTACTGCTGAGGAGGAGGAGGGGCGTAACTAAGGCAAAAATCATGTGGCAAAATCACCAATTAGTAACCCCCTCTTGGCACACACAAATAATTAGTAACCTACTCTCGGGAACCTGTGAGAACCTGCTGGATCCCACCTCTGCCCTGGCCACCATAGTCTGAAACAGCTGAAGCTTCCAGCTGTATTCAAAAGCTGTACTCAACTACTTTTAGCTATTTGGTGCCGACTATTTTGTTCTTGCAACCTCCAGGTGGGGACTGGAGAACCGCTGGAATTATAACTGCTCGCCAGATGACAAAGATCAATTCCCCTGGAGAAGTTGACTGCTCTGGAGGGTAGGCTGTATGGTTGAGGTTGCTGTTGAGGTTGCTTCCCACCCCAAACTTCACCCTCCCAAGGCTCCACCCCCAAATCTCCAGGAATTTCCCAACCTGGAACTGGCAACCCTACTGTCTTACTAGTGTGTTCACAAGTTCTGTTTTCACAAAGCATCATGTTATCCTCAGTTTTGTAAGGCTGGACACACTCAACCGAAGTCGACTTTGTACCAAAGAAACAAACTTTATTGAGATGTATTACCCTAGATACAGGGTACTGGAACTGAGGGTTCTTGCCCTCAGTTTCAGTATATATATGGGGAGGAGTAGGTGGTCCTTCCCAGTGGCGGGAACGGGGATAACTGGGGGAACCGAAACTTAACATGAAACAGAAACTTAAGTGAGGGTCGCGATCCTGACAAGTTTCAGCTGTAAAAGACATGCCTTGAGTGTTTCCGATCTGGCACTGAAGGTTTCTATTTGCTGTTACTTTCCAAGTCAATGTTTCAGTCACCGAGTCAATTCATTGGAGTATGATAATGAAAAACATCGATATGAAGGAACTTTATGAAGGAAAAAGCAAGAAGAAACTTATTCGTAGGGTTTTTTCCCGAGGATATGCTGGTATGGTTAATGGTTATACTAGGATCTGGGCATCTTGGGTTCAAATTCTTAATCAAGCATGTGGCTCTCAGTGTGGCCTCAAACTTCTCTCTTTCTCCTTCTCTCTCTCTCTCTCTCTCTTTTATCCTAACCTACCTCATAGGACTGCAAAGAGGATAAAATGAGGAAGGGAGATATAGCACTTCCTCAGCAAATGCCAGATTTAGAGGGCAGTGCCTGTGGAGGTCACAGGTTGAGGAGAATGTGACATCCTTTCCAGTCATGCTCTAGGAATTTCTCCTAAATGCTATGTTAAAGACTACAGAGAAACAGAATAATTGGTACAGCATCCTTTTCTGGCCATTTTTCTTTCCATTCTTTAGTTTCTTGAGATTGGGAGACTGATGCAGAGGCCAGTCACCTTCCGCACATGCAGAATAATGCATTTTCAATCCACTTTCAATGCACTTTGCAGCTGGATTTTACTGTGCGGAATAGCAAAATCCACTTGCAAACAATTGTGAAAGTGGATTGAAAGTGCATTATTCTGCTTGTGCAGAAGAACTGGAGACTAACAAGCCTAAGAACCATGTATGCTGCTTTGAGCTCCTTTGAGGAAGGGGGAGGGGGATAATAACAACAACAACACAAGCCTTTATTGAGAACACCATGACTTTTTTTATTATGGATAATAAAAAAGTCATGGTGTTCTCAAAACAAGTTTTTTTGGGCCACCAGCTGCCACCATTGCCAGATTTGGCCATGACTTTTCCATTTGCTTTGTGTGGGCCTTTTTGTTTGCTTTGTATGGCTCTTTGTAGTTGGTTCATTTTGAGTCTCAAAGCTCATAAGTTATTTGGGGAAAGGCACAAATGCTCAGTGCAGCTCCTTGAAGAGACTCTGCAGCCGCACGCTTGCACTGTAGCAACCACGGCTCGCAGACTTCCTCCTGCATGCATTATTTACCACAAGGCAATTTAATTTGGCCTTAGTAATTACTGTTTCCCCATTTATCGTGATCAAATTACGCCTAGCGTGTCTCCATTTTGCAAGGTAAATTACCTCACAGTAACTCCAATCTACCCTATATAAAATCTGATTGAAAGAGACAACTAACTTTTGATTCATGCCCCCGACGCCTCAAAGTGCCACAGTAGGAAGAGAAAGTGTTAAAACAAATCAAGAGGCAGCCCGTAGAACCAGCTGACCTCTCAGCGGCCTTGATTCGTAAAGGCAGGCGCAGTTTTTTGTTTGCATTCCAATGCTTGCTCAAAAACCTGTCAGTTTTCCTTGCAGTTGGCATACATCGCAGGGGGGCGCACAGCACATTCCTGTCTGCCGGCACGCTGGTGATTTCTCGGCCTGCATCTTCTATGCGCAAGAAGGCAGAAATTTTGCAAGTGATTGAAAAATGCTTCACAATGGTTGTTCTTATTATTGAAGATGCAGAATATTTTGCAAAGGTTGCCAGAGGACAAGCATCTTTCTGCACTCCCATATATGAGCAAGAACTTCTTTAAATGGCTTGCTAGAATTATCATAGTTTTCTCCCCCTGATATCTAGAAGAAGAAGAAGGGTTTGGATATATATCCCCCCTTTCTCTCCTGTAGGAGACTCAAAGGGGCTCACAATCTCCTTGCCCTTCCCCCCCTCACAACAAACACCCTGTGAGGTAGGTGGGGCTGAGAGAGCTCCGAAAAGCTGTGACTAGCCCAAGGTCACCCAGCTGGCGTGTGTGGGAGTGGACAGGCTAATCTGAATTCACCAGATAAGCCTCCACAGCTCAGGTGGCAGAGCTGGGAATCAAACCCGGTTCCTCCAGATCAGAGTGCACCTGCTCTTAGCCACTGCTCTTAGCCACTACGCCACTGCTGCTCCCTAGATATTTCATCTAGATATTTCATCTAGGGAAAGAGGGCATAGGCTTGTAAATACAAGCCCGTGGAGCCAAAACCCACCTCCAAACATGTGAAGAAGGTGAAAAAAATTGCAAGATAAGCAAATTTGATCGAAGTCTTAAAATTCCTGCTTGTCTCCTGAAATGAGACAGAATAATTCTGAATTATTAGTAGAGGAGAGTTAGTGGATCAACTTGCAATAGGAAGCCTACACTAGAGGGTAGAACCACAGTTCTAAAATCCCTTCACTGGGTCACATGAGCAAAAATAGTCCTGATGTGACCCACTTGTGCTCCATTCAGAACAGTGTTCTGTATAAACCTGTACCTTAGGTTTACAAACCTTTAGTTTTGTTTGAGAGTTTCAGAGCTCGGCAGCTAAGCAGGGTGGTCCATGGTCAGTGCTTGATGAAAGACCTCCCAAAAAGACTGGGGTTGCTATGTAGAGGAATGCAATGATTGTCCACTGCCTGGAATGCCCCATGCATGGGGTCATCATTATGCAAAACCATTTTATTGATCTAATCTCAGCCCAAAGGCCAGAAAGCACATGCCAAGATGGTAGCTTGCTTAACCCCTTATGTTGAGTTCTGAAAATACCGTATATACTTGTGTATAAGTCGACCCGAGTATAAGTCGAGGTACCCAGTTTTACCACAAAAATTAGGAAAACGTATTGACTTGTGTATAAGTCGAGGTTGGGAAATGCAGCAGCCAGCAGCACAGAGCAGGGCGCTACCGCCATTCCCCCTCCACCCCAGGGAGAAGGCAGTCGCCTTCTCCCTGGGGCAGAGGGGGGTTCCCTGATCGGCACCCCCCCACGGTGCCCCCCCCACACTTACTTTAACAAACATAGCAGGCTTGAGAAGAGGCCTGCCTATGTTCCCTTCCAGGCTTCAAACAACTTGGTGGGAACTACATTTCCCAGGGTCTCCTGGAAAATGTAGTTCGCAGCAGACCATTTCAGCCTGGAAGGGAACACAGGCAGCAGGCCTCTTCTCAATCCTGCTCCATTTGTTAAAGTAAGGGTGGGGGGGCATCGCGGGGGGGGGAATCACTGACTCGCCTATAAGTCGAGGGAGGCATTTTTCAGCCTAAAAAAAGGGCTGAAAAACTCGACTTATCCGCGAGTATATACGGTAAATCCCTTCCAACTTATTGCCAAGATGGCTGATTTCAACTTATTGCCAAGTTGACTCTCTAACTGTTTTTTTCCTGTGTCTGTCTTTCCAGTTTTCTTATTCATGAACACTGAATTTTCACCTGCATGTTCCTATGTGAAAACTGCTCTTGCAAATCATCTATGCCAGACAAACTGAGCCCAAACAACTATAAATCTAATGCCAGTGGTGACTCAGTCCACCCTACCTTGTCTTTTCAGAAGGGCCATGGGATTTCCTACCATTCTCATCTCAGTCGCGTCAGCAGTACATATGGGCCAGTCAGTTAATAAATGTCAGCCAGAGAAACTGGTTAATAGAATCCCCCTTCCTTGGCCTAAATGTCCAAATGTTTCGAGAATGAGAAAAGGGCTTGATTATTCCCCGGCATTCATCAGGCCGCAGCCAATTTCAGCTCTTTTATAATCTGCACTCTTGCTGACTTTTCCTTGGCCTCCATTTTGTGATGGGAAGTGATAACGCTGAACATGATGGACAGTAAGATGCCAGCCGGCCTTAATCCTTACATAAGCTTTTATCGGAGTGCTCAATCGTCGGTCATTAAATGTGCCAGGAAATTGGCGAGAACAACATTTAGAAAGGGAAAATGTTCATTGCAATAGAAGCCAAGTCATCATTTCATCTCCCTGACACAGAACAGGCAAAGAAGCCGGTTTTAGGAAATAAAAAACACTGACCGGATTACAAAAAAAAGCCCTTTCTCAATTAGATTAAAAGGTATGCTTGGGAAAACCACCATTATGAGGCAACTTTTAAAAGCGGTTGCTGAATTTACTAAGGAAAGCTAAAAGGAAGCGAAATGCCGCTGGTGTAAGGAGAATGTTCTTGATGCTGTGTAAGCATCAACTTCGCTCATTTACTTTGCTTTTTCCAGACTGTGAAAAGCCAGTTGGGCAGTACTGCACTGTTAGAAAGGGAAACATTGAAGCAATCTGCCAAACAGCAACCATGAATGGCTGACAGTTGAATGGCCCATAAAAAACCAGCTGCCTGATCACAACCAGTAAACAGGATATGAGCTGAAATCAGGGTGTCTGAGCACCTCTATCTAGCTTGTATGGTTGGTAGTGAGAACATGGAATGGGGACTCTTCCAGTATTATAATTTGATATCACAACAGCGAAGTGCAAGAAAGTAAATGTGGAACCCCTCTTTTCAGTCCCGGACAAACATTTTCAGCAATCCCACAACCAAATCTCAAGAAATGAATTCTTTGTTGCTGATGGGATCATCATAACTCCCTAAGATTTGTGTGAGATAAATTTGCTGAGGTAATTTCATAGCCACTCAATAGATTTAAAAATAAACCAATCCCAAAGTCATTAATTCTGAACACACATTAGATTGAAGAGAGGCTTTCTCCTCTTTAATTTCCAAGTAAGCCTTCTTTGGAGGGACAGAATTCTTGACGGCTTGCTGTAAAGAATTCTTCAAAATGACCTCATGCTGACAAAGGTTCCAGAACATTCTGAACATAGTGGGTTCCAATTATCTGATTGGTCTTGGAGCCCCATGTAATTTTATTTTGTAGGAACCAAAGATAGTTCAGAAGACTGGATTTAAATATTAATTTGTACAACCAGCTCTTCTAAGAGCAAACATAAGTTGCTTTATTAGAACATCCAGTACTATATACTGTTTGACAGTGGCTCTCAGTTTTAGCCACTCTAGGTTTATCATTCTTGTTCACCATGGTACAATCAGATCCTAGACACTAGGGTACCTTAAAAAGATCTCCCTCTCAATATTTACTTAAAATACATCATCCTCTGCTCAAAGCAGAACAGAGTTTATGGATGCCATGACACCTGCAAATGTGTTTCTTGGAGCCCACTTCTTCCCGAAAGCAATGGGACAGTCCTAGCTTTCTTCCACCTTAATTGAGGAGGTGCTTTGGAAGAACCTGGGAATTGCATCTGCAGGGAGCGTCCATTCAGAAAACAGCTTCATCCATCATAGCAGGACCCTTGACTTGAATCCTTTTAATACTGTTATTGGCTCTAGCCCATCAGGCAGCCATTTTGTGAGGGTGCTCTCTACCTGTTCTAAGCTCTCCACAGGCTCAACAATGCTGGGAACCCCTGGAATGCACAAGAATACACAGATTCCCACTGTTCTATTCTTTTATTGTTCTGAAGTTTGCTCCAGACTACTTCCCTAAATTCCAGTTCCACTCAGGTAATTCCTAATTTAATTCTGGTAGTGGAACAGGAAGCCAGCCACAGCTTTCAGCTCCTGCAGTTAGTTTGCCTCTTTATTTTTATTGTCAAATATTTATGTACTGCTTTTCTTTACAAACTGTGAATCCTTCTGGACACTACTCAGTGTGCATTGATACCACATGGCCAGTGGTAATTTAACAATCAGTTCTGAAAGGACTCAGTGGTGGGATTACAACCAGTTCTCTGAACTAGACAAAAAAAATAGCTATTGGCTCTACCAAATAGGTGCAAGTAGGCTGAATCCCACCACTGCACATGGCATAAAACAGTCTTGATGGGAATAAATGTATGAATGCATTTAGTTATTGTTTTAGGTGCGGTGTTTTACTGTTGCATATATGCGTTTTTGCACATTTTTATACCACTATAGAGGATGAATCTGAATACAGCAACCACATTGTTTTTTTGTTGTTGTTACAGTATTTAATAAATGAATAAATTGCACTGGTAATGAAGAGGAGGGGACTACAAATGAAGCAAATCCTAAGGCAAACTGCACATGGGTAGTGTAGTGCTCTGTCTGGATGGTACATGAAACTTTGTATAAAACAAATGGAAGAACAGACAATTCTGAGTGCAGATGTTCTAACTTGGAAACAAAATCCTGTGCGTAGAAGGCAGAATATAAATTTAATAAATAAATAAAACCAGGTGACTCAGAATTCCAGACTCCAGAAAGAAACTGGGCTGCAGAGATATCTGGAAGCATCCCTAGCCAACTGATGACCCTATTCAAATGTGTGTGCAATGTTGCACAAGCACGTTATGTGTCCTTGTCTAATTCCAAATATTAGAAATGTCAAAAGCATTTTTTCCCATCAGAAATGCCTAAGCATGGAACCTTTTTTCCCCCTTTTGGACTGAATCTTCAATCATGGCTTTCAGGGTGACATTTTGGGCAAAGTGTGTAATTTCCCTTGGTACCTTCCCATTTCCTCAGAATGTTCTATCTAGTGATGTCTGATAGTTCCTTCTCCCATCAGGTTTGTGATGCCTTCTGACCTTGGAATGGCAGAGTAAATGGGTTGGCCTCATTGTCTAAAGTGCTTTGTTGTTAGTATATGAATTTTTTTTTCTCTCAGGGAACCAAAATTTGACAATAGGAGCTACTGTGCTTTATTTAGAATCAGGTGTCAAGATCACTAGAAATAAAGTCCACAAGGATCTGCATCTATAATTATAGTGTATATTTGAATTTTGCTTTCCTGCCTTGGCAAGACCTCTAGCAGACACAGTTTTCAAAAATCATCAAGTCAACAGTCATATGCCTGAACAGATTTTCATACATCTTAGGCCTGGTATAACCTGCCATATTACTGGTTGGTGACATAATCTCAGGCATGAGTACGTGCCAGAATTTCAGAATTTCACTCTCTCAGAATTTCAGAGATTCTATAGTTCATCAGTCACTGTTAGCTTTCTAAAGAAAATTATAGAAAACTAGCAGGCCCGGCCACGCGTTCCTCCACTAGGGTGGGTGGGCCATGTCCAGATGGCAGACCCCATCCGTTTCACTCCAGATGGCAGTGGTTTTCAAGGAACGCATGGTTGTTTCCCTTGTATCAGAGGGTGTTGCTTTGACGGCCAGCAGATGGGGCTGTTGCGGAACAGAACTGTGGTTCCAACTGTCACAGGTGTGGCATGTGCACAATAACGGGCACAGTTGTGACATGTACACAACAGGAGGTGTGGAAACAGTATGGAAACCTGGCTGCATGCAAATGCGAAAATTTCAAAGCAATCGGTCCAGTAGTTTGGGAGATTACCTGTCAGCAGAAAAATGCACTGATAGATTTATATATAGATAGATATTCATAAAGCCAGAACTGTCAGAGACAATCATACATTTAGGTGGATAGATATTCTCCATGCCTTTAGATGGTTTGGAATCAGAACTTGATAGCTGGCAGATACAAAAAACCTTACCCCCGTGAGCATAATGCAAGTGTTTAAATCCCACAGGCTAAGAAAAACACATTACATCACCATGAATGAGCTGGATTCCAAGTTGTCAAGCTGAGTGTGTTGTGTGCACACGTGACGCCAACAAGTCACAGCTGACTTATGGCAACCCTGTAGGGTTTTCAAGGCAAAAGACTTCAGAGGTGGTTTGTTATTGCTCACCTCTGTGTGGACTGAAAGAGTTCTGAGAGAACTGTGACTGGCCCAAGGTCGCCCAATGGACTTTATGTGGAGGTGTTGGGAAGATCCCCCATCTCCATATCCAATTTTCTACTACCACTAGAAGTGGTATCAGGGGCAAAATTAAAAAGAAAATTAAGACCTTCTCAACATACAGGAAGTACTTGCCATAGAGTTTCTAGTGATTCTTAGAGCTACCTGGAAGTGACAAAGGGTAACTCTAGAAATTGCCAGAAATTCTCCCACCGATTTCCGGATGACAGGAAACCCTATGACAACAAGATGGGGTGGTGTTGGCTTCCATCTCTTGCTTGTGTGCCTTCTGTGGGCATCTGGGTGGTCAGTGAATGAAACAACTGTATGGCCTATTGAATAAATCAACCAGGCATTCCCAATATCATAAGGAGTACCAAAAACAGTGACAGATATATGGGCGTAAACGACAGTATTGCTGTATTCAGAGTCTTGGGGTACAAGTTGAAAGATGAAGTTCTCTGCTAGGTTCAAGAAATTTCATTTCATTCACTGCCTGGTTATAAAAGTGTGTTTCCCGACTGGGAGATATTCACCATAGTAAGGTCAGCTGGCTCTTGTTTGGTGGAGATAAACAATTTGCCCACTTGCTTAGTAGATAAAATTTAAAATTGTCAAGATGTATGCATGCACGTATACATATAATTTAGAAAAATGTGAAACCAACTGTCCTGTTACCCGCTTGAGGTCACTCCATCAAACCAGCCCAGACAATAACAGGACTCAATAAAACAAGGTGAGCCAATAAAGTGAATAAATAAAAGTAACTCAATTAAAAAAAACCTGTCAATCAAAGCAAGACAAGCCAATACAAACAAGCTAGGGCATTAATTGCACAAAAGAGTAGTCTAAAAAAATAGTAGTAAAATGGCCCTCAGACAAGAACAGATCATTTAAAAGCAAAAAAAAAAGAATATGGCATCCCTTATTTAAAAACCTGGGTAAACAGAAATATTTGTGATTGGTACGTAAAGAATCAGAAAGTAAGAGTCAAGCAAAACTTAAGGGAGAGGTATTCCAAAGGTCACCACCAAAAAGCCCTATTTCTGGTTGCCACTCATCTCAGAGAATACAAAACGGGGGCGGGGGCGTGTGCACTAGTAGTCAAAATTGTGAGCAATGCACAAACCATGGCTAGCAGTCAGTGGGACTGAATAGCTTAACACTTTACCCAATTGCGTGTGTGAACAGAGTCTGCAAATGAGACAACTAATGCCCCAATCTCACAAAGGAGCAGCCATGATTTACCACAGCCGCCATTGCTGGAGGGGAAGGGACAGCCTCCTGGCGTGGCTGCCTCCTTCCCTGCTTCATGAGCTCCGAAGGCTCATGAGGCTTCAGCCTGCTCGGGTCATCGGGGAGGCCGGGCCAGGCAGCCTGTATAAGGCCAGGCCCAGCCTTTCACTCCCCCACTTTCAGCTCTGTGGTGTGTTGCGCATGGGGGATTGATCTTTAGCTTGTAGACAGTGGGGAGATACCCGCTATGATGGAACCTGATAAGAGGTTTGGGGTAGAACAAGCCAAAGGGGGGACATGCCCAGACATGGGCTTCTATGGCTTGTGCCCCTGGCAGCAAGGAGTCTTCAGGAAGTGGCAACCCATCTGGAATCTGAGAAGCTGCTCCAACATGTGGTAATCTTCCTCAGCAGGTGGGCTGGAGGAAAATTTAGGTGACTGGGGGACAGCACTTGGGCTGCCCAGCATGCAGATCAGACCCCCATGCTGTGCCTTACGCTTAATTTACCTTGAATCAATAATTATTAATAAAAAGGCTATGGCCAACATTTTACCAGATAAGCCTCTTCCACTCAGGTGGATGAGTGGGGAACAGGGGCAGAGTGAGGGGGAACTGTGCCTGGGGCATGCATGCACCCTGTGCCCCCGCCCCAGAATGCCCCCACCAAGCCCCCGGAATGTCCTTGCCATGCCCCCACAGGGTGCGCCATGCCCCCATCCCCTTGGTGCTACGCTACTGGTGGGAAATCAAACCTGGTTCTCCAGATTAGAGCCACCTGCTTTTAACCACTACATCACACTGGCTCTTCAAGTACAAGGAGCCCTAGTGCTCATAGAAGGTGTGTATACCATAAGAAGGAATGCTCCCCTTTGGACGCAGTTCTAAGGCCTTTACTTTACAAATACCTTGAGGTGTGCTTAGTTTTCTTCAAAGTATTTATTTACAAACAGGAATCGTATCCTGATGGCTGGAACAGAGTTAGTGAGTATGTTCCAAAGTTGTCTCTGACATCTTAATTACCTTAGACTGAGCATGAAAGCTTATCATTAAAATGGTATTTCTGTTGCCATGTTAGGTTCAGCTCTGTTTGACGATTGCCTGACTATGCCGAGGAGACAGGGCCATTAATTTAGAGATAAGTAATTTCTCTGGGAATAAGATTTCGAAATGGTATTTAGACTTATCAGATATAGAAACACTTTCATATATTTCAGTGGGGATTTTAATATTCACAGTGAGAGGCGTTTTAACAGTCTCCTTCTGTTCCTCTTCATTTAATGCACATTTCACTTACGATGATGCACAATAATGTAGCTGGCTGGTTAATACAAATTAAGCAAAAAAATGTTATCTAAACACAATGTGTAGAACTGCCATTACGGATCTACTGGGACTGGCAACAACGTGCTTGTGATTCTCTGAGAAGCTAGGCATAACTAATCAAAGCTCGAACCAACTTGATAAAGAAGTACAGCTTGATACTCCAACTTTGTGTTTTTCTGGATAAAACACACAACTAATTATCAATTTTTGGAACTTGCCCTCCATCTGCATTTGGGGAAGGGGTGTTGGATGGGGGCGGATTTTTTTAAAAGTATTGGTTAATTGTTTTAAGGTATGTTTTCAGAAATGTTTATCTGGATATAATGCTGTAATGTGGGAAGCATTTTTAGATTGTTGTAACCTGCCCTGGGATGTGTTTGAAGTGTGGGATAGAAATCAACTAAACTAAAAAAAAATAAGTGAGGCCAGAGATGAGGATGCATGTATGAAGAATATATTCCATTTGTCACTCAAAGATCCTCCCATGCGGTAATCTACCAGATCTCAAATTGTAGATCAGGAACCAAAAATGGTCATGACATTCTTATCAGAGGGAGGAGGAGGAACAGTGTGAGCTGGGTGAATTGGTAGGGAAGTCTCAACTGCAAATTTGACCTTTCCTGTGTATAATATGCAAATCAGCCAAGAATATTGGTCAAGAATAAAACCTACTGCTCAGCAATCCTATATTTTTAATAAATAAATGGAAAATTTGTTCAATGTTAACCAGTGGGAACTTCTTGTGTATCATGTCATGGATAGAGTTGGTCGATATCAGAAAAATTCGGGCCAATTTGGATTTTTCTTGGACTTATAGATTTGGATCGGCCAAGATCTGAATCTGGTAGTTTCGGATGTGTTCGAATATCTGGGAATATCCATGAAATTTGGATGCGTTTTTATGTTTGAGGTGTTTTTGCACATTTTGGCATGCAGGGGGTGCATTTTTAGACATATTGGCACCAAAATTCAGGGTATCATCAGGAGACTGTCCTGATGATACTCCCCCAGTTTGGTGTAGTTTGATTCAGGGCGCAAAATTATGAACTCCCGGAGGGGGTGCCCCATCCCCCATTGTTTCCAATGGGAGCTAAGGAAATGGGGCTACTCTGAACCAATGCCCCCCTGAACCAAACTGAACTACTCTGAACCAATGCACCCCTGAACCAAACTGTACCAAACTTGGGGGGTATCATCATGACAGTCCCCTGATGGTACCCTGTAATTTTGGTATCACTAGCTTTAAAAATGCACCCCTGACAGGCACCTCCAGAAATTTGCCCTAGATTCTTGGTTTTGCAGTGAGTTTGCAATTGCCACTGTTTAAACTTCATAGAATATTCTTTCTTTGTTTTTTGCAGCAGTTTTGCAGCAATAGCAGCATATGGCAGCCCAGCCTTGTGCTGCTGCTGCTGCAATCATTCAGTCAAAAGCTTCAGCAGAGGCAGCAGCAACTGTGGGTGAGTGGGGTTGGTTTTTTGGGAAGGTTTCTTTGGGGGAGGGTTTTTGGGGGTGGGGTTTTGCAGAGTGGTTCCAGCAGCAGGTGGGCGGGTGGGCGGGTGGGTGAGTTTCTTTTCCTTGCTGGCTGGGAGGGAGCGGTTGGGGGTGGTTTTACTTTCCCCCCTTTTTATTGCCATGGGGTTTGGAGGGGGTTGGGGGGTTTCGGCTAGCTGAGCCGCTTTTTTGGCGTGGCTGCTGATCGGAATCCCACGGATTCAGATCAGACAGGATTTGGATGGCTCAGATTCGGACAACACTTGTCCGAATCTGTCTGAATATGTGTTGTGCGGTACGAACCGCAGATTCGAACCATCCAAATCTCCAACTCTAGTCATGGAAGAAAACAGTGGCATGGGATTGCTGCACAAGCAGGTCATGAAAAGGTCAGCAAAGTGGTTCCCACAGCAGAACATTTGAGAACCACTTCTGTAACACAAGTAGGATGACTTAATATGTGGCTTGATATGTGGCTGAACTCCTGAAATGTGCCAACAGAACTTCTTTTTAATTGCCTGTTTAACACACAAATGTCACCAGTGCTTATCACCTGCATACATTCATGCTGCTCTGCAAACATTAACTAATCAGCCAAAGCAAAAGCCATCAAAATGACTAGTGCTATCTGGCTAATGTCCGACTTCATACACCAGTAATAACCAATAAAACCACCCAAACACTATGCCTCTGGTAACAGAAACACAGGAATCATTAGCCCATTGTGAACTGACTGCTCGTGCCATTCCTTCACAGTGTGGTTTTCCTGTTATTTTCTGTTTAGAGGGTAAGTCTCCTGCTTTGAAGCATCCCCAGTCACGCCCATCTAATCCACAATTTTACCCACCCGCCTCTACCTTCTCATTCCCATGCAATCTCCCTCTGGGATGGCCTTTTGTTGTGGGGCCAGCTTGGGTCTATTGAGAATGCAACAAACTATGTCAATTTCATGGGTCTGTTGCTCCACTGCACAATTTTTTTTAAAAAAAACCCACAGCTCTTTTGATCCTGGACAGTAGATCTGTCGTGTGGGTGGGGACAAGCAGGGAGCAGCTGGAAAACCCCAAGGAATCATAACACATGCTAATTCCCTTTACCTTTCCTGCAGTGATTTCTGGAGAGGCTCAAAGGACTACATAATAGAAAATCCAACCCAAAGGGAATGTGTTCTCAATAGGAGACAGACCACAAGCATGTAAAAGGCAATTGCTTTAATCAGTTGGGGCCAAGTGGTACTCAGCCAGATGGTGGAGCCCCTACTGATTTGCATCTCTTTCTGCTCACTGGTTGCAAGCCCACCCGCATCTACCTTCTCATTCCCCGCTCCTCCACATGAAGCCTGCTGGGTGACCTTGGACCAATCACAGAACTGGCTCAGCCCAAGTAGAGGTAGGCAATGGCAAACCACAAAAGCTCAATGGCCAATTACCCACCAACGCTCAGGTGCGCAGTGGTACCAGAAGTGCACAGAGGCAAGTAATCTTGTCCCAGTGCGCTTCCTCTTGCCCCACACGTGCTTCTGGCTTTTGTGCCAGAGTGGGGCGAGGGCAGGGAACAGGATACAATGGGTTTGTTATATGACGTCAGGCTTAGTGCTGAAAATATTCTAAAAGCACCACTGAACGATGGCCCCTTCCGCACATGCAGAATAATGCACTTTCAATCCTCTTTCACAATGTTTTGCAAGTGGATTTTGCGTTCCACACAGTAAAATCCGGCTGCAAAGTGGATTGAAAGTGGATTGAAAGTGCATTATTGTGCAAATGCGGAAGGGGCCTATGTCAGCACCACGTCCTCCCTGACTTTAGCTGTTGTGGGCACACCCAATGTCCACAACAACTCATATTACCAGTACTTAACCTATGGCACTGTTTCAAAAAGTCCACTTGAAAAAATTCATCAGTAGCCTCTGTCTGAAGCAGCCATGATCTTGGCAGGGGAACAGACGAAAACAATAAACGGCATTTGTAGCTTGTTAAAAACCTTGGCATGTGGCCAGCGCAACTTCAGCTGCGAGAGCTATTTATTGCATGGTATATTTCATACCATGATCATTATCCCTTTTTAATTCTGTGCAATGTTGGAGCATTTGGGGATGAGTAGCTTTTAGCATAAGTTTTACAATTTCCTTCCCCACATTATTTTTGGGGAGTGCATTAGAGCTTGCATGACATTGGGAACAAAACAGTGATTATGAAATAAACATAATCTTTACACTTCCCGATGCCTTCTAAACATCCACTCGAAAAAGAACCACACGGATGTCAGCACAATTTAAGATCTTCGCCGCGGAACTCTCCTGCTAATCCAATTGTTTTGAATTAATCTCCTGAGATAAAGGAAGAATAGAGGAAGCAGGTAAATGGAAAGGAGGGCCGTTAATTCCTATAAGCTCGTAAATTAGTTATGGGAAATCAAGTTGCCAAAAGATGCCACGCATGATGTGTAATTATCTCTTTTTACCAAATAAAGCATCTGTAATGTGCCAGCCGGAAAAAGGAGACGCGGATTGTTTTAGAAGGATATGTGCCCAAAGAAATGGAGACAACTTTGAAGTGACAGAAAGGAGGAGATTTGGGAAATCACATTATCTCTGTCGGAAAAGAGAAATCCTCCTCCCCTCCCATCTCATTGAAATGTAAGAAATTTCAAGACAGGATAACAAAAAGAGAGAGAAAGGACAATGCATCAGGAGAAAGGTATATCTATGGATAAAACTGTGAAGGATTATAATGTAAGGAGACAGTTCGGAGCTGCAGATGGGAATATGTTTCCAAATGAAAACATCTGGGGTCCTCCCTCCCTTCGTTTGCTGGTGATTAAAGCTCACGAAAGAAATATAAACAGCCAATGAAAAGAATAAAGGGGAGGGGGGAAATAAGCCGCGCAGTTGACGGCTGTAGAAAAGGATAAAGAACTCGGGGATTCTGCCGGTTAACTAAGCATTTGCTTGATTTGGATTGAAACGAACCCTTTGCATTCCAACAAAGATAGGCTTTATTTAATGATAACAAAAGAGGGGAAGGAATAGTGTCGCGCAGCTCAGTTTCAACGTATTCTTCTGCTGCTGGCATGAAAGTTAGAAGTGCTGCCAGACTAAACTGGTGCCATGATAGACATCTATACTGACATAACTACTTTCTTTAAAAACTACTTTCTTTTAAAAAAAGAAAAGAAACTATGATGTCTAGGGGCACCTTAAAGAGTAAAATTTATTCCATGCAAGTTTTGGTGAGTCAGAGCTCACTTCTTCAGATGCAATAAGAAAAAGAAAACCCTCTACCTCAGTTTTACAAAAAAAAAATGAAGAAGGGAAGGAAAAGGGGAGAAAGACAGAGGATTTTAGCACAGAGAAACCTGGCACAATAAATTTGGTGAGATTTTTTGTGGGGACTTGAACTTGTTAGGTAGTTGAATGGATGGTTACCTTCCATTTTCATGTTAAACCTCAATGGTAGCTAATTCCATTCAGTAGGATGGGAATGTAACAGGAGATTTTAGGCCATTCTTTGAGAACTCCCCCCCCCACACACACACACACCTTAACACACACACCTTAACTACTACAGCATGTTGATATATTTTAGAGATCATTATTTCACAAAGCTGCCACAAGTCAGAAGTGATGGCAGCATTTAACGCACACATATCCTGGTAGTGAATTCCACAGTTCAATTAACTGTAGAGTAAAGAAGGCCACTGAATTCTTTTTCAATCTACCCCCTCACAAATTCAGTCACGCTTTTACCCTAATGCTACATAACAACATAAGAACAAGCCAGCTGGATCAGACCAGAGTTTATCTAGTCCAGCTCTCTGAAACTCGCAGTGGCCCACCAGGTGCCTTTGGGAGCTCACATGCAGGATGTGAAAGCAATGGCCTTCTGCGGCTGTTGCTCCTGATCACCTGGTCTGCTAAGGCATTTACAATCTCAGATCAAAGAGGATCAAGATTGGTAGCCATAAATCGACTTCTCCTCCATAAATCTGTCCAAGCCCCTTTTAAAGCTATCCAGGTTAGTGGCCATCACCCCCTCCTGTGGCAGCATATTCCAAACACCAATCACACTTTGCGTGAAGAAGTGTTTCCTTTTATTAGTCCTAATTCTTCCCCCCAGCATTTTCAATGAATGCCCCCTGGTTCTAGTATTGTGAGAAAGAGAGAAAAAATTATCTCTGTCAACATTTTCTACCCCGTGCATAATTTTATAGACTTCAATCATATCCCCACTCAGACGTCTCCTCTCCAAACTAAAGAGTCCCAAACGCTGCAGCCTCTCCTCATAGGGAAGGTGCTCCAGTCCCTCAATCACCCTTGTTGCCCTTCTCTGCACTTTTTCTATCTCCTCAATATCCTTTTTGAGATGCTGTGACCAGAACTGGACACAGTACTCTAAGTGCGGTCGCACCACTGCTTTATATAAGGCCACAATGCTTCTTAGTGGGCCAGCCCCAGTGGTGGGATTCAAATAATTTAACAACTGGTTCCGGTGGTGGGATTTAAATGATTTAACAAGTGTTTGTTTACAAGAGGCATTTTAACAACCGGTTCTGCAGAAGTGGTGAGAACCTGCTGAATCCCACCACCGGTCAGCCCAGTGGCATTATAAACTCTTGAGCAGGACTCATTTCACAAGCTGGGTAGTCACGCTGGGGGGCTGTAAGTTTATCAGTATCAGAAGTTGTCCAACATCATTTTGGGACAGAAGGACTTCAGGGCTATAATAGCCACTGAATAAAATATAGAGGTGGTTATTTGGTGTCAGTAGGTTGCTACTTTTGGGATATGCAGCAAGAGATTCAGTTTAGGCTACAAAGAGAGTCAGTGTGACACAAATTGGATTTAGCAACCAGTTTTGTAGGAATTTATGGGAACAATAAAGCAGGTGGAGTCCTTTGTGATAGTTTTAGAGGATTGAAACAAGGGAGTTTCAAGGCAAAAGCCATATAAAATGTTCGCTGAGAAGCACAAAGTTCGTCGGAAAACAACAGAAATATCTGCGCATCCTGATGGGAACTGCAGGCACTTTAGTAAAGCATTTGTCTTGAAGGCATTTATAGGATCTTATATCTCCACCAGCTACTTCAAGGGACATTTTGCATTAGGAAATTGTCTGCTAGATTATGTGCCCCTTTCTACCTGAGCCTAGCTATAACAACAGCCTTCCACATATTAAAATATGCCATTTAGCGGGGCTGTGCAAAACATCTCAAGCCCTGGATGATGTTATTCCATTACATTTTTACTTATGCTCAGCATGTTATAGCATCTAGGGAGGGGGGAAATAGCCTGGTCCAACACGAATCATGCACAGCCAATCTCTTGCAACAATGCGTTTCCCCAAATGGGAATGTGTCTCTTCCACATACCATCCCTTGGGGATGGGGTGGTCTATAAATTGCAAAAATAAAATAAAAATAAATAATGCAACTTAGTTATCTCAGAATTATCTGATCCCTAGGCCACAGAGATCTCTAGGAGAAAATGGCAGCTTTAATTGGCAAACTCTATGGTATAGCAAAAAATCAAGGTGAAACAGAAGTCCTAGAACAGTGATGGCGAACCTATGGCACGGGTGCCAGAGGTGGCACTCGGAGCCCTCTCTGTGGGCACGCGCACACAAAATTCATCATGTGGGGTGCGGAAAATCACCCCCCCCACACACACACACACACATCTAGGCTGGCCTGGACCACTGAGCATGACATGCGCACACCGTGGTGAGCAGGGAGGACTCGGCTGGCGGGCCTGGTGCCTGTGCTCCGGGTGGCTGCTGCCCGAGGGGGGCAGCACAGAAGAGGCAGAGATGCTAGAGAGGCACAGAGTGGTACATGCAGGACTTGCTGGAGGCTAGAGCAGGCTGGCCCCTGCTCAAGCGGGTGGGGCAAAGGAAGAGGGAGCCAACCAGTTTTTTCTAAACTAAAACTTCAGCATTCAGGTTAAACTGCCGGATTGGCACTTTGCGATAAATAAGTGGGTTTTGGGTTGCAATTTGGGCACTTGGTCTCAAAAAGGTTTGCCATCACTGTCCTAGAATAATATATCTCCATGGAGCTCAAATGGACCAAATACCAGCCCCAAATCTTCAAAAATTTCTCAAGCTAGAACTGGCAAGTCCAAAATTAACTGGAGTCCAACTGAGCACCATCATGGAGATTTGGGCACACCTTAGGGAGGCTGCCTGACTGGCAGGGGAAAGATGCAGGAGGAAATTGGGGGATAAGCATTATGCCAACACCATGTCATACCCAGTTTGACTTGGAAACAGAGTATCACAGTGAGTGACGTTAGCATTTGCCCAAAGTTTTAAGGTTAAACTATGGAGTTTGAGGTAAATGCTGCAGCATCCCCTTTCATGATTATGTCACATCTCAACATCACAATCCCCATGATAAGTCCCCTACGGGCTACCAGCCTCAGGCTGGTTACTCCAGCATGTTCAAACTTGAAATTAGATCCAGAATGACTACATGAATACAGCTGATGAAGTAGATAGATCAAGCAATAAAATTGGACACAAAATGCTTGGTTTTCATTCAGCTTATGAAACTGGACACCCCTAGGCCACTCACATTCATGTGTGTGTGGGATAGATATGTGCATGTCCAACTCAACTATGGGGAAGTTTTAGGTATCTTGGCCTTAACTTCCACCATCAAGCTTCTTGGGCTACCCATAGAAGTCGAGCTATTGCAGCTGGTAAATTGAGCGCTATGGCCATTGCCAGGTTTTTTTTTACGGGAAAGGCCATGGATATGTCCCAGCAGCAATGCGGGCCTTCAATGCCAAGGTCATTCAGCAATTATTATATGGCATCCCAATTTGGATTGGTGCTTGGAATAGCGAAGTGGAACGTGTGCAGTCACGGTTCCTTTATAAAATCCTCGGCCTTCCCCACTCGGTTCCTTATGCCGTTCTTTGTTTAGAAACTGGCCAACCTCGATTGGTGACGAGAGCCTGGTGCACCACCTTCAAATTTGGGGTGCGTCCTTGTTTCAATCCCGACCTGAATAGTCTCTCTTACCAGGCTCTTTCAGTTATACATTCCACCAAATGGTGGCATAGGATTGAAAACAAGTCGAGTGACCTGGCAATAACAACTGATGATATAGCTATGCTTACTGAAAGGGAGGCATTTGCCACAATCAAAAAAAGGCTCCTTGATTTAGATTACAGGGAATTGATAAACGAGGCCAATAACTTTTGTTCTCTCTCCCTTTTGCGTATCCCATTGAATAATTCAACTATGGCAGGATATCTGCAACTGTTAATAGAGCCTAAATGGCGACGGGCTATATCACTAGCTCGTTGCAATGTTCTACCTTCTGCTCTTCGACAAGGGGCGTTTCCCCACTCACCACGATCCCCCCTATGCAGCGCCTGGGCGTCCCCACGACCCTGCCCTGTGCGCGGGGTCATCAAAAGGTGGCGTTTACAAGAGCGCCAGGAATGCCGTGCGCTGAGGGGGTGCAACAGCGGCTGCGTTGGGACGGCTGTGCTGTCGCCGCCCCTGTCATGGGGGGTGCCGGGGGACCCCGTGCTACTTGAGGAGACTAGCATGGGGCTTAAGGTAAGTGGGGAAAGGCCCAAGGAAGAAGATTGGGGCTCCCGCACCATGAGTATTTGTGATCTCGCTTGTGAACAGACTGTTTGGCATGTCTTATTACAGTGTCCCTTGTATGCGTCTATCAGAGCCAAGTACCTAGCCCCCTTGTTGGTAAACCAAGCTGAGGCAAGCGATGCACAAAAAACTGTATTTCTCCTTAATAACGAGAACAATGCGACGTTGGAGGCCGTAGCAAAATTTCTGTGTATTGTTATTTCAATTCGATCTTAACCACTCCTTCCTACCAGTATTATTGTTCTGTTGCTTCTTATGCCAATAAAGGTTATGAAATGAAATGAAATGAAATGAAATGAACCATGGGGAAGTTAGCAGTTTTCTCACACATTTGCAATTTATATGAAGCTGCATTATATTAAATTAAAACATCTTACTGTGCCATGGAGAGGAACACATTTTACCATGACATGCCTCTGAAGATAAATTCACATATAGGGCAACACATTCACAGCTAGCTTATATCTTACATAAATGATAGCTATTTTCTATATTATATTTTAATTACTTACATAATGTTCAAAGTTGAATTTGTTGCCCTATATGTGAACTTATTCTTGACCTTTGAGTACTTAATTCTGTTGTTTTCAGGTTAAGTTCCCCCCTTTTGATTGTTTATGTCTCTAATGATGCCAGCCATAGATGCAGGCAAAACTTTAGGAGCAAAAACTACCAGACCATGACCACATAGCCCAGAAAACTCACAACAGCCCGCTACTGGACTCTTCTTCTTTTCTGCTGCTCAGACAGACTAACACAACTATCCCTCCTGGGATATAACCAAGCCCTCTACAGCCGTTCTTGTATTCAAATAGCAATACAAAAATATCTTGGACCATTTTGCAATCTGAACTATTTCCCTGGTAGCTAACTATGATTTATCTCAGTTTCCTGAAGGGGTCTTTGCACCCTGCCTCAAAGCAATACAATACCAGGCTCTTACAAAGCACTTGTCACAAAGTGTTTCCATCTAACAAGGCTGGTGTCATTTTTCTCCTCAACAAAGTCTCGCTTTTGCAAATACCACAGACCAGATTTCTACTTTCAGAATAACCTCAAGGAAGTCAACTATGAAGTCAGTCAAAGTAAATCATGAAAGCTTCTGGAAGGCGTTGTTTCCCTCTCCCAAAGATTCACATGTCACTACATTCTATGCTCCTAAAGAAACACTATGTGTAAAATTCATTATATCTCTACAAAGGGCACAGAAACGTTCTGGGGTTAAACAATTTGTATGATTGTCCCAAGAAACAGGTGATCTCACAGGGATTTTGCTGCTGCTGTTGCAATATTTTTCTTCTAAAACTTTTCAGGGAATGAAATTTTAAAAGTGAGATTTGAACATAAGAACATAAGAACAAGCCAGCTGGATCAGACCAGAGTCCATCTAGTCCAGCTCTCTGCTACTCGCAGTGGCCCACCAGGTGCCTTTGGGAGCTCTCATGCAGGATGTGAAAGCAATGGCCTTCTGCGGCTGTTGTTCCAGATCACCTGGTCTGTTAAGGCATTTGCAATCTCAGATCAAAGAGGATCAAGATTGGTAGCCATAAATCGACTTCTCCTCCATAAATCTGTCCAAGCCCCTTTTAAAGCTATCCAGGTTAGTGGCCATCACCCCCTCCTGTGGCAGCATATTCCAAACACCAATCACACGTTGCGTGAAGAAGTGTTTCCTTTTATTAGTCCTAATTCTTCCCCCCAGCATTTTCAATGAATGCCCCCTGGTTCTAGTATTGTGAGAAAGTGAGAAAAATTTCTCTCTGTCAACATTTTCTACCCCATGCATAATTTTGTAGACTTCAATCATATCCCCCCTCAGCCGCCTCCTCTCCAAACTAAAGAGTCCCAAACGCTGCAGCCTCTCCTCCTAGGGAAGGTGACATCAGATTTACTGTGGGAGGATTCATATAGTTGTGGTTTTGAACTCACATTTAAGCAGCGTCTTAAATAATACATCACCAGGTAAATAAACCACCATACCCCCCCCCCCCAACTTTGCTTACCTTGTGGGTACTTTTAGAATGAGAACAAGTAGTGGATGCTGTCACAAAATGGCTTCAGTAGGGAGTGGGACCAATCACAAAATGGCTGCCATGAGGTCTGAGACCAACCACAAAACATTTAGTCGATGAACAGGGTAGAGAAAGAGCCAGGATGTTTGATTCTGCTCTCGCTTTATGTAAGGGTAATGTGGGTACAGTTCTAAGACTGAGATTAAGAAGCAGTGTGGTGCAGTGGTTATCTTGCCAGACTAGAATATGGTTGACGCAGCTTCGAACACCTACTCTGGCATAGTCAACCTTGGCATAGTCAATCTCTCTCAGTGGATTGTTGTTGATAAAATGGAGAAAGGGAGAGCAACATTGAAAACAGTTTTGGGTCCCCCCAAAGGGCAGGATATAAGTATCTAAATAGATAAATAATAGTGTCATCCAGCATCAAATCCTTCTAAACCCATTGACTTCAATGGGTGCAACTGTGTTTAGGCGTGCACTGTAAAAAATGTTTCAGGCATCATGTGGTCTTTTCTTGGCTAGTCTTGAAATATTCAATATTACTGGGTTTTTGACAAGAGGGTAAAAGCATTCTCAGTCACCACAGGAGGATGTAAAATCCTGCATGATATACAGTACTTAAGAATCTGACCTCCAGATTTGCTCTCATAACTCTAGTAAATATTATTAGTGCATTTTAAATCTAGTCAGTTTATGATACATGCTCTTCCAGTAAGAGCAGTAAATAAAAATCTTAAGGATACAGGGACGGCGCAGAATTTATGTCGACCAAATTTCCAATTAATTTTACATTTAGCATAAACAGCAGAAAAATATATATATTGTCACAGCCAAGTTAGCAAACAGAAAAGATTCATTAATCCTGGAAGTCTACATAAAAATCTATACCGTTTTCTGTTTATTTTATTAATAACAAAGTGACAAATCATTCATTTAATTTTGTATTCATCTCTCATAATTAATCGCCTCCCAAAGTGATGTTTAAGTCGTAAGAAACCTGCAGATCAGAAAGTTTGTCTGGAAACATACATTTTACATATGGGGGGGGGGGATTTTAAAAACTGAAGCAGAGAAGCTTGCCATACAGCCCAACGATGCAGTCTCCAAGAGCATTTCATAATGTATGTGATGCTCCTCAATACTGAGACACGAAACGTACCTGTAAAGGGTTCTTGCAAAGGGCTCCTGCACTTGTAATTGAATTCCCCACCATACCCCATTTGAAAACAACATCTGGCTGACTGTGAACTCCAGCCCAGAAGAGGGGATCTTTTATCTGTTTTCAGAGTTTATATTCTGCTTTTCTGCCCAATCAGAGGCTCATTCCGCACATGCAGAATAATGCACTTTCAAAATGCTTTCAGTGCTCTTTGAAGCTGTGCGGAATAGCAAAATCCACTTGCAAACAGTTGTGAAAGTGGTTTGAAAACACATTATTTTGTGTGTGCGGAAGGGGCCAGAGCCAGCAAGGAGGTTGCTGGGCAACCTTGGACCCATCACATTCATACAGCCTAACCTACTTTGTTGTAGTTAGGATAAATGGAAGAGGGGGACATGTGGTTGTCTCAGCAATATGCCTGCTGGAACATCTCTGCCTATAGACCAGTGGTTCTCAACCTGGAGGTCGGGACCCCTTTGCGGGGCGGTTGAATGACCCTTTCACAGGGGTCACCTAAGACTCTCTGCATCACTGTTCTCCATCTGTAAAATGGATAAATGTTAGGGTTGGGGGTCACCACAACATGAGGAACTGTATTAAAGGGTCGCGGCATTAGGAAGGTTGAGAATCACTGCTATAGACCCTGAGGAATAGCGTAAGATCCTACAAGGCCCTAATCTCATTATACAGGGCATTCCCACCAAGCTGGGGCCAGGGATGAAAAATCCCTGGCCCTTTCCCCACTTACCTTAAGCCCCGTGCTACTCTCCTCAAGTAGCGCGGGGTCCCGGGGCACTCCCCACTACAGGGGTGGTGACAATGCAGCCGCCCCGATGCTGCCACTCTCGCGCCCCCTCAGTGCACGGCATCCCTGGCGCTCCTCAAAACGGCGCCTTTTGATGACCCCGTGCAGAGAGATGCCGCGCACTGAGAGTAGCGCACAGCAAAGGGCAGCAAAGGTAAGTCGGGAAACGCCCCCTGGCTGAGGCTAACCAGACATTTCTGGTTTCGGCAAGTTTCAGAGGGCGGCCATGTTTGGGCTGCAGAAGAACATCTAGATTTGAGTCCAGTAGCACCGACCAACAAGATTTACTGGGTGGGGGGGAGTACAAGGTTTCAAGAGTCAAACTCCCTTCATCAAATCTGACAAAAGGAGTTTTTGTGCTCCAAAATATCTTGGCAGTCTCTGAGGTGTGAATGGGCTCAAATCTAGCTGTAACTTGGTTGCTGGGTTCACTCACCTGCTCAAATTCCACCTTCCACAGGCCCCACCCCCAAAATCTCCAGGTGACAACCCCACCATTGTGACTTGTCCCATCATTCCCAAGGCAGCACACAAACGATACTAGAATGATAGCCTGTTCTTTTACCCAAAGACAATAAAGATTGTGGTAAAGTCACAATAAAACCCATCCTTTTTTTGTAATATTAGGATTCAACCGAAAGAGTTTTCTTTCTAGTTCTAATTTTCCTCATCAAGCTTTAAGGTGGATTTTATCATTCAAGTGACTAGCTTCATTGAATAGCTATCAGGAGTCTGATTGCTCCTTATCTGAATGTTCAAAGATAAATTGCAGGCAGGATTGGGGTTTTTTTTTTTTTCAAATGCTGCTATTGTTTGGGATCTTCGCATGTTCAAAAGCATTCTGAACACAGATTCTGAACAACAGAGAGAAGGATGGGCACATTCCTGCAGGCCCCAGATCCTAGCATGCATTGGGATCTATCTCACAGCTGCTTTAATGGAGGTTGTCACCTTGAAACGAAATAACACGGTAGGAGCATGGTGACTGGAATCCAACTTTGGTTCAATGGCTTTTGGTTCAATGGCTCTCTTACCATTGCTTCCCTCTATTGCTCTGTGGTAAGGTCTTTAAAATTTTGCCTTTACTCCTATATCATTCTCTCTTGCACAAAGTGATTTCCATTCTGAAATTTTGTCCTAATAGCTCCTTCTGTTGCAGAAATACGAAAGAAAAAGGCATCAACTCACAACAGAAGGGGCTAGATACTTGCTTGAAAAAACACGAAAAACTGGGAGGTCAGAGAACATGGTATACATATTGCTATACTGTCACATCGATGTAACACTATTCAATTTCCAACTAAAAATTAATCCTTCTCCACTTCATAGAAACCCAGGACACTGCCAGCCCATCTGCCATTTTCTGCTTGTAAAGTAGGTTCTGCTGCCTCTAATGCTTGCAGCAAGGAGAAGACTCCAGCAGAGATAATACTGGTGTGGTAAGTCTGGGGCCAGTCTGGTTTTTCCTTAAAACTTAAAGGATCATGAGTGGAGGCCAGGTCTACTTGACCATTAGCTGTTAGTACCACTCTTCCCAAAGATGGTTCAGGTCAGTTTAATTTAGTCTTTATTATGGCCCTCAGGCAGTGGTGGGATTCAAAAATTTTAGTAACAGGTTCCCATGGTGGTGGGATTCAAACTGTGGTGTAGCGCCAATGGGGCTGGGCGGGGCGCAATGGGGGCGGGGTGGGGCATTCTGGGGGCGGGGCATTCCTGGGCGGGGCTGTGGCAAGGATGCAGCCGCTGTGCCAGTCCTTGGGCAGGAAACGAATGCACGCAGGCGCAGGTTGGCACGCACGCCGGTGTATCTCCTGCTAGACTGCTTCAAGTTCTGTGCGCTACTGCTGAGAGGAAGGGCGTAACTAAGGCAAAAATCACGTGGCAAAATCACCAATTAGTAACCCCCTCTTGGCACCCATAAATAATTAGTAACCTACTCTTGGGAACCTGTGAGAACCTGCTGGATCCCACCTCTGCCCTCAGGCCACACAGAAGCAGAGCAAAAAATAAAAGAAAATACAAGCAGTATTATAAAATTATCTAAATTAATCCTCTCCAGACATCCTTTGCCCTAATATATTTAATGGTTAAAGGGTTAGAATCTGAGTAAATTATGCACTTGATGTTATCTCAGTTCATATTTTCATTGCACAACATAGAAACTTCACCATAGAAACAGCAGCTCTTCGGTCAACCCCTGCAGATAAAATGTTGAGTTTTCTTAGCCGACAGGAGTTTCAATAAATCAGTGCATGCCTGTATGTAGAATCTACAGTGGAAAAACACATGAACCAATGTCTCAATCAGGTTAACTGAGCAAGGACAAAAATCTACCATTAGAAGGGATTCTTCCCCAGGACTCATTCCTAGACTGGACCAGCTTCCTCTCTTTCCCTTCCCACTCCTCTGCCTCTACAAAACCCTAGAACATTTCAAAAATCATGGGAGATATATGTTCATTGCTTACAGATTTGCAGGAGTATTTTGTGTCATTTTGGGTATTCCAAAACTGACCCAAAATGGCCAGTTTTGAGAACAATTTTGGCTGGGGTGTATCCAATTTGGAGTATAATTTTGGCTGGAGTTTATCAGTGAGGATATTTGGTACCAGAAAATATTATGAGCTTCTTAAGGGTGAGTTATGGACTCAGCTGCCTCCAATCAATGTCTTCACTGACTCTGTTTTGTTCATTTCAAACATTTATACTCTACTTTTAGTCATATGGGTCCTTAAAGACCTTGCACTAAACACAGAAACAAGCAGATAGCCACCATAGTTATTTTTAAATAGGTGAAATGTATTCGCACTGGTAGTTTAAAGGGTAATATTTCTTCCCTTATGCATTTGTAGAGCCAAATGTGATTATTTATCATTTTCCTTTTAATGTAAAATCTTCTTCTGGTGAATATGGACATAGAGCATCCTGCATTCAGTAAAATCATTCTATACTCTTTCTCTCAAAAGATGACAGATTTGTGAATTAACCCACCATTTCCTGGAGTTCCTTTGTTCTGGAATTCTCCACTTGGGACTTAGTGCTTACCTATTTCTGTCCCCAGTGCACTAGGCCCAAGAGGAACATTCTAGAATAAAGAAGGTCCAGGAAATGGTGGATTAATTCACAAATCTCCTGTCGTCTTTCGGTGAGACAGAGAGTTATAGTCACCTTAAAAAACTTATTAATTTACATTGTTTCTGTCCCATCTGGAGACATATGCACAATTTAACTCACAAAATAAAATACGATATACTCTGTTCCACAGAAAGATGATAGTTCAATTGAGGTGCAGCAGTTGAGAAAATTGTATTCTTCTGCATTATAATATAGTCCTGAACGAATATGAGAATGACCTTCATTTTTACATGCTGCCTTTGTCAAAACTATTATTTTGTGCATTATTGAACATGATACTTTGATATAAGAGCATTTATGCCAAAATATAATTTTTTTTTCTTTCAAACTTCCAAACAGGTTGAGGGAGCAGGGCTAGATAGGTACTAGGACCCAGGCAGAGCATTCTACAACAAAGAAGGTCTGGTGTGCTTTGTTCTGTGGCAGAGGAATATTTAACCCTTCTATTCTCTTTATGTGGAACAGAGTATAGAATCATAAAACAGCTTAAATCTGTGAAATTGATAAAGTGTTTTAAAAACCCAGTCATCAAAGACATCATAAAACTTTAGCAACCTGTAATGATCCTCACTAGAAGCAGACTGATGGTTAAGAACGTCAAACTAGTATCTGAGCGACGTAGGTTCAAATCCCCACTTGTGCCATGGAAGCTCTCTGGGGCAGTTTCTGCACAGCCAAGGGAGAGACCCTGCATTGGCATTGGTCATGCCGATGCAGGCTCTGGGGCCGTTCGCACAAACGCCCCCATGGGATGCGTAGCTGTGGGAGCAAGCTCCACACAGCCGTGTATTCCCCTCTCCGGCTCCAAACGCCTGGTTACCTTCTGCTGGCAGCCGCATCACTCTATCGTCGCTCTGAGGAGGGAAGGAGAACATCCCCATGGCCACAGCGACGGCTGAAGCACCGGAGACGAGGGGGCGTGTCCCCTTCCCTCCTCAGAGTGATGATAGAGTGACGCGGCTGCCAGCAGAAGGTAATGAGGCGTTTGGGGCTGGGGAGGGGAGAGGAGGGGAAAAAGCTGGCTTCCCCCTCTACTGTTCGCATGGCAGCGGATGGAAGCCAGCATTTGCTGGAAAACTTGCTCCCCAAGTGAGTTTTGAATACACCGTTTTGGCAGGCACAGAGCGCTGCTGCATCGATTTGGCAGTGGCACCTGTGCGAAGGGTCCCTGCCAAAATGGTGTTTTACCGGGCTGAAGCCGTTGCTTTCAGCCTGTGCAGAAACCGCCTGGGTGACTTGGGCCAGTCAGACTCTCAACCCAATTGACTTCACAGGATTCTTGTGAGGATAACATGGAGGCAAGAAGAAGGATGCTTTGGGTTCCCATTGGGGAGAAAAATAGGCCATTAATGAATTAAGAAGAAGAACAGTTTTGGATTTATATCCCCCCTTTCTCTCCTGCAGGAGACTCAAAGGGGCTTACAATCTCCTTGCCCTTCCCCCCCTCACAACAAACACCTTGTGAAGTAGGTGGGGCTGAGAGAGCTCTGGAAAGCTGTGACTAGCCTAAGGTCACCCAGCTGGCATGTGTGGGAGTGCGCAGGATAATCTGAATTCCCCAGATAAGCCTCCACAGCTCAGGTGGCAGAGCGGGGGATCAAACTTGGTTCCTCCAGATTAGAACACACCTGCTCTTAACCACTATGCCAATACCATCCACAAAGATAGTTTCCAAGCCTGGAAAGAGAGGGGTAGTATGGAAAACTAAACAATAACAACAATAATAATAGGTAACTATAAGATTTTGCATTAGAAGCCGGAGTAAATAGCCTTCTGCTTAAAGCAGGGCCCATGCCAAGCAAGACCCAAAGGGAAGAACATTCCACAGGTAAGGTGATTACTATCCACCTCACCTGTGTGGGCACAGGGTACAGAGAGCAGGGCTTCTATGAAGGATTTTAATCATGAAGCTGGATGCTATGGGAGGAGACACTTCTGGCTTCAAGTCATGTTATAATGTCTCAGAAATGGAATCACATGTACCTTGCATAGCTACATTTTATAAGAAATATGAATCTGCTACCCAAAATGCCACAGAGCAGGGAACTCTAGGTTTTGGCACTGGATCCCTGTTGGGATATGGGTCTCAGAGGAGCAGCAGTGGCGTAGGAGGTTAAGAGCTCATGTATCTAATCTGGAGGAACCGGGTTTGATTCCCAGCTCTGCCGCCTGAGCTGTGGAGGTTTATCTGGGGAATTCAGATTAGCCTGTACACTCCCACACATGCCAGCTGGGTGACCTTGGGCTAGTCACAGCTCTTCTGAGCTCTCTCAGCCCCACCCACCTCACAGGGTGTTTGTTGTGAGGGGGGGAGGGCAAGGAGATTGTAAACCCCTTTGAGTCACCTTACAGGAGAGAAAGGGGGGGATATAAATCCAAACTCCTTCTTCTTCAGTTGGTTCCTGAATGTGGCTCTGCTGAAAGGTAGGCTGCCTTCTTTCCCAGTAACAAGACAGGCTCAGAATAATCAAATGAAAACAATAAAATATAGAATCTCCTACATGTTCTTCAGACTACAAGCACCACTTTCCGTTCTGGGATTTGGGACAGGGAGGTGTAATAAAAGAGTCAACTCTACCAGGAAGCACTAATAAACTAGGGACAAACCTTTCATAACCTGGAATTCTCTCAGGACTTTCCCTTGATAATAAACACTTGTCTTGGAGGGGAAAAAAACCTCCAAACCAACCACTGTGTGTGTTCTCTTTCAGCCTAGTCTTGCTCATTCGAAAAAAAAGAGAGGTATATTACTACAGTCATTTCTGTTTTTTCCCATGCCTCGGATCACCTGAGTCTCAAGGGGCCTCCAGACTCAACGTTATTCATTCAAGTCATAGGCAGCAAAAGAAATAAGAGCACGTGGTCACCTACGGTCGTGACAACACTGTCTCTCTTGGGAAGGCCTCGATAATTGGTAGTGGGCCTAAAGATAATCTAGCTATCCTACTGTGGACTGGAGTTGATTCTAATCCTCACGGCAGTGAAATTTTGGTTGCTCCTGGTATACTGATCACAGAAAATATAAAATACCATAAGTAACAGAAGTTTGTCAGGGTAAGCGTGTGCCTATTTTTTCTTCCAGTTTTTTGAAAGCTCTTCCAAAAAGGAGGCAACAAACTAGGCTGCTATCCAGGGCAACTAATTCTGGGTAGGTTTTGTATAAATTTATGTAAACCACGCACCATTTCAATGTTCAAGATTGAAGGGATTATAAGAACCCAATAATGACCTTTGTGAATCACGGTAAGGTTCCTCCAGAGCAGCATTCTGGTCCTAGCAGCAGCCAGCCAGTAGCTTCCAGGATTTCACAAGAAAGGTATGAAAAGGGTGGACTCTCCTTATTACCCAGATCTCCACTTCAAACATGTTAAGGCTGTACATCACAGTTCTGTTACGACACTGCAAGATGTAAATGACACTGTAAGAGTTAGCTTTCGGGACCTCACAAGGGATTTTGAGGCTCTGGGAAGGAAGCTGAAGGATCTGGATGCACAGGTTGTGATTTCATCTCTACTCCTGGTTGAAGGTCATGACCCAAGTTGGAAAAGAATAGTGGAGATGAACAACTGACTTCGCAGGTGGTGCCGCCAGGAAAGTTTTGGCTTCTTGGACCATGGTCTGCGGTTTCATGAGGATGGGCTACTGGCAAGGGATGGGTGCACCTCATAGCTGTAGGAACATTTTTGCTAGGGGGCTCACACATCTGATCAGGGGGCCTTTATCCTGATGTGGGAGGGACACAATATTCAAGTGGGCTAGAGTGCTGGAGACAATACAAAGAAAAAATAGTTGAAGGATAAACTGCCATTATTTGTCCGTTGAAGCTCAAATATTCCTCAGACCAGGATGTTGTGGGTTTTCTGGGTTGTATGGCTGTGTTCCAGTAGTATTTTCTCCTGATGTTTCGCCTGCATCTGGCATCTTCAAAGAAGAAGGAGAATAATAATAATTTGGATTTATATCTCCCCTTTCTCTCCTGTAAGGAGACTCAAAGGGGCTTACAATCTCCCTTTCCTTCCCCCTCACAACAAACACCCTGTGAGGTGGGTGGGGCTGAGAGAGCTCAGAAGAACTGTGACTAGCAGCCCAAGGTCACTCAGCCGGCATGCGTTGGAGTGCACAAGCTAATTTGGTTCACCAGGTAAGCCTCCACAGCTCAAGTGGCAGAGCAGGAATCAAACCCGGTTCTCCAGATTAGAGTGCACCTGTACTGGCCAAACATCTGAGTTGTGAAGCTCATGGAGTCCTACTATTCATGGGATCATGTTAGCACTATAGACTTCATAATAATGCTCTCTCAAAAATAACTGGAAATCTGTTCAGCAGCACCAAAAAGATACTATTTGGTTGATAAATCATTCAGATTAATTGAGTAAAATCCTTTTTTTATCAACGAAAGAAGTACCCCAATTGAATCAGGGGGCATTCTTGAAAAAATGCTCAACACTTCTAAAAATATGGGTGAGGGGAGGCATTTTGTTAGAAAAGGAATTGTACCTTGACTTTCAAATAGCACAGAATACCTCATCTGTTGTGATGTCCATTGCAGACATCAGGCTGAATCCCATGGATTCATTTCACTTTCTTCTGGCAGAAGGAAGACTCCTTTCACCAGGCAAGAAGCATCTTTTCCAGTGGGCAGAGGCGTAGCAGGGAGAAAACGCGCCCGGTGCACTGGTGTGACCTCTGCCTTTGTCCACCCCGGAACGCCCTCACCATGCCCCTGGAATGCCCCCACCACGCACCCACAGGAACACACGCCCGGTGCATCACACCCCCTGTCCCCTTGGAGCTACGCTCTGCTAGTGGGGCAGACCTGTGGAATTCAATGCACCATCTTCAAACAAAGGAGATGCTCTTCTTTAGACCTGCTGTCTCCTCACCACTTTTAGATAGTATTTCTAAATCCCCCAATGATCTTTTAATCACTGTATGGAAATACATTCCAGCAGATCAACAGCAACAAGAAAAAGAAGACAATATACAGAGAGATGTAATTGACTGATTAAAATCAGACTGGTAAATATGATACACCAACCTTATTTAATTGGGCGATAGGCTTGCAAGCAATGAAGTGTTCAATGGAGCCTGAAAGCTGGTAAAGTAGCCTCTGATGGATTGAGGATGGGAATGGGGTGCTATATGAATATTTGCGGAGAGTTCATGGCGCAATTTGTGCGGCCATCAAATATGATTTTGTTTTACTTTGCAATGATTCCCTTAGGGTCCAAATCATAGATATGGTCGGTAGCCTATCATTCCCAGGACAATTTAGTAATTACCATTATACTTTGTTACTATGAGATGATTGTAGTAACCTGCATTTTTGCTAGGTAACTTTAACCGAAGAGACTGCTATCCCTGGCTATACCCAGTTTTGTTTTTGAATGAAAAGGATTCAGCTGTATCAGACATCATGAAAAATGTGCTGTTTTCCTAATGTGCTTTCTCCCTGTTTTTGTGAAACCCTGAATCTATGAGCTGGAGGTGCAATTTATTAAATGTCATGGATGGGTCATCTGACCAGTAGTTTGAGCAAGAAATTCATATCCCATGATTCCAAAGGCTGAAAGGTTAATACATAACAGATGCTGCTTTGGAGGAAACCATTACAGGCAATGCTTTTCAATCAATGAGATGCTATTATGAGCAATAGAGCCAATTTCTTTTAATCAATGAACCTTTATTACTACATTTACTAAGAGAGAAGCTGTATGCAGTTCATATAAAACAGCCAGCAGTTCTCTGCCAAAGAAGACACCCCCTTTCACCACACTCTGAGATTCCTCCCTGCCTTCTCCATTTTTGCTCACAGTGACCAATAACGCCATGTATCCTTGGAAATGGGGCAAACATGTTAACTGTAAATGCATATTTGAGTTTTGAGAAAGAATTGGGGAGAATAGATTTCGCAGGGACACATTTGATCCTCTCTATCACTTATCTAGGCCAAGTTCCTCCCAAATATATGTTGAATTTTCCTGGAAATAAATACCTAAGGAAGCTCTAGGAGGGACAACTGAAAAGAACCATTGATGGTTAAGAGACCACCATGTACTTTGAACTAGTAATCCCAAAGGTAGAAGGACAGGATCTCACTTCTGCACCACCTCCCAATAAGGCACCTCCAGGGACCTATCAGACAGTATCTCTCAGCTTAGAATGGCTTACAAGTAACACACGCTTCCTCTTCTGAGTAAATAAGATTGTTCTTATTGCAAACTATGACCTGCAGTGCCTGTCCTCAACCCAGTGCCTGTCCTCAACCCAGTTTGGATTTATATCCCACCTTTTTCTCCTGTGAAGAGACTCAAGGCAGATTAGAAGCTCCTTTCCCTTCATTTCCCATTTCCCTTTTCCACAACAGACACCTTGTGAGGTAGGTGGGGCTGAGAAAGTTCCAAAGAACCAAAGCAAGGTGACCAGACATCCCGCTTTTGGCAGGACAGTCCCGCCTTAAACCAATTTGTCCCGCGTCCCGTGGGGTTTTTTTTTACTGTCCTGATTTTTGGAAGGCTGCCACACTGCCTTCTGTCACAGGGCGGGAAACAGGGGAGCACCCCAGAAGGCAGTGCGCTCCTGCGGCCGCGCGTGCATGCGCATGCACGCGCACCTGCCCAGGTCCTGGTTTAAAAAGGTGACAATCTGGTCACCTTAACCAAAGTCACCCAGCAGGAATGTAGGAGTTCATCAGATAATAATCTGCTGCTCATGTGGAGGAGTGGAGAATCAGACCCAGTTCTCCAGATTAGAGTCCACTGCTCTTAAGCACCATACCTTGCTGGGTTTCAAGGGTGGTTAGGTGCCACAACGGAGAAGGCACGTAAATGTGGCAGTTGCTGATTTTGCCCACTTGCAGATTGGTATCAGCAGAAGACTCTGTTCAAATGAATGAAGCTGTCTTGCACAGGGGGACAGACAGTCTCAAGACATGAGGGTTCAGGACCTTGAGGGGTTTTGTATGTGACAGCCAATACCTTAAATTGAATCTGGTATTGATAAGCAACCAGTGGAGTGACTGTAGAGATGACATCATCATTTAAAACCATTTATGAAAGCACAATGAGGATTACAATACACTTTATTCATTCACTTGCCAAAATCTGAATGGTTTTGCCTAGAGTTTTGGTCAAATGTTTTGGATTCTTGGTTGTTAATTATTTATTCTGACATTTAAACACAGATTGTGAGAAACGAGAACGGCATCTTCGGAGTCATTTGCTTTCCTGCACATGACTGTAAAATGTCAGCATGCCAAATCTTTAACTCCAAAATAATAATAATAAAAGCAGCTTGTCATTCAGATTATTTTAAATTGCATGTGGGAAACAGATGGTCAGTGTTTCATTGTTGGTAATCTGGAAGGATGAATAAATTGGTGCCTCTAAGCATGTAAACATTTGGAATTTGAAGAGGTTTGCAAATGATTCATATATTCTCAGCTTTATCTTCTGCCACGTCTTTCTCAATAGTCATAAGAAACACACCTACACCGAGATTGCCCTCCCAAAGGCCCTCAGATTTTTTTTTTGCTGAACTTCATGGTAGAGAGCGTGCTATAAACTTGGTGCTGCCACCCAAACGGCCATGCCACGGGCAGTTACTCATCTAAGGCCCCTTCCGCACACGCAAAATAATGCGTTTTCAAACCACTTTCACAACTGTTTGCAAGTGGATTTTGCCATTCCGCACAGCTTCAAAGAGCACTGAAAGCAGTTTGAAAGTGCATTATTCTGCATGTGCGGAATGAGCCTAAGAGTGAAGATGGTGGCACCTAAAAGAGAAGAAGAGAGTAAAAGAGAGCTTCATCTGATGACTTCCAAACTTCTTTCTGAAGGGAGCAAGATTGTAGATATTGTGGAGGGCTACATAACATTGTAAGTATGGTGGCAGTCTGAAGAGTAACATTAGGCACACTCAAGGGCTTAGGCATGGCCAGAGGAACCTTTGGCCTTTTGATGTTTGACCAACAGACCCCAATTTTTTTGGGAGGCATGGTTTTTAAAGTCCTCTTCATCCCTGCTTCTATGGGTCTGGAACTGCTGAAGTTCTTCCCTTGAACATCAGGCAGGAAAGAAAAGACAAACTGCAGAATCTCAAATGACACACTTACAAGGATATTTTGGATGGCTAACTTAAGATTGCCAACTTCCAGGTGGGGTCTGATGATCTTTTGGAGTTACAAGTGATCTGCACCCTGTAGAGATCAGTTCCCCCAGAGAAAATAGCAACTTTGAAGGGTAAAGTCTAGGGCATTATACCCAGAGGTGGGATCCAGCAGGTTCTCACAGATTTCCGAGAGTAGGTTACTAATTATTTGTGTGTGCCGAGAGGGGGTTACTAATTGGTGATTTTGCCACGTGATTTTTGCCTTAGTTACGCCCCTCCTCTCAGCAGTAGCGCGCAGAACTTGAAGCGTGCGTGGCAGCCTGCACCTGCGTGCATTCGTTTCCCGCCCAAGGACCGGCGCAGCAGCTGCATCCTTGCCACAGCCCCACCCAGGAATGCCCTGCCCCTGGAATGCCCAGCCACGCCCCCGTCATGCCCCGCCCAGCCCCATTGGTGCTACGCCACAGTTTGAATCCCACCACCATGGGAACCTGTTACTAAAATTTTTGGATCTCACCACTGATTATACCCCTCTGAGGTCCCTCCTCTTCTCAAACCCTACTATTCCCCATCTCCACCCCCAAATCTCCAGATATTCCTCAACTGGGTTTGGGCAACCCTAGCATATATATGGGGTGAAGGACCCTAGGCCAATTCCTCTCTGGTGAAAGTTTCCCAAGCAGATCTCCTCAGAAATTAATTCAAAGCCAATCGGCGATTACTGCACAGAATCAGTTCATATTCTGGGCCTGGGACACAAATCGAAGTAGCCATAGAAACTCCACCAATACAGTGTCTTCGTGCACCCATTAATTTTTGTTAATTCTTACATTGCCTACTTTTCTCTCCAGCAGGGCTGCCAACCTCCAGATGGTGGACCCATCAATTCCTTTTTAAAAAAAAAAAATCGGCCCTATTTGCTATTTGTTGTACCAAGCACACTGAAGACGGGAAGGAGCAAAAATGGGGAGGAGCAACTGTGGGGGGAGGGGGGAGCCAGAGATGATGCACCTCCCCCTTAAAGAAGCAGAGGGAACCACTGACTTACAACCTAGCAGTTCAAGGCTGTGAGCGTTCTGTAAGGAATCCCTACAGAAAAATCGCTACTCTGCTATCAGAATGCTTAGGAATCCCCAAATATAATAAGTGAGTCAGAGCCACCAAATTCACATTAGCGGGTCGCCTGGGTTGAGGTCCAACTGTAGTGTTTCGTATGGGAAGTAATTCATTATACTAATAAGTTTTATAGGAATAAATTACTGGGCCACGAGACAGTTGCATTAATCTTCTTTTTGGAAAAGATGAACTCTGGAGAAGTTTCCAGTTCCCTCTCGAGCACAGATTACTTTCTGACAATTTCTCTCTTGGCCTGCCATCCCTGTCTTAAGCATGACTGATGATTTCATATATTCCCTGTTATCCAGTACAGCCACCAGAAATTTCAATATAACTCACAAGCAGGACACAGACGTCGACTGCTTCAAAAGCTGGGAGTCTCTGAGAGTAATCTATGCCATTCAATAGTCAAAAAGTCGACAGTAAGACGTACCTGATTTGTTTTCGGTCTTGTGCCTGTAACGGTAAAGTAGATTTATTCAAATGGTTACATTTCCAAAATAGTATTTGTAATGCTTTGTCGAAGTCCTTCACAGTGGGAATCAACTGGCTGTTGTGGTTTTTCCAGGCTGTGTACCGGACCACGGCCACACAGTCCACAAAAACCACACTTGGAGAACCGGGTTTGATTCCCGGCTCTGCCACTTGAGCTGTGGAGGCTTATCTGGTGAACTAGATTAGCTTGTGCATTCCAACACATGCCAGCTGGGTGACCTTGGCCTAGCCACAGTTCTTTGGAGCTCTTTCAGCCCCAACCACCTCACAGGGTGTTTGTTGTGGGGGGTGGGGAGGGAAGGGAAGGGAGAGTGTAAGCCCCTTTGAGTCTCCTTACAGGAGTGAAAGGGGGGATATCAATCCAAACATCTACTTCTATTGAGTCTCTTCCTGAATTGGTACTTGTTAAGGAGTAAAGCAGACATAGGCCCTTTCCCCACTTACCTTTGACCACCCTTTGCTATGTGCTGCTCTCAGCGCGCGGCATCTCTGGCGCACGCCCGGGCGTCTCCACGACCCCGCGCTCTGTGCGGGTCATCAGAAGGCGCCGTTTTGAGGAGCGCCAGGGATGCCGCGCGCTGAGGGGGCGTGACAGTGGCAGCGTCGGGGCGGCTGTGCTGTCACCGCCCCTGTAGTGGGGAGTGCCCCGGGACCCCATGCTACTTGAGGAGAGCAGTGTGGGGCTTAAGGTAAGTGGGGAAAGGGCCATACACGATACAGGCTGAAATCCTTACCTGAGACCAAAAGGTGAGGGGTAGAGGTTAGATCATTGCATCTGCAAGACTCAGATTAAAATCTCCACTCAACCAGGGAAGCTTGCTGAGTGCCCTCAAACCAATCCACACACTCTCACCTGCACTTACCTCACAGGGTTGTTGTAAGGATAAAGTGGAGGAGAGGAGAATGAGAAAAGCCACTTCAGGTTCCTGCTGTGGAAAAAGGCAGGGTATAAATGAAGGTTTAATTGCACAGGTTTAAACCTTATCAATAAGGTTTAATTGCAAAAGTCAGCCGTGTCCTCAGACTCAGTCCAATCCCCCAGGCCCCTCAAGCGAAATCAATATTTTCCCCCACACCCATTTCTTTTTCATCCATGCTGAATCTACACATTTTGACGCTGCTGTTGCTTCAGTTTCATCTAAAAAGAGCATCGTGTCTAAATGACATAAAATGGCATCAAGGAAATGGAAGAAAATCACCAAGAATGGCGAAAAAAAAATGCAGACTGAAATGGATAACGACAATATAGGGAATAAAAAAAAGTCAACGAAAATTGCCATTTCAGCTCATCCTTCCCAGGAAATTGGGAATTACCAATGGCATTTTTTTTTCTGCGTAACAATTTTCGGCTGTTATTTTTTTTTGTCTATGATGATAAGATTGTCTGTTGTTGGCCCATCGGCTTCATCATAAAGGTGCAGCGAGTTGCTTCTCATGTCTTTCAGGGTGGGGGGAGAATTTTAGACTGAAGATGGGCACTCACACGATGGAATACTTCTTCATTAGAAAAAATATCCAGTATTGTGTAGTGGTTAAGAGTGTGGTGGACTCTAATCTGGTGAACTGGACTTGTTCCCTTGCTCCTACATAGGAAGCCTGTTGGGTAACCTTGGGCCCTCAGCCCCCTCTCAGCCCCATCACAAGGTGTCTGTTGTGGAGAGCAGATGGGAAGGAGTTTGCAATTGACTTTGAGACGGCTTGCAGTTGAGAAAAGCAGGATATGAATCCAAACTCTTCTTCTGCTTCAAAGCTCCCTTCGTCAGATACAACTAGGAACTGGGTTATCTGAGCCTTTATATCCCAATCAGAAGGTAGGGAAGTGAACTGCAAAGAAGGAGCTCAGGATGCAGAGGTACAAAATGGGCATTATAATCAGCTTGATTAAAACAGACAGGAAAAGCTTGGGGGCAGAAAATTAGCATCTGTAGTGAGATAAGAATCCTGGGTCCTGGTTCAGTCAGGGTGGAGCATGGGTGTTCTGGGGTGGACGGGTGCATGGCAGGGGTGCAGGGCACACGTGTGCCCTGCGCGCAGTTCCCCCTTTCTCCAGCCCTACTCAGACAGGGCATCTGGGTGCAGCTCCTGGGGAGGAGTGCCATGCAAGGGAAGAGGAGGGAGGGAGGGAGGGGTGGTACGCAAGGGAGGGGAGGGAGGGGCCCGGCATCTGGACATGGCCCTAGCAGAGGGAGGAAGGGGAAGGGAGGGGTGCCATGCAGGGGAAGAGGAGGGAGGGAGGGGTGGCATGCAAGGGAGGGGAGGGAGGGCCCTCTTCTGGTTGGGTAGGTGTTTGGGGTCATGGTCCCTGGTCAGTATGAAGTGGCATCTTCCAAACTGTTTTAAGAGTTCAATGAGAATTTGGATTTTGCAACATATGAAACTGCTGTATGTCATGTCAGAGCATTAGAAGATCTTGCAAGGCAAAAACACTTTTAAAAAATACAAAGGTAATTCAGAGCAATCCTGCTTCACATAAACAATCTTGCCGCGTTCCTTACACCATCCACGCCAAATAGGACAGGTTTTTGTTTTTTACTCTGAGTTTTATCCTGAGTTGTATTGGGAGGAAGCAGGAATAGCTTATAAAAACAAAACTGCTAAGAATAAAGGTGGGGGGGGGGATCCTAGTTTGCATTTGCACTTAAGAAGAAAAAGAAAAGGAATATAATTGCTTTGGAGAGGGTTTAGATAAATTAATACTGGTTGTAAGAGAAGATTAAAGTGGAGCTGCAGGCTCGTTTGCAAAGAAAAGACTTCACAGTGATATAGCAGAAGTTTCTCTGCTGAAAAATAAAAGGAAGAAAACTTTCCTGGAACAAGAGGGAAAACGAGCTGCAGAACTACTACCAAGAAGCATCCGTTCACGCTCAGGGAAACTGCGGCATGAAGATGAATGTGGTTGCAAAAAATCACATGTTGGAAAAAAGCCTTTTTGGGGGAGGGTGAATTGTGGAACTCAATGTCAAGCACAATGACAAATGAAAAGTAACGTTGTGCAAAGCAAATGTAACCCCTGTGTAAGAATGGGGTGACCCAGAAAGGGGTGGAGTCTGAAAAGAAGCAGAATGCTGCAGAACTCCTGAGGTTGGAAGGAGCAAGGCTACCAGGCTGGGACCTTGATGGATTTTATTAAGCCCTTAACACCTTGTGCAATGTTGTTGGGAACTAGTGGGGAGGGAGTTTATTTATTTATTTATTTTGCTATATTGTAAATTTTAGAATTTATTGTTTCAGGGTTTTTGTGTATGTAAATGGTGAGAGTTTTCTGGGAACCTTCATCATCTTGAATCCCGTTCACCAAGCCTCTGAAGTCTTCAAAACCAACCACCAGCAAAGAAGAATTGGACTTGGCAATATCGGTAGACTGTAAATATAAAGACTTGAAAATGCACACTTAACAGGACTGTAAAGTGTAAATGTTAAATGTTTTTAAGTGTTATTTGTTAAGAGAAGTAAACTGGTTTTGTTTAAATTTAGTTCTTTGCAACTCCTTCCAAGTACTGCCCCACAGAACCCACAGAAAGAGGTTACACAAACAAAGCAACCTCTATCCCGGTGGCCAGCCACGTGCCTCAGCCACGCCACTTCTAGAGAGGCTTCCCAGCAGCATGGGGAAGCTTGCAGGGAGAAAAAGTTTCCCTGCTGTCGAGGAGCCTCTATGGGGCTCTGTAGACTTACGTCTTCTTTTTGGCGGCTGAAGTCTAAACTAACCACTGGCGGCAAAAGGCGGCAAGCAGCTGGGAGGGAGCTGACTAAAGTCGGCTCCTCCCCCAGTCATGTCCCCAGACCTGCGCAGCAGAGGTGCAGGGATGCTGCTGCCGCATCCTGCACTGCACCCCACTGCTGGGGAGGCAGCCTCTTGCCAAAGATTTCACCGCTTCGGGTGCTGTGTGGTTTCTGGGCTGCATGGCCGTGTTCTAGCAGCATTCTCTCCTGACGTTTCGCCTGCATCTGTGGCTGGCATCTTCAGAGGATCTGATAGTGGCTGGCATCTTCAGAGGATCTGACAGCCCGGAACCACACAGCACCCAAGTAATTCCGGCCGTGAAAGCCTTCGACAATACATTTCACCACTTCACTGGGGTAAATGCCCTGAGGAGGGCAAATCTGCTGGAGCAGCCACTCCCACGAACAGATTTGCCCTCTCCCCAGGTTTTCTAATCCCTATTCCTGTGTTAATTCAGTTGCAGCCATGAAAGCAGGGGCCCCTTCCGCACATGCAGAGTAATTCACTTTCAGTCCACTTTCACAATTGTTTGCAAGTGGATTTTGCTGTTCCGCGCAGCTGCAAAGTGCAGTGAATGTGGACTGAAAGTGCAATATTCTGCATGTGCCGAAAGGGCCAGGGATTTAAATCAGGCACTTGAAACCAAGAACTTCTGGATTCATCTTCCAGGAAACGTTAAACACGCACTCATCTCTCCTAAAGCTGTTGTTTGTATCTTCTCCATTTCTTGTTATATTGAGTTTCCACTTTATTTTGAGAATGGAATCATATCCAAGGATTCCTGACTTCTACATTGTAGAGTCCTTCTCCCATAGAAAATCCGTTCCCTGGACAGAGAGAGCTATTAAAAGAAAAGTTCTCACCAAGCAGAAATGAGTTGTTGAATTGAACAGATTCTTCTCATTGCTCAACTTCTTTAAGCTCATGGAACAGTGATATTCTATATATACTTGTATACACATATATGACTGAGTGACTTCATGTGTGTGCATGAAGTCACACAGGACCATTGAAGTAACACAATGGACCATGTAACTCCTTACATGGAGTTGGATCCTACCAGATTTTGCACAGCAATAGTGGGAAGGGGGGCCTCTTTGACCGCTGCAAAGGCTCTGATGGAAATTGTGAGACAAGCAGTGAGGCAGAAAATCAGGCGAGAAGAAGCAGAATCCTCACAGGTCACAATCCAAAGGATCCGCCCACCCCCATCGCCCAAGATATTTTCTGTGTCTTTTGTCAAATGGGGAAAAACAGCTTGACTTTCAAGGACGGTTTTGAGAGGGAAATTGGCTTAAACACTTCCCTGCTTACTCTTCCTGATCCTAACCTACAGAATAAGTTCTTCAAAATTAAAAACTTTAAGGGAAATTGAGTAGCACATCAGATGGACTTTTTGCATTCCAATTCATAATAAAGGTTGTTTTGGACTCTTTCTGGCGCTGATGAGAGTCCAAAGGGCTGACGAACATCAGGAAGCTGGATCGTAAGTTCTGTTTATGAAGTGTCCTCCCTTTTCATCAGTAAAGTGCTACCCAATGGGAACTTGTAGCATTTTAAGGTGATTTTGGTTTGTTACAAATAATCTGCCTTTCAAAATAGTTTTTTTTCCCCTCCGTTCCATCTTCCTCTGATTCAAACTTAAAAAAAAAATCGGTGCAAAATACGTCCAGTTAAAAAGTGAAATGAATCCATGACAGACACTAAATGGCCGCTTCTGGAATTGATGCCTGAAAATAAGGTGCCTGATGACTGGATGGGGAAAGAGTTTCTGCCGCAACATCGACGGATTATGAATGAGGCGCTGAGCATCATGGAGAGAACCTGATTACTAAAATCAAGGAACTGGCATACAGTGCAAGCGAACGAGCTGAGTGTGGCGGGGATCTCTGATTGGGCAGTGCAATTGATGAGGTGAGGCAGGCAAAGATTCATCAGTCGAAAAATAAAAGGGTGGAATTAGAGCAGCAGAGTCCGGGAAGGGAGAAGCGTGCCTTTGGCGGTGTCATGCGGTCTGTGGCGTCGCCTGGCTCCCCCACCCGGTGTCATCAAGGCAGCAGATGGCAAAGAGCTAATGAACCCGGGACACAGTGCTAACTGCTTCAAAGGACACCTTGCAAATGATGCAGGGCAGCGAAAGAGAGACGAGAACGGCCTTCCATGCTGCTGTTGCAAGAGCAGGGCCGATTGCAGAGAGGGCCGGTTCTGGATAGGGTCTGGCTCAGGCTTCAACAGGGCAAGCAGCAGCAAAAAAATAAAAATGGGGCAAAGCATCACATCACATCCCCACTCCCGTTCTCATATTTTTGTGGAAAATGAGAGATCCCCCCCCCCCGGTGATATACCCACTATCATTCAGCCCAAAGTGCACACCTCCCTAGCTATGCACTCCGAGCAACCAGTAAATATACAGAAAAGAAAATGAAAATATTTTTGGATTCCACTCCTGATCAGCTCAGGTGAAACGGCTCCTGGTCAATACCATGAGCAGAAAATGTGCTTGGGGAAACGTTTCAGTGAGGGCGGGCTGCAACAGTTGGCAGATCAGCAGAGTTGAAAACTGCCATGACGTCAGGTAGGGAGATCGGGGCGGGGTGGTGGTGGGAAAAATAAACTGGTTCTGCTCCTGTGGTGTTTGCACAGTGACAGTTTCAATGCAGAATTTTTGAAAAGAATTGCCAAATTCGTGATTTTTGAAAATCCCAGGATGAGGGAAATATCGTGAGACAAACCCACTTTAGGACCAGGAACCGTGCAAACTTCTTGGCCAAATTGGGCTATTTCCCTTACTCAACCCGGGAGATTTGGACCATGCAGAAACGGCCCCCACCTGTGGCCCTTTCAGCGCAAATCACATACAATGTTTTAAGGCAGAAAATACGTTTCCTCCGTGGAGTTCTGCATGATTTCTAGGTCAACATGTTTTATTTCCTGCCTCAAAATGTTTTATTTGGATGTTGTGCCCAAGCAATCTTTTTCTGAAAATGGTTTTTGGAAGCATCTCTTTTGTAGAACCATTTTCTCTTGTTGTGCGGATTTCTTTAAAGCATTTCTCCTGCCACTGTGCAGTCCCCAGACTTCCTCATCAGTGCCATTTTGTGAGAACACGCCATCATTCTCACTCTGTATTTCTGTCATTTTAAAAAGATTTCGTAGACATAGGCCGTTTCTGCACAGCCAGCTGAGCAAGGGTGCATTGGCATAGTTTATGTCAATGCACCCCCCGGAACCATTCGCATGGACGGTCCCGCTGGCTGCGCAGCCAGCGGCACAACCTTTGCATAGGCTGTGCCACTGTTAAATGGCTCTTACCTTCTGCCGCCTTCTGTTACGTGGTAGAGGCCAGGGGACATGCCCCCATGGCCAGAGTGATGGCTCTGGGGTCGGAGACCAGGAGATGTGTCCCCTGACCTCCACAAAGTGACAGAAGGCAGCAAATGGTAAGAGCCATTTAGGAGGGCCACGGGGAAAATGCCAGCTTCCACCTGGTGCTGTTCGCTTGACACCGAATGGAAGCTAGCGTTTTCTAAAAACCTTGCTCTCCAAGCAAGGTTCAAAAACACTGCTTTGCGGGGGGGGGGGGAGAGCACTGCTGCATCAATTTGGCAGTGGAACCTGTGCAAAGGCTCCCCCCCCCCAAACGGTATTTTACTGGGTCAAAATCGTTGATTTCAGTCCGTGCAGAAACAGCCATAGACAAGACCACTGGAGAATCACAGTCTCAAAGCATGAAATCTAGAGATTTTTTTAAAAAATGGAACAATCATAAAATAACAGCCAGGAAGCATTTTCAAGGGGAGTGAGAGCAAACAAATGGGTTTTTGAAAATGTTTTGAAAACTTTTCAGGGACTTGTGCGGAAAGGGCCAGGGTTACCATTCTTGATCTCATGCTCTCACTCATGACAATGTAGCTTCAAATGTTCATGAGTATCTTTATCAGGGGAACATCTAAAACAGGCCTTGCTTATATGAGAGGAACCCAAGGTTAATCGTGCCTTGTTCTATGGCAGTTTAAGAATTGATTGGATTCCCAGGAAATGGAACTATTAATGAACCAATTCACTCATTGCCTTTTTTTTAAGAACCTGGAACGAATTATGGTATCTTGACGGCCACCCAGCTCCCTCAGATATAGCTCCAATCATGGAGAAGGAGTTTGAAATCAGAGCCCTTCACCCATTTAACACTCTGAAGATTTATGGGGATTTATCTGTTGACGTAAAAAAAATACAGTTTGCACATCCCTACCTACATAAAGGCAAGATTAATTATACCTATTTCAGCTCAGACAAGTGGTATGGGTATAATTACTATTTTATATTCTAAAACTTCTGCAGAGAGTCACTCTTGGTAATATGTTCCACTCTCCTGGTATTGTTACAATAAAGAGCACCCCTCCCCCACCCAAACTCTCATTCAGCCTAAAGTTTTTTTTCCCGCAGATGAAGCCCATCAAACTATTTCCCAATATCAGCCTTTTACACGTTTAAAAACATCATTTTTGTCCACCCTTCATATTAACATTTCCTCCTTGATTTGTTTGCTTTTGAAATCCGCTCTAATCTTTGTTGATCTCACTTGGGCCATCTATTTTATCTGCCTTCAATTTATTTACTTCGACCTAATATTTATACCCAGGAAATATTAAAAACTTGACCAGTTGAACGAGAAAAAAAAAGAGATCTTTAAAATGATAGGCAGCAAATTCAAAGAGTAAAATCCTCTTGACAGGGACTGGTCTTTGGTGGTGGAAAATGCAGTCGAGTCGCAGGTGACTCAGGGTGACCCCGCAGGGTTTTCAAGGCAAAGAGATAAACAGAGGTGGCTGGCCATTGGCATAACTCTGCTTAGCAAGCTTGGACTTTCTTAGTGATCTCCCATCCATCTACTAACCAGGTCTGACCCTGCTTAGCAGTCAAAACATGCCAAGATTGAGCTAGCCTGTGTCATCCAAGCCAAGTTGCTGTTCTATCCTCTCTTCTAATACTTGCAGTACCCTGTAAATTCTGTTTCCAGTAGAGGTGTGCAAAAGAAAAAAAACCAGTAAAATTCACATTCAGATCTAATGGACTTTATTTTTTTCAGGAATCCAGGATACTTCCAATTTAGAAAATCCAGGATTCCTGAAAAAAAAATTGGGACCATTAGACCCAAATCCAAATTTTACCCTCCACGTCTACCACCCCATTGTCATCTCCCCTCACTTCCATGAACTCCAGCAGCAGAAGTGGCTGCCTCGGTGTTCCATGTAGAACACAGGTGTCAAACTCGCGCCCCTCCAGATGTTATGGACTACAGTTACCATCATCCCCTGCCAGCATCATGCTGGCAGAGGATGATGGGAACTGTAGTCCATAACATCTGGAGGGCCACGAGTTTGACACCTATGATGTAGAACCTAGTGGCCACAGCAGCGGGGTTCTGTGTTGCCCTAATGCTCCTCAAGCGACACTAAGTGACCGTGTGCTCTACAGCTAATTTCCCCAGCCACAGAAGGTTGTTGTGTCCCACCATTTTGGGTAACACATGGTCTCCAAATTCCATGTGGAGCTCTGCCCCTGTCACAGGCCCCAAGTCCCACATGGAACGTGGAGGTCACAGAGTGGAGGTCTGTGCCCACTGCCTGCGGTCTCCAAGTCCTGTGTAGAACCCAGAGGCTGCACCAGTGAATCTTCACAATAATGCAAACCTGGATTGGCTGGGTCATTTGGGCTCACAGCTCTGTGCCTGTGGTCCCAAGCGAACCCCAGAGACTGCGGCCACGGAGCTCTGTGCCTGCTGTGATCTCTAAGTCCCACGTGGACCCAGAAGCCACGACAGTGGAGCGAATTAGCATGTCAGTGAGGGGAGAAGAGGGGAGGGAAGAGGAAATTGATGATGGGACCAAAGCGGACCGGATCATGCCAAAGAATTCAGCGTGATTTGGGTCTGCTTTTCAGCTCCCTTTAAATTGCTACCTTTCCCAAGTTAAAAATAAACCTCAAAAATATGGATAAGCTCAGAGGTGGGATTCAGCCGGTTCTCACAGGTTCCCGAGAGTAGGTTACTAATTATTTGTGTGTGCCGAGAGGGGGTTACTAATTGGTGATTTTGCCACGTGATTTTTGCCTTAGTTACGCCCCTCCTCTCAGCAGTAGCGCGCAGAACTTGAAGCAGCCTAGCAGGAGGTGCACCGGCGTGCATGGCAGCCTGCGTGCATTCGTTTCTTGCCCAAGGACCGGCGCAGCGGCTGCATCCTCACCACAGCCCCGCCCAGGAATGCCCCACCCCCAGAATGCCTGGTCACGCCCCCATCATGCCCAGCCCAGCCCCATTGGTGCTATGCCACAGTTTGAATCCCACCACCATGGGAACCTGTTACTAAAATTTTTGGATCCCACCACTGGGATTAGATTTTGGTTCGACTTTGCCGAATGCACCCCTCCCCCCTAGTTTCCAGTTGTGTTTTCTGAGTCCCAGGCAGCAGAATGTCATGGCTAAACCAGCTTTGCCTTCAAATTTCATCTGGGTCTATTCATCCTCCTTTGAAGCTTTTTCACCTATTTGATGAAATTAAAATGGTTGAAGAGATGGCTTGTGATTTTAGATGCCCACATTTACTTGAATACATACATTTCCATCTTGAACTTTCAACATCACAAGCTCAGTGGCGTTCCTGCCTAGGGACAGGGGGTACCCTATGTCCCCGGGCGCCCCTCATTTGGTCACGTGGGGCCAAATAGCTATGTCAGGGTCGCCTTTGGGTTTTTTTTATTTTAAGTGTTTTTCACGTTCTGGCCTGCAGGGGGCGCATTTCTAAGGCTAGCAACACCAAAATTTCAGGGTACCATCCAGAGACTGTCCTGATGTTACCACCCAAATGTGGTGATGTTTGGTTTAGGGGGCAGCAAAGTTAGGGACCCCCAAAGGGGGTGACCCTAACCCCATTGTTTTCAATGAGGCCCAACCCTGAGATAGAGGGGCTACTCATTTGAGGGGACCATAACTTTGGTCCCCCCACAGACATAACTTCACCAAGTCTTCAGGTGGCACCATAAGAATAGTTAACATATGATACCCACAAATTTTGGATTCTCCTAGCTTTAAAAAAATACACCCTCTTCAGGAGCACCCACAAAATGGCTACTTAAGATTCTTTGTTTTGCAGTGACTTTGCTCCATTGTAGCAATATTGGGGAATTTCTGGAGTGTGTAGGCAGGCTGCACATGTTTTAAAGATAGAGGCACCAGACTTTCCCAGGGTGGCTCAAGGAGGTGGGCCTACTCCTGGTAATAGCTTGTCAGGTTTGGAGACCCAGCACAGCTGGGGTTCAAATTTTATGGGCCCCATTTAAAGGCTTGGCCTGTTCCCCCCCACTCCTGCACATGAGAAAGCCACCTGTGGGCACAGGTTCTCTCAGAACTCTCTCTCAACTCCCCCCCCCCCACTCCAGAAGCAAAGCTCACCAAGCTTGGATTTTGCCACCAAAAGATCCCTCCTGGAGCCACCCAGCGAAGGGGTCACAGACCTCTGTCTTCAAATGTGCAGCCTGCCTCAGGAAATTCACCTCATTGTAGCTATAATGCTTAGCAAAGTCACTGCAAGGCAAAGAATCTTAGGCAAAATTTCTTGGGGTTTTGGAAGAGTTATTTTAAAAACTAAGAGTGACACCAAGAATTTCAGGGGTATCATCTGTTGCTATTCTTATGATGCTACCTCCAAATTTGGTGTAGGATTATGATATTCAGAGGGCAAAGTTATGGTCCCTCAGAATGGGTAGCCCCCATCTCAGGTTAGCTCCCATTGAAAACAATGGGGATGGGGCATTCATTTAGTCCCATGCTTTGCTGCCAGTTCTAGAACCAAGCATCACCAATCTCAGGGTGGGTATCATCCAGAAAGCAGTCTCTGGATGATGCCCTGAAATCATGGTGCCGCTTAGTTTGGCAAAGTGAGCCTGCAGGCCGGATTTAAACACTCAAGAATGCCCCCCCCAACTCCAAATATCTTGCATGTTGGGCGGGACATAATGGGACAATTTTTTGTCCGAAAGTGCCTAACATTTGCCCAGATTCCAGCTGGATCTGCTATTGGCTTCATCTGAATCTCCAAACCTCAAAAGTGATGCTGTTCTCAGGGTGGGGAGAATCCACCCCAAACAGCATCACTTTCAATGTTGTTCAACTAGGGACCCCTGATTCTCCCTTTAAGGTAGGTTTAAAAGAAGAATCTGAGCTCCCTAAGTTTAAACACCATTGAAAGTGATGCTGTTTGGGGGGTGAATTCCACTGGAGTGTTTTGTGAGAGATGATGCTGACATTTTGTTTGGTGCAAATGTTTTTTGCTGGGGGGTGATTTGTGAGAGATTTACATGCTTATACTTGCAGCTGGGTTGTTTCTCAGGCTAACAACCTACCTCATAGGGTTATTTGTGATTGGGAAGTAGGAAAACAGTTGGTAGGGAGAGAGCCATGTATGTTTTGATGGGAGTGGGAGGTGTTTTGTGAGCTGGTACAAAAAATCATTGTTTGGTCATGGTGGGGGAGGGTGGCAGCCCATATGCCAGGTGGGGAGGTGGGCGCCAAACTCAGGTTTTGTCCCCGGGCACCAGTTTGCCTAGGTACGCCCCTGCACAAGCTCCATAACCGTTGGGTCAGTTCACCATAATGCAGGATTTAATGAAATTACAAGGGATGGATAGACGAGCTCTCCCTAGAAGCTAAACTGAGGCTATCATACTTTGGAAGCATTATGAGAAGACAAGAGTCACTTTATAATCTAGACAATAATGCTAGAACAAATTGAAGGCAGCAGGAAAAGGGGAAGACCCAACCCGAGAGAGATTGACTCCAGGAACCCACAGCCCTCAATGTATTGTTGAAGGCTTTCACGGCCAGATTCAACTGGTTCTGGTGGGTTTACCGGGCTGTATGGCCGTGGTCTGGTGGATCTTGTTCCTAATGTTTCACTTGCATCTGTGGCTGGCATTTTCAGAGGTGTAACACAGAGGGAAGTCTTTTACAGTGTGTGACAGTGTGTAACAGACTTCCCTCTGTGATACACCTCTGAAGCTCTCAACCTGAGATCCAAACAAACAATTGGGAACAAGATCCTGAACTGCAACCACACAACCTGGAAAAACTCCCTGGAACTAACTCCCTCAGTTTGCAGGACCTGAGCAAGGCTGTTAAGGAAGAAGAGTTTGGATTTATACCCCACCTTTCTTTCCTGTACGGAAACTCCAGGTGGCTTACAAACTCCTTTCCCTCCCTCTCCCCACAACAGACCCCTGGTGAGGTAGGTGAGGCTGAGTTCCGAAGAACTGTGACTAGCCCAAGGTCACCCAGCAGGAGTGCAGCAGTGTGGAAATACATCTGGAGTGGGGAATCAAACCCAGTTCTCCAGATTAGAATCTACCTGCTCTTAACCACTATGCCATACTGGTTCTCAATGAGAGGATGGTTTGGTGGACAACCTTTCATAGGGTCACCATAAGTCAGAAATGACCTAATGGCACTTAGCACCCAGACAGGTGCGAAACAGATGCTGTACATAATAAAAGCAATGCAAAAGCATTAAAATACCAAGTGACACGATGATGATCCATTTTTCATGGATCCTCTGATGAGCTTAGGGCAATATAAACCCCCGAATCATAGAAGACTGTATAAAACTCTGTTTTTAAAAGTACTTTGCTATGAGAGGATTCTTTTTTTTATTTTTTTAAAAACCCTTTCACCTTTTCTTTTCAGTTCACAAACCAAGACCGAACAGACGATTTATCAAAAGAAAAGTATATTAATGGCAAATTGGGCTGGTTTTGCTTAATGTGCAGAATTTCCCCCAACAGTTCTGAAACATACAGCCCTCTGAAGACCTTCCTCTTTTTATTCTCTTGACCTTTCCGATCACTTTCACCCTTCCGGATAATTTATAGAGCTCTGAGTTACCCGTTACGTTTTACCGGCCTTTCGGCATTTCCATCCCACAGAAGCTACCCCCTCCCCCACCCAAAAAAGATTTAAGGCTGGGCAGGTGAGCCGAGAAGACATATCCTTCCCCCTTGAGCTGCTATTGTTTCTGCTGTAGCTAATCACTTGGATTTCTGGCTTTGGGATTTGACTCGCCTCCTTGTCAAGTCAGCATTCTTCCTGTAGTGCTAATATTGTGGAGACATTTCACTTGGGTGACAGGCAAGGTATCCTTTGTTTGCACCAATGGAAAGTTCTAGACCAGTGTGTTCTAAGCTCCCAGGGAGAGAGGGAGGGTCAGGGATCATCCTCACTAAGACTGTAACAGTAAGTACCATGCACTCGACATTCAACATAATGCATATATCCTTATCGCAATGTCCTCCTCATGCCTATGTGCCGTCAAGTTGCGACAGACTTACAGTGACCCCAGCAAGAGACTTTCAAAGCAAGTGAGAAGCAAAGGTAGCATGCTGTTGTCTTCCTTTACAGAGTGTTCCTCAGTGGTCTCCAATGTTCTCTGTAAGCCAAATGTTACCATGTTGGTGTTGTGTAGATTGAGCGGCTGTCCAGCAGGGGGAGCGCTCCCAGGTGGCTTAGTTCCGCTAAGTGGTAGGGAACTTCTGTGCAGTGGTGGGGAGCGATTAGAGGAACTATTGGTGACATATTGACGATGTCATGTAAATCCCAAAATAATAACTGTTAGCACCTAGTTTTGCGTGAGTGTGTACCATGCTGTCAAGTCGCAGCTGTCTTACAGCAATCCTGTAGGGTTCTCAAGTGAGAAATGAACAGAAGTGGTTTGCCATTTCTGCCCCTGTGTCGTGACCCTGTAATTCCTTGGCAGTCTCCCATCCAAACATTAACCAGGGACAACCCTGCTTAACTTCTGAGATCTGCCATCATCACGCCAGCCTTTGCCATCTAGGTCAAGGCAGCACAAAGTTACCTATTTCATATTGACAACTTGAGAGCCATTGACTATGAATCATATAACCATATGCATAAAAGCTACATGAAATGGTGTTTTTTTTCAGGAATTAACCAAAAAAGCCTCACAGAATGGCAGACAGCTGGTTGTCAACTCATTGGTCATTATGCGGACTAAAAGAATGAATCCAGCAATTCTCTTCTTCTGGTTCTTAAAATCCTTCCACCAATGAGTTTAGCCATATTGATTGATTGATTGATTGATTAGCTTATTTACTGACTTTATTTAAAATCCACCTTTCTTACTGAGAGTCAGATCTTACAATGATGAAATATAATAAATTAGAATTATGATTTGTGAATCATTTTTTTAAAAAAAGAAAAATAAGTTTGGTTCGACTCTCCATTTGTAACCAGTAATAATGGACCTTTGTAATCTTAAAATCCCCTTTTTTATTTCCTCTGGGTGCCTTTGATAAGCACAGCTGAAGGTCGGACAATTTTATATGGTGGTTCTCAATGTAAAAGTCAATTTGAGCACACCAGATGGGAAAATGGAAAGATGAGCAAAAACAGCTACAGAGAGAGAATTAAAATCTGAAGATTTTTCTCTTCCTGTTCCCTTCCTACTAGAAGAGGGGGGGGGAGAGAAAACAGCCTTCCATCCTCCCCCCTTTATAGAAATACTTTTTTTTTGCCAAAGTCTATCTCAGTACAAAAGCCAAGAGAGTCAAATATGTTGTCTTGTCTTATCACTTCTGAACAGACTCTGGAGTTTGAAAGGAGTTCAGGAATTTGCTTAACTTGCCATTCGGTAATATAATGAGGGAATCAGGGTGTCTTGCTTTCAGAATTGCTGGTGGCTTCAGAGCCATTCAAGAGGCTGCAAGGATAAGCAGAAATGAGATTGCAAGGACTTGCTCATTGCCCGGGTATCGGAGATGATTTCCTGATTAAAGCATACACATCCGCACACGTTAACGGAGTATTGCTGAGTAGTCCTGCATGCTGGAAACATCACTCCTAAACATCAGCACATGTTTAAATAGGCATCTAAATAAGAAATGAAGTTCCTACTTGACTGATAATAATTTTGGCTATCAATTTATTTCCTCTTTAGTTTCCCAAGCTACTAGGGCCCAGATAACTTCCCCCCACCCCAGCCAGGCCATTTGCTAGAACACTGTGAGTGAATGTCGGCAATATCCATGTCACTGACTCAGCTTGCTAGAAAAATAAGTGTTTATATCTTGCCCCAGAAAACTGGTTTCCAATGCAGCTGGTAACTTGCCACAACCATTAAAACCTCTAGAAATATAGTTCCAGTATAAAATTTAGGGGAGGAGCCCGCTTCAGTGGTAGAGCATCTGCTTGGTCAAGTTCAATCTTCAACAACTCCAGTTAAAAAGTTGAGGTAGTAGGAGAGGTTAATGACCCCCACTTGAGTACCCAGAGAGACAGTGGCAGAAAAGCATAACACAATAGAAGAATAGAAGAGTAGAAAGACAGAGAGATATACTAAGTAGCAAGTAACATACTAGGTTAGATCCAATCAACTTTTTAGGTCAATCTCACGATTCCTCTAATTATTATAGCCCCTGTCACACATGGCTTTTGTCCTTGATGGGTCTGTGACCCCTAGCTTGGACTTTTTTTTGGCAATCATTGGGAACTCCCCCCCCCCATCCCCTTTTCTCTAGTGGAAAAGCTATTTGGATCCAACCCATTCTACAAAACCAGCCAAACTTGGGTTAAAAAACCCCCAAATAAAATCCGTAATCAACCTCCCCTGCCCCCAGGCTGTTGTGATACATCAGGCACTTCCAAACAATGATTCACCAGATCACCCTTAAAGTGACCTAAACTCAACCAAAACTCCATATGAAAGCAAATCACATAATTAGATCCTACTGTATCAGACCACAGGTCTATCTAGTTCAACATTCTGTTTCACTCAGTGAACAAGCAGTTTGCCTGGAAGGCCAAACCAACAGAGCATGGAAGGGAAGGCCTGCCCTTGCTGCTGCTTCCCAGATTGCTGCCTCGAATATGTATGCTTCCTTTAGTCACCATGGCTAGTAGCCCATGATGGACCTCTCTTCCATGAATCTGTTTAACCCCTTTTAAAGGTATCTATGTTTGTGGCCATTGCTATCTATAAAACACATAAGTCCATTTGAAACTACTCAACCACACTACACATAGAGTAACTTTGACACCACTAAAGGGAACTGGTGTGCTGACCTGATAAAGAGTTTATAAATTGGCAGTCCTTGTGGCCAAAAAAATTAGAATCAAAAGGTAGGTAAAAACAAAAGAGCCATCTGGAGTCATGACTGTAAGATATGACCTACAAAAGGAAGAGACCAGAGGCTAGCCCCAGATGGACCTGGGGAGAGGAAACTGGGCTACGTTAATTCAAAACTGTGGTATAACTAAAATTTATGAGAGCCTATTTATAACTAGGTTGGTTGTTCAAAGATGAAAGCATTGTCAAAGACCCTTGAAAAGAACATGAAAAACAAAGCCCAGTTTATGAATGTGTTTCTGGTACATCCAACTGAAGTTCACTGGTGACCTTAGAACCATAGTTCTGGACTGCTTCCCACTTCGTTGGACGAATGTCAGCATTGTGGCATTCAGATTTCAAAAAATCGAACAGGAAATAAGAGTCAACCTATGCTCCAAACTGGACCATAGCCTTAATCCAAACGAGAGCTGCATAGAAGCAAAGTTTAGAACACGAAGAATCAATTCTTGAAGCTCGTTTGGCCACACAAGTGGTGTTGTGTGGGCTCAGGGTTGAGAAGTTTTGGTTGAAGGTGTGGAGCCTGGGGAGGGCAGGGTTAATTCAATCTTTCTTTCTTTCTTTCTTTCTTTCTTTCTTTCTTTCTTTCTTTCTTTCTTTCTTTCTTTCTTTCTTTCTTTCTTTCTTTCTTTCTTTCTTTCTTTCTTTCTACCCCACCAATCTCCTGAAGGACTCAGGGCAGCTTACAATAAAACCAAATAATACAATATAATACAATAAATAATATAAAAATAGAGAGGAGGGAAACTCAGCGGGGTATAATGCCATTTCCTTCAGGGGTACCAATATCTTTAGTCTAGAGAGGAGATCCCCAGGAACCACCTGGAGATTGGCAACCCCCAGAAGAGCTCCAACTGCGCAAATGAATCATTCGTAATGATAATGCATGGAGCTGGTTATACAGAAAAGCATCCTGATGAAGAGTTCCAGTCTGGAGTTAATGGCCCAGTGCTTTCCCAATCATTTCCCCTGTCTTGTTTTGAAAGAAAACGGACCTGAGCCTGCAACCATCCTCCCGCCCACACTTGCACACCCTGAAGAAAACCGGTGCACATTCCTTTATTATCAGCATGGTGGCACCGAAGCATCAGATCTTCACCACCGGATGCCAGATGTGGGCCATCCCACCCCCAACTCAGCATACCTTCTAGGCACCGAATGGCATCCAGACAGTGGCAAGAATCTGTCCTGTAATGAATGTACCTTTGCTGGTGAGCAGGTTTTGTTCTTTCAGTCTAAAGTTGTTCAAGGGCAGACTTCTCTGTTTCTAAATTAATTTAATCCAAGCCATTAACTAAGAAGCCTCGAGAAGTTTATAGCCCTTTCAAATACAAATAGCAGCGCGTTCTGCGTCTTTAATTAGTGACAGTCCAGATCTGACAGTGGAACCCAAGCGATAGGCTCTATCCTCCGTGACCAATCCCCAGAGCCTGACCCATCTGTCAGAGAGGCCTTTCTCCCTTTCCAAGGAAACCCGCGGTCACTTTGCTCTGCTCTTCCCTTTTCCCCTTCCCATAAGCACTTTAAAGAAGCTTTGCAATATATATATCAGTGTGTGTGAAATGCAAAGTACATTTAAATGAAAGAGACTGTCTGTTTCTGTCACTAGCCAGGCTCCTTGGCATGCAGTAACTATGATAAGCAACATCCCTTTTTAAAAAATAAGAGTCTTCTAGCGTAACCAATATAAAGGAAATGCTCCACACTTTTTAGGGCCGTATTCATGCCCCAAGGTTAATGGTAATGCCAAATGCCTCATTTAGGAGTGTAAAGGGTTATTTAATAACTAGAATGTTTTGACAAATTGTTGCCAATTTGAAGACCCAGAAAGGCAAACTATTTGGCTATAGCAATTGGATCATTGCTATTATTATTATTTTTGCCGCCAAGTCACAGCTAACTTATGGTGACCCTGTAAAGTTCAAATGCAACCAGTATATGTAATAATATATTCACCTGCATATAGGGCAACACTAGTTAGGTTCTTGTCTGTGTTTCACTTTGCACTTTTGCAGAATAAATTTCTTGCACCTTTTGTTCCTTTTGAGTAGTCTGGTATAGTGTGTTGTAGGCATTTGTTGTTGTTGTTTCCCATTGTTTTGTTCTGGTGTGACCCTGTAAGGCAACGTAGGTGGTTTGCCATTCCAAGTTCAGAGACGGTTTGCCATTTCCTGGCTCTGCTTGTGACACGATGTTCATTGGTGGTCTCCCATCCAAATACCGACCAAATAGTCTTAGGTTAACCTGGGCTTTCCAGGTGAGGGCATAACAAATATTCAACCTCGTTATTGGATTAAGACAGGCCTGCTCAATTTGGGAATACTGGTGTTTTCGTTTTTGCAAATGCAGGTTCATAATGTCCTCCTTTTCCCTTGGTTTGAGTACCACATAGTCACACTGATGACTTCCTTGAACACGTGGCATCTAGCCACATGGTAGAAGTTACAGGAATTCCCAGCTTTCCTTGGAGTTTTATATCTGCTTCAGGGAGCCAATGGGCTGAGTGGTTGGGGGAAACCCCTGTAGAATTCAGTTTCTTACAGACATTAAAATTAAGTTGCCCTGCAGTCTCAGACAGTGGCGTAACTAGGCAAACTGGAGCCCTGGGCAAAACCTGAGTTTGATGCCCCCCCAGGCGCGTGCCCAATGCAAAGTGCACTCCCCCTTGTAGCTACGCCCAGTAGCGTATCTAGGCAAACTGGAGTTTGGCACCCCCCATGGGCAGCCACCCTCCCCCACTGTGACCAAGCAATGATTTTTTACACCAGGTTGTTTCAAAGTAACGATCACATTATAGAACATGCCCCAACTCACAAATCTGAGCACAGCAATAAGCCATGCCACACAGCAGAAATAATTTTTGAAAACATTTTTAAAATGCTTTCAAAATGTTTTATTACAGCTATGAAAACATTTTATGGTGTTGTATCCAGGGCACTTTAGAATTGGGGGAAACAGCATCACTTTCCAGTGTTTCAAAGGAGAATCTGGGCTCTTTAGTTTAAGCAAGTGATGCTGGAATCCACCCCTAAACAGCATCATTTTTCAATGGTGTTTAGAATTAGGGAGCCCAGATTCTCCTTACACCCAAATCTATAGCCTTAAAGGGAGAATCTGGGGTTCCCAGTTTAAACAACATTGGGAGATGATGCTATCTTGACCCACAGGTTGATTATCCTGTAAAAGCAGCATCCCTTGCAATGTTTAAACTGGAGACCTCAGATTCTCCCTTTAAATCCCATGTCCAAAGCGGGGTGGATTTAAAAGGAAAATCTGGGGAAATTTGGGAGGTGCCTGCTAGCAGGGGGTGCAATTGTTAAACTAGCAGCACCAAGCTTCCAGAGTATCTTTAGGGGACTCCCCTAACATTGATACCACCCAGTTTTGGTGAAGTTTGGTTCAGGGGGTCTGGTTATGAAGCCTGAAGGGTTGTAGCCCCCATCTTCTGTTAGCTCGGCCATTGGAAGCAGTAAGGATGATGGGGCACCCCCTTTGGGAGTCCACTTAGCTTTGGACCCCCTAGACAAGCTCACACAAAACCCTGGCCCGATATCAGTAAAAAGAGTCTCCTGACCAATTACCTCCCAGGTTTGGTGAAGTTTGGTTCAGGGGGTCCCAAGCTATCGGCCCTCAAGGAGTGTAGCCTCACATGCTGTAGCTCCCATTGGAAACAATGGGGGATGGGGCACCCCCTTTGGGAGTCCATAACTTTGGACTCCCTGAACCAAACCTCACCAAACCTGGGTGATAGCATCAGGAGAGTCTCCCAAAACAGCCCTGAAATTTTGGTGCTGCTAGCCAAAAAACTGCACCCTCTTCAGGCCAAAAATGAAAAACACTGAAAATACAAAAAATCCCATAAACTGCCCCCCCCCCCCCCAGGGCTGCGCCCAGGGCAACTGCCCACTTTGCCCAATGGGAGGAACGCCTCTGGTCTCAGAGGCTCACTGGAGAGGGCAGCAAAGCTTCTAATTCCAGAGTTGCTGGTTTGAATCCCCAGAGCTCATGACAGCTGGCTGGGTGGATGATATAGTAGCTTAAGAGGCTGATTCCTGGGTTAGGAACACTTTCTCCCTTAGGTGAGTACACAAAAAGGACCATTGTGCAACTGCAATTTAAAGAAGATGGACTGGACCAAGTAGAATTGCATTTACCATTTCATTTTCAAATACATAGAATCATACTGAAAACTCACCAAACACTTGACCAATAGCCCTAAATATTCTTCACATTGATGATATTATCAATGTTTAAAATAAAAGCTACCTAGTTTGTTTCTTGGCTAACTACAGACTTGAACACAGGCCTCCCCAGTCCAAAGGTCTTAGTATTCACTACTCTGATTTTTTGTGAACAACGAGATCTGGAGCTTTTTCACTCAATTATTCCAGCAAATTGTGGGGGGGGTGGGGGGGGGGGGGGTTGGATTATTACATCAAAATCTGAATTATGATTTTTGTTTTGTCAAAGGCTTTCATGGTTGTTCCATGGTTGTGGGTTTTCTCGACTGTATGGCCTGTAAAAATGCCAGCCACAGATGCAAATGAAACATTAAGAGCTAAAACCACCAGACCATGGCCACGCAGCACAGAAAATCCACAACAACCAGTATGATTTTTTTTCCATTGATTCTTTTTATTAATGTCCCTATTTGAGGAAAATTTGTTGTGCTAAATGGTAAATGGGTCACATTTATAAATTTATAATTCCGGATTAAGATGATGGCATATGATGGAACTGTAATTTACGTAAGGGTGTATGGACAGAAAATATCCAGGGACAAAGAAAACTGAAACTTTTCAATAATTTCTACTATGATTATTTCTACTATGATTACTTTGGGGTTTTATAGGGTGTTTTGCGGAACTTTCCCAAATATTTGTCATTAATTGCTGCTTATCTTCCCCGTCTGAATTAACCTCATGATCTTTCCCCTGCTTTGAAATCAATGTGACTTTAAACACAAGTCCATTTATTAAGTCTTTTTATTAGGCCTTTCATTATGCTTGCTTGTAAAGATCTTAATAGAGATGTTAAGTAATGAAATTTTGCAAGTTCCTAAAATCTTCATAAATCTCCATAAATTGTCTCTTTATGAGAAACCTACTTTCATTGTGTTCAACTTTTTTATCCATACGCAACAAAAATGTTAATGTACTTTAATTACGCTAATATGATTTATCTCTTCACTCATTATACAAGTTAATTTTGTTCTAAAGGAGTCCTGTTTTCAAATTCTCTCCAGCAACGGAGAATTAAAGTAATTATAGTTTAGCACAGGAAATTAGTCATAAAGGTTTGTGATTTCTAACATAAATTGAAGTTTTCGCAGGGCAGATTATACCATATGCCTTACAGAGACAAGGATATAAAAGGGGAGGGGGGGTTGACTTTTCCATCTTATATCTCCATTAGATGTATATAGGATATCTTTAGTTGTGAAACTTTCTGGGTGGGGGTGGGGAGTAATCAGGAAGAGTTCAGGGCTTCTACAGAGCCTCTGTTGGCTAAGTGAAACTTAATCTTTGGCTCATTCCGCACATGCAGAATAATGCACTTTCAAACTGCTTTCAATGTTCTTCGAAGCTGTGCGGAATGGCAAAATCCACTTGCAAACAGTTGTGAAAGTGGTTTGAAAATGCATTATTTTGTGTGTGCGGAAGGGGCCTTTGAGTCCAAAGATGGTTCATCCACAGAATAACATCACTTGAAATTTCTGCATGTTGAATACTTAGTTTGATTCACACATATAGGTTCATTAGGTGATGACCACAATATCCCATTGACATGCGTGCATGAATGGGAGGTCCTAGACCAGGGGTAGGGAACCTGCGGCTCTCCAGATGTTCAGGAACTACAATTCCCATCAGCCCCTACCAGCATGGCCAATTGGCCATGCTGACAGAGGCTGATGGGAATTGTAGTTCCTGAACATCTGGAGAGCCGCAGGTTCCCTACCCCTGTCCTAGACCAAGTCTCCACATTGTTCAGCCTTGTGGCCAATTTGATTGGAAATCCCCGTTTGGTTTTCATTTTCCATCTTGAGCAAAGTGAACCCATGAGCCTTTATTTGTTTGCCATTTTCTGTTGTCTTGCACAAACATTTCCTGTTAAGGCTGTGCAATTTTAATGACATTTTTGAGCCAGGTGTATGGAAAAAGGAATATGGAAAAAGTATACCTAAGTGGCACATCATGTATCAATAGTGTAAAATGACATACAAATACAGTCTAGGAGTGGGGAATCAGGACCACCAGCAAGCAAAATAAATGTGGAAAACAAAAAGAGTTTGGACAAGATTTACTACCAAAGAGACGGGAGAAAGGGGTACATTAGTACATCCCTACATGGAATGTTAATGATGAGGTATCTTCAAAGGCATCCATGAGTTTCCAGATTCATTTCAGAAAGTTAGGGTTTGATATTTACAGTGCCATTCTAAGATGGCACGTTGCTGTGAGCCAACCTCATTCAGTAGACCTGCTTAGGATTGCACTGGTAGAGCCTGAAAGAGTCTGGGTCCAGGGAACATTAAGAACTGACTCCTCCTGCTACAAATCTTACTGGACTACCTTCCTCTGTGTAGTTCGCACATAACTCAGCCTTGTCAGCATGGATCCTAGAAAGGTAGAACTCTCTCCCCAGGAGAGCTTGTGCAGCCTGATTCTAGGTGACTTTTAAGCTAAAGCAAACTGTTCAGGAAAACAGGGGAAAGAGAGAGAAAGATGAAGAGTTTGGATTTATACCCCCCCCCCTTCTCTCCTGCAGGAGACTCAAAGGGGCTTACAATCTCCTTGCCCTTCCCCGCTCACAACAAACACCCTGTGAGGTAGGTGGGGCTGAGAGAGCTCCGAAGAACTGTGACTAGCCCAAGGTCACCCAGCTGGCATGTGTGGGAGTGTACAAGCTAATCTGAATTCCCCAGATAAGCCTCCATAGCTCAGGTGGCAGAGCTGGGAATCAAAACTGGTTCCTCCAGATTAGATACACGAGCTCTTAACCTCCTACGCCACTGCTGCAGCCATGAATCAGCGGGGCCCGCCATTGCTGCCCGGGATGGGCACTGCAAAGAGGCCCCGCCATGCCTCCCTTTAGAAGGGCGGAAGACAGGCAGTGGCCATGCCCACTATGGGCATCATGAAGTCAACGGGAGGGGTGGCTCGGAACCTATAAGAGGCTTCCATGCCTTCCCTATGGGAATAAAGTGACACAGCACATATTTTCTTGTCAGTTAGGTGTATTCTTTGATCCCAGCAACAATAGCAGTAAGTAGTCTGATAGCAATTGAAAAAGAGGGGGGGAAAAGGGACAAGCCGTCTTTGAAAATTCTTTTATTCAGAAATAAATCTCACTGACAATAGTTGGGATTTAAAGACTGTTATCTTCCTCTAGCTGTTTTTATCTTATGGTGTGTGTATGTTAAACTTTCAGGTTGACAGCTGGCATGTTTGCATGCCAAAATGTAGGTTATTGTCTGTCTGTTTCCGACTCGTAATAAGAGAAAGATGTCGACGGCTAGGAAAAATGGCCAAATGGCAATCGGTACAAGCAAATTGTTACAATAATGGCAGGTATATAGTGGGAACATTTCTTCTGATGCCATTCTCGCTGGCTACAAATGGAGGACTTGGAGAACCCATATGAAGCAAAAACAAGGAGAAATTCAGGGTGGTGAAGGGCCACCCAATTGATGGGTGGATGTTTGTTTGGCACACTGGCTTTTTGTTTGCGCGTGTTTCCAACTTGTAGGTCTGCACTTTGCAGGTTTTCTGTCACGACATTTACAGCAGAACTGCAAAAAGCCGCAGCCTGATGCACCTACGTCTGCGCTTTTGACAGCATGTCAACCTGTTCTCAAATGCCTGATATTCAGAAATGGAGATAAAAAGCTACTTCAGTCTAGGCTGTTGAGTTTGATTTGTCTGGAATGCTGGGTCATGCCTTGGGAATACAGGCAGACCCATTACTATGCCAATGAGCCACCCATTCACTCAGACAAGAACTGAATGTGACATAATTTTCAAGCTTTAGATTATGGCCCTTTCTGCACAGCACACATATAACATCTTGAGGATGTTAAAAGAAGTGTTTTCAGGAGGAACTCCACACAGTTTTCCCCCCAAAACATCCTCAGGCTGTTTCATTTCAGTCCAACCCAGGTTTTTTTTTTCTGAAGTCGCTTTGAAAACATCTTCTGCTTGCTGTGTGGAGAGCAGGAGACATTTTTATTTTTCCCTGTCTTCAATTGCAGGAGTTGACAGGAGCTGGTGACTTTTTGTCAATTCAGCTAAATTTTTGGAAAGGCCTGAAACATTTTTGGAAAGGCCTTAAACATGGCATCAAATGTTAAGCATCATGGGAACTACATTTCCCAGAATGCATTTAATAGCACAAGCTGTGTTTCTGATGTGCCTTGATTGGGGGGACAGAAAGAAGGAAAAAGGCAGGGAGCATCTTCCTTCTGTCAAGAAGGATTGGAAACCACTTTGCACTAGAGGAGCTAAAAGACGGAGGAGGAATTCTTCTCAAGCTCAGATAGTACATCCAAGCTCAAGGAGAATTTCCAGGCAGCTGTATACTGAGCTACTCCAAGAAGTACACATTTTAGCAGTATTTTTGTAAAAAAAAATTTATTTAAAGTTTATTGGTAGTTCATTATCATACAATTCATAATACATTCATTTATAAGCAATTAAGCAAGAGATTCCCAAGAGAAAAGAGAGAGAGAGAGAGAGAAAGAAAGAAAGAAAGAAAGAAAGAAAGAAAGAAAGAAAGAAAGAAAGAAAGGAAGGAAGGAAGGAAGGAAGGAAGGAAGGAAGGAAGGAAGGAAGGAAGGAAGGAAGGAAGGAAGGAAGGAAGGAAGGAAGGAAGAAAGAAAGAAAGAAAGATAGATGAAGGAAGGAAGGACTTCCAGCTAGATTTACATATCTCTAAACTAAAAAAAGAAACATTCTAACCTTTACCATCTTACAGTCTATATACACACACACACACACACAAGTATTTTTGTAAATTTGTTCTTATCTATTTCTTCAGATCAACTTCCCAGTGTTATTGGTGTCCCCTGCAATTGGAAGAATTCCTCTAATATATTTGGATCTTATGTTATCATAGAAGGGACATTCCAGAACATAGTGCAGGATGTCCTCATCTGCATCACTACCACAGATACATCTGTAGTTGGGTAATGGTACATTACCACATCGTGCTCTATACACTGCCAGTGGAGGGAGTGTGATTTGTCTAAGATTATCCACTGAACTGAAAGGTTGAGCAGAAATTTGAACCCAGGCAAGCACCTTTCTCTACATCAAACCTTCTGTCCTCTATTCTACAGTAGCCCACTGTACTAGTATTTTGGAACAGCAAACCAAACAATGTGAAAAGGGCTAAAAACTTTACATGGGAGGGTAAAAACTTTCATTTTTTTGAAATGCACTGATTTGTTGATTTGTTTAATAACTGGCCTGTGTGTGACTTTCCTATTTCTGTGTTTCACTGCCCTGAGGTGTTAGACTGAACCATGTGGCCAGGGAACACCATCTGGGAAGCGACAGATAACAAATGTTCCACCGGCCACTGCTTCCCAATAGCAACATTGTTAAAAGTTCACCATTGTATTAAAAAACGGGAAAAATGCAGGATTCATTTATTTCCCCTTTTAAATCTTTTTATGAGTCTTTTGTCAAATATATACTGCTATATCTATTGTGCTAGAGCATATACTACAAAAAAATGGGTTGAAACATTGAAAGCTCGTGGGAACTAATCAAGCAAAAATAATTTTCTAAATCTGAGCTTTATAAAGAAGAGGGAAAGAGTAATAGAATCATAGAGTTGGAAGGGCCACAAGGGCCATCAAGTCCAACCCCTGCCATGCAGGAACACACAATCAAAGCACTCCCGGCATACATTCATCCAGCCTTTGTTTAAAAACCTCCAAAGAAGAAGACTCTACCACTCTCTGAGGCAGTGAATTCCACTGTTGAATAGCCCTGACAGTCAGAAAGTTCTTCCTAACGTTTAGGAGCAGCAGTGGCATAGGAGGTTAAGAGCTCATGTATCTAATCTGGAGGAACCGGGTTTGATTCGCAGCTCTGCCACCTGAGCTGTGGAGGCTTATCTGGGGAATTCAGATTAGCCTGTGCACACACGCCAGCTGGGTGACCTTGGGCGAGTCACAGCTTCTCGGAGCTCTCTCAGCCCCACCTACCTCACAGGGTGTTTGTTGTGAGGGGGGAAGGGCAAGGAGATTGTAAGCCCCTTTGAGTCTCCTGCAGGAGAGAAAGGGGGGATATAAATCCAAACTCCTCCTCTTCCTCCTCCTCCTCCTCCTCCTCCTCCTCCTCCTCCTCTTCTTCTTCTTCTTCTTCTTCTTCTTCTTCTTCTAGGTGGAATCTCTTTTCCTGCACTTTGAACCCATCATTCCTGGTCCAAGTGTCTGGGGCAGCAGAAAACAAGCTTGCTCCCTCTTCAACATGACATCCCTTCAAATATTTAAACAAAGCTATCATGTCTCCCCTTAACCTTCGCTTCTCCAGACTTCCCAGCTCCTTCATAGGTCATGATTTTCAGACCTTTTACCATTTTGGTTGCCCTCCTCTGGACACATTTCAGCTTGTCAATATCCTGCTTAAATTGCAGTGCCCAGAACTGAACACAGTACTCTAGGTGAGATCTGACTAATGCAGAGTAGAGTGGTACAATTACTTCCCTCGATCTAGGCACTATATTCTTATTGATGCATCCCAGAATTGAACTGGCTTTCTTGGCTTTGAGTTTGAATTTATACCCTGCTTTAATTTATACCGTGCATTTCTCTCCCAAAAGGAGTCTTTATACCAGTGGTGGGATCCAAAAATTTTAGTAACAGGTTCCCATGGTGGTGGGATTCAAACTGTGGCATAGCGCCAATGGGGCTGGGCGGGGCACGACAGGAGCGTGGCTGGGCATTCTGGGGGCTGTGGCAAGGACGCAGCCACTGTGCCAGTCCTTGGGCGGGAAACGAATGCACGCAAGCGCAGGCTGCCACACACACCAGTGCACCTCCTACTAGACTGCTTCAAGCTCTGTGTGCTACTGCTGAGAGGAAGGGCATAACTAAGGCAAAAATCACGTGGCAAAATTACCAATTAGTAACCCCCTTTCGGCACACACAAATAATTAGTAACCTACTCTCGGGAACCTGTGAGAACCTGCTGGATCCCACCCCTGCTTTATACCGTTTTTCTCTCCCTTAAGAATTTATACCCAGCTTTTCTCTCCCATCAGGAGTCTCAAAGCAGCTTACAAACTCTTTCCCTTCCTCTCCCTACAACAGACATCCTGTGAGGAGGGTGGGGATGAGAAAGTCTTGAGAGAACTGTGACTAGCCCAAGGTCACCCAGCAGGCTGCATGTGGAAGAGCGGGGAAACAAATCCAGTTCACCAGCTAGGAGTCCATTGCTTATGTGGCGGAGTGGGGAATCAAACCCAATTCTCCAGATTAGCGGGCAACTCTGTAATTTCACTTCTCTAGTATCCTTGAACACGATCCTTTTTCTCTCAAATGTGAATGGCTGTCATAAAGCTTTCCACATGGGGACACTGTTGGGCCAAGGACTAAATCTGCCCTCTGACTATTACATTGTGTGGCCAGGAGTCTCATTGATAGGAATCCTACCTGGGATGGCAGGCATCTCTGACCAAGAAGACAAGGATGTTCTACAACTACCAGGGGCGAGTGCAGTGGAAAGACCTACACATTCTACTTGCCATTCTGACAGGCATTCAGCTAGTTTTCTGCATATTCCCCAACAAACCAGGATTCTGGCCACCCAGCTTGCTTTCCCCTTCTACTTAGAATATGATTTAGCACTATAGTCTATTTCTGATTATGAACAATAACATTTCAGATAATACACCAAGAATTAATGATGCATGGAAGACACAATGTAATGAGAAAAAAAGAAGCTGTGCTCTGCTCATTTTTACATTTTGCAGCGGTGGTTTTTCTTCTGTGTCTGCTTGCTTAAATCAAAATTATTTGCAACTGGTTCTAAAATGGAGATAACCGTGAACTTTGCATAAGCTTTTACTACAAATTAAGGACACTGGTTTTCCCTTTGATTTTTTTTTCTCTCGCAAGCTCATTCTGCACATACATTTTGCTGGCTGCCATACAGAAATAATTTTTAACTGTATATGGTCAGATGGGAATTATATGCAAGAAAGCAAAGCAATTGTGTGGAGCTCCAAAAATACTGGTTCAGGCATGTTGGGGTCCGAAAGCCTGCTTCAAGCCCTCTATCATTTGCTGTCAAGTCACAGCTGACTTGAAGAAGAAGAAGAAGAAGAAGAAGAAGAAGAAGAAGAAGAAGAAGAAGAAGAAGAAGAAGAAGAAGAAGAAGAAGAAGAAGAAGAAGAGGAGGAGGAGGAGGAGAAGGAGGAGGAGGAGGAGGAGGAGGAGGAGGAGGAGGAGGAGTTTGGATTCATACCCCACCTTTCTCTTCTGTAAGGAGACTCAAGGTGGCTTACAAGCTCCTTTCCCTTCCTCTCCCCACAACAGACACCTTGTGAGGTAGGTGGGTCTGAGAGAGTTTCAAAGAACCGTGACTAGCCCAAGGTCACCCAGCAGGAATGTAGGAGTGCGGAAACACATCTGGTTCACCAGACAAGCCTCTGTCACTCAGGTGGAGGAGTGGGGAATCAAGCCCTGTTCTCCAGATTAGAATCCACCTGCTCTTAATCACTACACCATGCTGGCTCTCAGATGTCCCTGTAGGGTTTTCATGGCAAGAGATGTTAGAGGTGACTTGCCATTTCCTGCCTCCACATCAGGGCCATGGTATTCCTTGAAGATCTCCCATCCAAATACTTGCCAGGCCTGATCCTCCTTAGCTTCTGAGATCTAACAAAATCAGGCTAGCCTTGGGCTTGCCAGGTCAGCTCTTTTAATGCTCTGTTAAACACTGATTGGGTCCAGTCAATTATGCTGCTGTTATATACCAAGGAATTGTGGTTTCAGAGGGTCATATTAAAGGCAATGGACTGCATACAGAACTACATAAATGTTCTATTAGTAACATGGAATTTTCAGGTGAGATGGATTTCATGAGCAGCGAAGCTAATTCCTCCCTCCCTTTCTCCCTCCCTCAGGAGCAGCAGTGGTGTAGGAGGTTAAGAGCTCGTGTATCTAATCTGGAGGAACCAGGTTTGATTCCCAGCTCTGCCGCCTGAGCTGTGGAGGCTTATCTGGGGAATTCAGATTAGCCTGTACACTCCCACACACGCCAGCTGGGTGACTTTGGGCTAGTCACAGCTTCTCGGAGCTCTTTCAGCCCTGCACCTACCTCACAGGGTGTTTGTTGTGAGGGGGGAATGGCAAGGAGATTGTAAGCCCCTTTGAGTCTCCTGCAGGAGAGAAAGGGGAGGATATAAATCCAAACTCTCTTCTTCTTCTCTTCTCTTACTCTCTTCTCTCCTTCTCTCTCTCTTCTTCTCTCTTCTCTCTTCTTCTTCTTCTTCTTCTTCTTCTTCCTTTGTACCTTCCTTCTTCTTTCCTTCTTCTTCCTTCTTCTTCTTCTTCTTCTTCAATCACTTCTCCCTTACTTCACCTCGATTTCCTTTGGAGTAATCCCCATATGTGTAGGTAATCTCCAGGCTGTGGGACAGATTTCTAGAGATAGGAATGAAACCCCCTCCCCGCATTTTCAACTTTCAGATATCTAATTATGGACCTCTGTTCCATAAGTCATCATAGCAGGTGCCTTGGGGAAGGAGTCTTTCAAATCCAAAGTGAGGTGCCACCATTGAAAATGCCCTGTCTCTGACTGCCGCCAACCTCACTTCATAGAGGGCGTGCCTTGCGAAGCACAGCTTAAATGGTGGACTGGACGTTCCTTCAAGTATACCAGCCCCAAGCTGTTAAGAGCCTGAAAGGTAAATGCTGGCACTTTTAATTACCTCCTGGAAACAGATGTGATCCCATCACAAATATGTCAGCCTAGGGGTGATACAATCTGAAAATATTCATGACAGCTTCATGACATCATGACAGCTCAAAAATATCCAAATTGCTGGAAGTGGGCGGCTCCCAGGCATACGAGAGATGATGGTGGATTGATTTTCAAACCCAGTGTTATGACAATTATATTCAACGGCATATTTGAGCATTTACTTAGTGAAGCCTTTCACCTGAGTGGTGACATATCAATTCTGATCTTGAAAAAATATATATTTTGATCAGTCGATAAAATAACGGCCGCGCAACGCAGCCGTGAACTCCAGTCGTCCCGTATTAAGTCACCTCATTAATGGTTTATTAAGCAGCGGCCGTTGTTCAAGTTATTGATGCCTTTGTCAAAAGTACAAGTAACATGTAGAGTGGGGATGTGACATATTTTCATAATTGTCGCCATTAAGGAAAGTAGATTCAGCTCCATCAGGGAGCCTTTTTAGCTGTGAAAAAAAGATAAGCATGGTCATTAAATTAATGACATCTCTCATCACCAGCAAATAGTGGGCACGCATATCGTATTGAGCTCTTCCCACTTCTCTAAGTGATTAAAAGTCCAGGGGTGATGCTGCAGGGGTTTTGTTTGTTTCTTTTGGCTGAGAATGCGCCAGGAACTCAGAATAGCTCTTTGGTTTCCGAATACCCCAGCAAATCATAACAGAAACTGACAAAAAAAAAGCCGGCTGCTAAATAGCAACAGTGTGGCTCTTCAAGGCCCCAAGATACTCCACCTCTGTTTGGGCCCTTCCCCACTTACCTTAAGCCCCGCGCTACTTGAGGAGAGTAGCGCGGGGTCCCCCCCGGCACTCCCTAGCGACAGGGCGGGCGCATAGCACAGTCAGCCACGATGTTAAAGCTGCTGTCGCGCCCCCTCAACGCAAGGCATCCCGGGCGCTCTTTCAAAGGGCACCTTTTGATGACCCTGCGCAGATATTGTGGTCGCGCTGCCTAGCGCGTGCCAGGTATGCCACTCGCTGGGAATTGCGGGCAGCAACCCTCGGAAAAAGGTAAGTGGGGAAAGGGCCCTCGACTCACAGCTCTGTGCTCTCACCACGGACTCCAAAGCATAAGAAAATTCCCCCCTCCCTTGAACTCTGAGGGTGTCACATTCGAAAGGCAAGACAGAGGGATTTCCAGGCCATTATGGAAAGCTTCCTTCGTAACTGAAGAACCTTCACCTTTGGGTGCATATACATGCATGTGTGTGACAGATACCCATTTGCTCCATGACAGGAAATCATAGCAATAAACTCATTCATATTAACCAAATGAGCAGAACTCATAACAATGTTGCGAGAGGTCAGGCGGTATTAATTACTGCTTAGACTCAGTTGCTAAATAAAAGGACATTGCTGGAATGGATCGTTTAAAGCTTTTTAAAAAAACGTTAGCAATTTCTGTGTAGACAGTTATTGGCATTGTGCTTCTGCCTTATCACATGGCACCACAAGACTGGTTCCTGTTTGACATTTTTAATGTGTTTAGATCAATCTAACCTTCTCTTTTTGACTGACTGTGGACAGTGTTTCATTGGGATGTGTGACCCCAGGAAAGGGAAGCTTTTATTTATTGAACTAGAGAAGACACTGGTGACCAAACTGTTTGCTGTCATGGGTTGAATCCCCACTTGAAATTTGCATGCAAATCCAAGTCTGTTTGTTGTGAAACCGTGTCCTCTTCATCGGAGTTTCTCCCTCCCCATCGCAGCGAGCAAACAGCAGACACACCAGGTTGCAGAACTCTTAACAATCCCCACTACCAGGCAAGCTCTCTTCTCTGGTCTCCCCTGATTGGCTAGCGTGCCTTGATGGGGCGGGACCTTTTCCCACTGCGGAAACGTATATTGTAAGGGAGTGATCAAAAAACCAGCATATAAAAGTTTAATGTTTGACTGTTTAACTGTGTAAACAGTTAATCGTTACCTGTGTAAACGATTAACGATTCAAAGTTACACGTCTGACTTTTTAACATTTACGTTCCCTTCTGCTGGCCGATGGCAAAAGCAGAAACAAAACCAAGGAAAGGCTGCGCGCGCATCGCAGCGCCGATTGGTTGCCCGAATTCCACGTCACACTCCGGGGCGGGAAACGAGTCAGGGTTTCAACCCTCATCCCTCCCCTCGGATCAGCTCTGAGCCATGTTAATGGGGTCTATGCCACTTGCAACCAGGTCCTGCCGGAACGCGGATTAACGGGGAGAACGAGCGCCAGAAATGGAATCTGCCACGCAAGCCATGGGGAGGTCATCCCTCAAACCTGGTTAGTTTGTGTTCTGAAACCTGGCTAAGACGGTAGTGGGGATTCAACCATGGAGACACAGAGGTCCGGTGGCACCTTCAAGACTTACAACATTTAATCCAGTGTGAGCTTTCTTGAGTCAAAGCTCTGGCTCAGGAAAACTCTTGAGTCTTGAAAACTCATGCTGGAATAAATGGTGTAGTCTTCAAGGTAACACTGGCCGTTGGCAGGTGGTGGTACTGACACTGGTTGTGCTGGGCTTGCCACACTGCAAGCCCAGTTATTTGACTGGGAGTCTCTGTTTTTATGCTGGTTCTGTTTGTATTTGTATTCTATTGCTTTGGTCAGTGGTTGCTCTTGTAAGTTTGGACATTGGCTTCTTTGCTATGAAGAAAACATGGGACGTTTTCACATAGGAAACTATGGAGTCAAGTATGAAATCTTGGGAGATCTTGTTCAGGGGCTCTTGAACCTACTTGCTTGAAACTTGAAGGGTTGCTTGAAACTTGAATGGTGGGAAATCTTGTTCAGGGGCCCTTAGACTTATATGCTTGAAACTTGAAGGGTTTCCAGTGGATAAGTTATCTGACATTTTGATGGTATTTGCTTGAAAACTAGACACTCCAGGCTCCTGCAAAGAATCCCCCATGGAAAATAGTGGATCCAAAATATTTTAAATTCCAAACAAAAACAAATCCAATTTCTGAAATGGTACTGGGGACCTCAATAATGGTATGGATACCCCAAACCAAACTACTTGTTTACCAGAATAAAGGACAGCAATGAAGAAAATGGTTTGGTAAAAGGGTTGGAATAGACCTTTTATTGTTAGCTGTAATAGAGAAATAATGTATGAATAACTGTATGTATATTTTTAAACAATAAAGACTATTGAACAGAAATAATAATGATGATGATGATGATGATGATGATGATGATGATGATGATGATGATGATGATGATGATGATGATGATGATGATGATGATGATGATGATGATGATGATGATGATGATGATGATGATGATGATGGTATGGATACCCGTCTAGAAATGTGAATTCAAAAAATTCCATATTTTCAAGTCTACATTTTTGAAACAAGATAATTATATATTATTTCTCTGATTATCTTCAAAGATGTTCCGTGCTTTTGGCCTTCTGCTACTTTTTGAAAAAAACATTCCACCCATCACCCCATTTGAAACATATTTATTTATTTTATTTTATGTTATTGCATTTTATATATGAATATTTATTTCCTGAGGTCTCCAACCAGGGAAAGATGTTTCTCTCTACAGCAGAAACCTTCTGTTCACCAGTCCTGGTCCCTGCTGCTCTCCAGTGCAGAAGCAGGAGAAACTGGGCCAAAAAAATGACAGTGCATCAGTTCTGGTGTGAAACCAGGAGACATGCACACATTGCTGCTGGGGCTTTCAGAATCACCACAGACCCTATGATAAAACCATAGATTTGGGCTCACTAAGCAACATCTGTGGCTGGGTGATGTCATTTCCAGTATGCTACCGTAAGTGACATAATGCCATCATATTAGAGCCCATTCCCAGAAATTCCCATGGGTCACTAATAATTCTCGGCTGGCAACCCTGCTTTTAAACATTGCAGTTGACTTCTGCACTTTTGCATCATATATGGACCCTTCCACATTTCAGAGTCGGCCCATGAGGTCATAGGAGGAAGAGGCAGAGGCCTTGGCGATGTCATCCGGTGGAGAGCTAAAGGCAGGGGCGTGATCCGTGGATCTGGCAACTCTGCCGTGTGCTGATCCCTGGCACCTTTATTAGAGTTTCAATAGGGAGGTGGGAAGTGAGAGAGTACTGTATGGTACATGACATCATGGGGTTGCCTACGTGTGGGAGAAGCGTTAAGTGTCTGGAGTCTAATCCATACCTGGGGCAGAAGCCTTTGTCCCTTGCCTGTCTGGGACATCTGGTGGCCATCAGGCAGTTCATGACCTATGACCTCACACCTTACCGCAGGCTTCAAGGACAGGTAAGGCGTGTGTGTGCCCAGAAGGGCACAGATGGCACAGAGCACATTCCTGAGCTCTTTCTGAGGGCTCTGCACAGGTTCATGGGGCTCATCCCTACACCACATGGCCAATAAACTCCAGAGCTGGGGGTGGGGACAACTTGTGGGGGAAGCTTGGTGCAGCTCAGCCCCTCTGTCTAGTATGATAGCAGCCACATTGCGCCAGGGGCTGTGGCTGCCTGTCACCCAGGAGGCATGAATGCAAAAAACAAGGGGGGGGCAGTTGCTCATCCTACCTGCAACCCACTCTCTAATAACTGTGGAAGGAGACATACAGAGATCTATACATCCTAACAATATTTTTTTTTAAAAAAACTAAATAATAGCATTGTAGTTGTCAAACAAGGGAATGGTAGAAAAAGTACAACATAGTCCATTTGATGTAGTGTGTGATTGGACATTGCAGTCCATGGAGAAGTTGGATAGCAGCAGAGGATTTGGGAAACATCTGATTTATACACTTTAGAAAGATTTATCTTGCAAATTGGATAAAGAGACCATTTATCTCTGATATTTTTAATTAACATAGTAAACAATTGAAATACAGGTTTTGAATGAAACCAGACGTGATTTGATTTCTTAAAAGAAAATGACAAGAACTAGATAGAAATTATTCAGGTGGTTTACTTGGAAGTAATTACTGAAGTGTCAAAGTTTATTGCTAAACGAGTCAGCCTGATTGCTTGCATTAAAGAATTTAATACTTTTTTTTTAAAAAAAAAACAAG